>NC_048310.1:30660929-30976324 GCF_013100865.1 Trachemys scripta elegans | reverse complement strand
AGGGTCTTGCGGCCTGCGGCATGCAGGGGGTCAGACCAGATGATCATAATGGTCCCTTCTGACCTTAATGTCTATGAGTCTACTATAACTAGAGATAGGGAGGGGGAAAAACGGAAGAAATTGGGGAGAAATTCAGAATTGGAAAGAGGTGGAGAAATGGGCTGTACCAGAGAGGCGCGGCTTTAGACACACACAGTAGCTGAAATCTCTTTAAAGGAGATAAACTGATGTTAAATGAGTACGGGGGAAGGGGAGTAGTAGAGTCAGGGATCCAAATGGTAAGTGTCTCAATGAAATTCCCAACTCAACTGAAGTACTTTCTATTAGAATTGCTGATCATACTAAGTCCACATCATGCTTTTTGTAATGGAACACAATAATAATAATAAAAAAAAAGGCTACAGAGAAACTTCTGGATTCTGTGACTTTTATCTATTCCTGGCTGCATTTCTATGCAAATGAAAACAAAATGACACACATGATGAAAGCTCAACAAGCTTCCTTCATTGTGAATGGCAGAGACTTTTCAAACTAATACTTTTAAAAGGCTTGTAGAGTCAGCTGATAAAAACCAGGGACGAAAAAACTTGCCCAAGATACAGAATAGGCTATTAGAGTCCCATGCATGGTTGGACTTAACTGTTTGTTGGGTAGCTTAGTTTCCTTGCATTCCCCATTGGGAAGCTGCAGGCCTGTCCAATGGCATCTTTGCAGAGAAGAGAGTGTAGATAGGAATGCAAAGAGAATGGCTGAAAGGTGCTATATACGTTCAAATATGATTTCTGTTGATCTTTATGAATGTTTTGAAATATTTTGGAGAGGTTTTGAACTAGTTGAGGTTGATCAGTTGAGGTCACACAAACTTTTGTTTCTGAAGTTCAGAATTAATGTTGTAATATTGTCCTAATAGGATACTTAGGTCTGGCCTAATTGTGTTGGAATCTTTGTTTGAACACTCTTTAACTTCTAATTCTGTATGTTTTTAGGCTAGAAAGTGACATCAAAGTGCTGGAGAGGGTCTGGAGACATTTGCAGCCCTTTACTTGGGATACACGTTATGAACCCTTTCTGGAGCATGTCTACAAGTTCCTCACGCAAGGTGGATATTTGAATAAACAGTATATGCATTGTTCACTTCTTATCAAGCTGTACTGCATGATATCACAAAACAATTTACATTTATCAAAATATAAAGTCTGTAACTATCTAAAGTGACTTAAAATGAAGCCTCAGAATCCATCTTGGAAAAAGAAATCTTGACAAGATAGTGTTATTGAAGTGCTGTGGATTTCTTGACTCTCACCTAGACAGCCATGAGGTAAACATAAGGTAGCTCTGCTTAGTACAGTCTGTAAAAACTGAATCCTCTAACTTGCAGTATTATACTGCCATGTCTGCCTAAGTATAAGTCTCTTCATGGGAAACTGAAATCCATGACTACCTCATCAAGAGATGGATGTTAGTAACTTGAATCATGTTGAGTCTTATCCAGACTTATTCAGGTTCTTGCAGCTGCGATACTCTGGGCCAAGCTTTAACTAGATGTTTATTGGACATAAGGTACATACCTGGGACTTCTGTGTCTATTTGACCTAAATGATGAGCACAAATAGCAGGCTTCTAAAAGGTCAGATTTTTAAAACCTGTCTTCTGACAGCAACTCTTTGGGGGGAAAAGAGAAGGAGTGCTCTTCAACATGGTTCTCTCTCTCATTCTCTGGTCCTTCACCCTGCCACCCCCAGACTAGTGCTGGAAAATAGCAAAACTATGGATTGCCTTCTAGGTTTGGCAAGTCCTGATTGTCGTTGTTGTGAATCCAAAAGCTGAACGCCTCTCTAGCATTCAATTAGGGCCATGTCAATTAAATACCTTAAAGTTGGGTGCTTGGGTGGGCACATTTGAGTGCAGATCTGAGGGTTCTTCCTCTGTCTCTTAAAGAACTACCATCTGTAATAGATCTAATTTATATGCAGCTCTGAATGTGGGAAAAAAATTAATAAAAATGCTGGAAAAGGTTGCTGGTGGATGGAATACTTAGGATTCTGTATGGCATCTTGAAAATTTGAATAATCTAGAGTGAATGTACCCTCTTAAAAAAAAAAAAAAAATATTAGTGAAGCAGCTCAGATTTACATAAAATCCTCTTAGAAGTGGTTTGCCGAGGTTTGGAGGCGTTCCCCACCCCCTTCTGTATTGAGTTCTAGTTCTAAACAAGGTAGACAGAATATCCATATGTTATTCAAATAGATACATCTCTTTAGTTTACTAAGTCTGAGGACTGCCCGTATTGAACGACACAATTGGTTCCCGCAAATTGCGTTGTAAATTGAAATGTCATAATTCGGAATTGCAGTCCACTCACTGCGGGACCAAGCATCGTAGTCGAAACCAATTGTCATAAGTCAAATCGGTGTCAATTCAGAAATGTTAGTCGAATGTCATAAAGTCGAGGACCGCCTGTACTAGTCTGAAGTAATCCTTTCGATCAAAAGAAGTACCACACAGGCATTAACAACTTACATATACTCCTGAGGGAATTCTGTGCCAAAAAACTAAAAATTCTCTGCACAATATTTTAAAATTCTGCATATTTTATTTGTCAACAAATAAATGGTGAAGGTTTCAGCATGGCAGCGGGGAGCATAGGACACTAGCAGCACGGAGGTGGAAGATTACCCTGCAGCCCAGCCTAGCCTCTCAACTGCCTTCCTCCTCTACTTCTCTCTTCCCTCCTCCCCCCGCGGACTTGGCGGTGAGGCTGCACTCAACCCTGGCACAGCGCAAGGGCTGGTCCTGCCTCAGGAATACCCTCAGGCCATGCTTCTGTGAGCTAAGCACACCAAGATAGTAAGCGAGAGGGACAGAGTCTAGCGCACATGCCCAGCCTTGGCCCTGATCCAGGTGAGGGGCAGGCAGGCTAAGCCTGGCAGGATCCAAGTGTGGAGTGGCTTAGTGTGGGAGGGATCCAGGTGTCCGGTAAGAGGGTTCTGTGTGGGGTCCAGGTGCTGGGGGGTGGAGGAGGGGAATGAGACTCTATAAGGGGGGTTCAGGTGAAGAATGGTTGAGATTCAGTGGAGAGGAGTCTGCATGGTGGGGGTGTTGAGACGGTGTTGGGCTTGGTGTGGGAGGGGGTCTGGGTGCTGAGGGAGTGGGGCTGGGGGGTAGGCGGGGGGTATGGAGAGTCCAGATGCATTGGGGTTGGGTGGACCAAGGAGCATCTCCCTGTACAATGACCATCTCCTCCTTCCACCCACCCTCAGCTGGGGAGTGGTGGGGTCAGGAAGTGGGGTGGGTGGGTGGGGCTTCCTGCAGCTGGGGGAGACTTCTGGAGTTGGGTTGGACCTGGCCCTCTTCCCTTCAAGGAGCAGCAGGAAGTCCCGCCGTCCCTAGCCTAGCTGGGACTAAAACTGAGCCCCACACAGGATAGAAGCCACCGGCGGGGCATCCCCAGCCCCACAGTGATTTACCTCTGCCGGCTGCTCCAGGCACCCAAAACAACGCGCCTGTGGTGCTGGGAAGGGGAGGCCTGCCCTCTCTTGCGGCTTCCCTGTCAGAAGTCAGTTTTCTTCAGGGAAGCGAAGAAATCTGCAGGGGACATGAATTCTGTGCATGCTCAGTGGTGCAGAGTTCCCCCAGGAGTATATGGAACAATCTGTCCAACATGTCATCATCATTTATCAGGAGAAAAAATAACTAAAAGTTCAGTCTCTGAGGCCTGTTCAGTCTTCCACTTCCAAAATTCTCAGCAATGGTGGAAGTTATTGTGGTGGTGGTGGTGATGATGATGTGGATGTCGTTAGGTCAGTTCTCGGACATTTTACAGAAGACACCAAATAGTTACATGGTAACTTTCCATCACTAAAACTGTAGTCTAAATTCTAACCAGTAACCCAGCAGTCTGTGTCTTGGCCTACCTACTGAACCATAACTAAGTTCTCCCATATGTAGAGTGAACACTTTCTCAGGTCTTTTGACACTTAACTGCAGTGGTGATTATTTCCTGGGCAAAATAGAAAGCATGATGGTCTTTAACTGGTTAATATAGTGAAGTACTGACAAATGACACATGTAAAATCTGTCTTGTGTGGATGGCTGAAGGATTATAGGCAGCACAGGCCATCTAATGTGATGGTTAAAAACAATGAGGGTAGGCTAGTATAATCTACCCAGTTGTGCTGTGCCTGCCTCAGCACAAACAATTCCCACAGAAGTGGGAGGCATTCTTCTCTTGAACTCATTGCCCCAGAATGTTCCACTCTCTCACCTCTTTTTTACTATACTAATCATTCATATATTTAAATTGCAGAGAGACTTATTAGTGGAATTGAAGTGGTTCATCTCAGTACATTGAGTGTTAGAAATGAGGACTGACTTGGAAGCTGATGTTATATTACCTGTCAGTTTCTGATTTAATGCTGTGGAGGTGTAATTTGCTTTAATCTACAGTTTTACTGCCTACTAGGAACTAAAGCAGTGTCTGCTCAGATTTCAGCCAGTGCCAGTAATAAAGAAAATCTGTCAGGAAGCAACTTGTATGGAGTCTATGACTATGTAATAACTAGTAAGGTGAAATCTTTCAAACCTAATTCAACTTCCTTGGTATATAATTGAAGAGAAGCTTTAGCTTGCAGCCTAAACTATTCAGTGTTTTATAAAATATAAATTTGAAATGCTAATATATATTGTATTTGTATTTAACAGAGACCTGAAACTGAAGAAAAGACTCTGACTGGAGAGTTGAGAACCAGTCCTCCACGCACCTCTACAAAGAAACAGCTGCCTTCTATTCCAAAAAATGCTGTGCCGATGACCAAGCCTGCTTCTCCTGCCCCTTCATCCCAGTCTACGAATGGAACACATGCCTCCTATGGGCCTTTCTACTTGGAATACTCTCTCCTTGCAGAATTGTATGTTGCTTTAGTTTCAAAATATTTCACCTTTTTAGCTCACTGGTCTTGTACATCAGAAAACTTAAACACAATTGCAGAGAGTAGCTTTAGAAACAGTTCTTGTATGGAACTTTTAAAACCATACCCAGGATGCTCATTTAAATACTAAATCCTGCAAAATTAATATAGTCTTCTATCTTGGAGAAGAGTTACTCTTTTAGCTATAGTTTTGGATGGTGGTCTTGTACATAGCAAACTTAAAATACTTGGGCGCAAGGCATCTTCATAAGATTAATAATGTACACTAAATTGCTTTTAGGAAGAAAGTATACTTAAAAAAAAAAAAAAAGATGTCCAGCAGAAAGGTACCATGCTATCATCCTAATCTCACCACTGGCTAATATGGAGGATTTCAATATGGAGATATACCTATCTCATAGAACTGGAAGGGACCCTGAAAGGTCATAGAGTCCAGCCCCCTGCCTTCACTAGCAGGCCCAAGTACTGATTTTGCCCCAGATCCCTAAGTGGCCTCCTCAAGGATTGAGCTCACAACCCTGGGTTTAGCAGGCCAATGTTCAAACTACTGAGCTATCCCTCCCCCCGTATCAGGGATAGAGTAACCATACATCCTGTTTTGGTGGGACAGTCTCTCTTTTAAGCCCTGTTCTGGCAAAAGTGGGCATTTGTCCCATTTGTTCTTGCCAACTTGTTCAGATGGCAAGAGCAAACAGGACAAATGCCCTCTTTTGTCAAAGGGTGCGGAGGAACATCTGGTGGGGGAGTGATAATGCCACCCTGCGCAAGGGGGGAGGCAGGGCTTGGGCAAGCAGTGATGCCAGCTCCAGCCTTGTGATGGGGGCAGGCAGGGCTCGAGCAAGCAGTGATGCCAGCCCCACATAGGGAGCGGGGCTCAGGCCAGCCTGAGGTTGGGGGGTGCTTGTACAAGTAGCTGAGGAGGGGCCTCAGACTAGCCCCATGTGATGTCCTGTTTTTCCTTTTGGGAAATATGGTTATCCTAATTGGGGATTCCCAGACTTTCTCATACTGTGGACTATTCCTCAGTCACGTGTGATCAAATGTGCAGCAATTAAAGTGGATACTTGCATGGAAAGTCAATATTAGGAAAATCATCTTCTAATGAATTTTACCATGAAATTTATAAGAGGAGGAGCCAATGAAATGTAACTAGTCAGCTTTCCATGGACCACCAGGAAGTGCTCTGGACCACTGCTCCATGGATCAGTCTGGGATCATGAATGTAGGAGGGAGCAAAAAATGCAAATTTGTGTCGTGTCAAATTTTTCTTCTTGGTTACATAACTTGTCTAGTGACTTCATCTGTTGCATTCTCAGCTATGAAATGGATTTCTGAATGCAATTCCCCTGAGCCCTGATGCAATGCTAATTTTGAAATACACTTTTTCCATTTAAAAACCTTAAATTGAAGATGAGAACTCTTTAAAAATATTTTAGTTCTATTTACATATTTTTTCATGCTGTGGGGCTCTAGTTAATCTTCTGACAACCCGAGTTTCTAACACATGTTAATCAATTTAAGATGCCAGTGTCATGGAGTGCAGCGGAGAATAATGGTCTCCTGTTGCTAAGCGATTGCTGATGGTGTATGGAAATCAAAGTCTTAGCGGAAAGTACTGATATAACAAAGGTGGTTTTTTTTCCTTTTTTTTAAAAAGGAGTACTATAACAAATGATGTCATCTAACTTTGATACTGGTACAGTCAGAGACGGTTGTTCACTAGTTCATCGTTGGCCTGCTGTGTTCAGCTTAAAACAGACTTGTGCATGTGCCAACTAATCAGAGAAGCCTATTTATAAATTGCTTTAGCTGAATACTGTGTTAAGCATTCACTTTCAGTGAATGGCTCAGTAAAATTCTATTTAGTATTTCCAACACCATGTTGGAAACATACCAATTTTTTGTTTCCACTCGGGGAACAGCAAAAATGTTGCCTTGTGCTCTTATTCGCTCTCAGCATTGCAATGCTATTTCCATGATATAATGGTGTCTACTAAAGGGCAAAAACAATAGAGAGGAAGGTGAGAGGAGAAATCACTTGTAATCCATTGGACATGAACGGCTTAAATCCATGACAAAAAGTAGAGGACTCAGCTCAAACTTGTGTGACCAGTCTCAAATGACTGGGGAGTGGGAAGGGGGAAAATAGGGGTCAAAACTCAGGTCATACTTTGCATTGTTTTCTTGCCTTGGATTTGGTGATTCAACCCTCTCTGCTCCTGGTACTCTTGAGGCCTTAATTGTCTAAAATACTTCCTTGCGCTAGACTGCCCTTCTTGGTTGGCATCTTCACTTGCCCTATTCTGTTGCCACGCCACTTCCCCCTTGACCTACAGTAGTTACCATGATTATGACTAAAAGCATTGTTTAAATTTCAAGTTAAAGCTTTTGTTAATATTAAAAAATAGAACTACAAGCAGTTTTATTCACTACACTGGCCCCAAATCCCTCTGTCAAATGATGGTTATGTAGGTACATTTTCTTTTTTATAAAACGGCTCTTCCATTGCTGTGTAATAGCCACACAAATAAGGGAAACTGACTGTATAGGAGGAGAGTGAAAATGACTTGACCCAGTGCTGACTTGTTAAATATATTACTGAAATATGAACTTTCCCTCCTAATCTTCCGTTTCCAGTAATCTTGAACAAGAGGCGTAATAATTCCCTGCCAGTATCTCTTTAAATGGGGGGGGGGAGTGGGGTGGCAGAGGGAGGGAAAGTGGATTCTTTAGTTCCTTACCCCTCCCGCCTGTGAGCACATCCACCCTTGGGATTGGAAGGGAAATATTTCTAAGAGTCCCTTGTTGAGATATTGGCAGCACAGCAATGGCCTTTCTTGTGTACTGAGAAATCTTCTGCAGAGTGCATATGCTAATCCAGTCCTCATATGGCTCTTTCTCCTAAATGACTGATTATTATTACAGCACTTTGGTCGTAAAGCAGAAGCTGCCAGGAGTTTATGTGCAGCCATCTTACAGATCAGCATTAAGTAAGTTCAGGGGTAGTTCTTTTATTTTACCATATTTAAGGCATTTTGCACCAATTCATACAACTCTTCTTCCTTACAGTGTGGTTTGGAGTAATATTCATAAGACATGGCCTCTACCAGGATGGTGTGTTCAAATTTACAGTCTACATCCCTGACAATTACCCAGATGGCGACTGCCCCGTAAGTGCTGGAGTAATCTAACAACAATCGTGAAAATTTAGTTTCCTTTTATGGTGTTGGAGAATGGCATTTGTTCAGTTCCTGGGACTGGCTTTGTTCACTGGTTGGTGAAGATTAGGAACACACTTCTGACTGGCTTGTACACCCTACTTACTCTTGGTGGAGGATCATCTTGTTACTCTGTAGCAACTTCTCTGTGTCTGCATAGGGTGTGGGATTGACTTTCAGGCTCTACCAGTCCTTCTAAATTAGAGGTTTCAGACCTGCATTGTGGTAACTGTAATTATGACTCCTGGATCATAGTAGCCCTTGAAGGAATGGCTAACTACTTGAAGTATTTTCTTGACTATTAAGCTTGGATGAAGGTGGGGCTGGAGTTGTCATCTGCTTCTTTGTTTCAGTAACTTCATGTTTCCTTTTGGTATGTAAAATGAAACAATATTCCTGTGCCTTTGTACAACTTTTGTTCCTTCCTAGGATCAAACTTTTTAGGACTAGCAGCAGAATATTCTTGCTTATGAAATTGGTCTCCTCTGTCAATACGATTTCTTTCAGAGCACAATGAAGATGTGCTTAGCCAGGCCTTTGTAATCTTTTTATGATGTTGGCAGAACATTACAGCCACAAACTCCGGAAGGAAACAGTTTAATTGACAGCTTTAAAGAAGTAAACCCTTTTTAAAGGGACAGCATCAGTGGGGAAACTGTCAGTTGAAAATGGTTAATTCTGCACCTGTTCCTAGGTCCATCTGCCAGTTTTGGGGTTTGAAATCCATTTTCCTATTAAAACTAACTGCCCTCTTGCTGTAGGAACTTAATCAATAGGGAAAACAGTGAACTGGCCAGACACAATGCTGTCAAATGTTCAAAGTAAAACAGATTCTCCCCCCCGCCCCTTCTCAATTCAAGCAATTTGAGGGGTTGCTTCTAACAAAAGTAGCAGAGGTCTCCTTAAGGATTTGGGCACCCATTAACAGGGTCATAAAAACGCATCTAAGTGAAAGTTGATCATAAATCAGATGATAAACCATAGGCTTGAGTAATTTCACTAAAGCAATTTTTAACTTTTATCTCTAACACAGCGATTGGTGTTTGATCTACCAGTCTTCCACCCACTAGTAGATCCCCTCTCAGGTGAATTAGATGTGAAAAGAGCATTTGCAAAATGGAGGTGAGTACTAATGTACTGGTGTCTAATACAGAAATGCTGTACCTCTGTCCCTCACTAACTAACTACTCTCTTCCTAGGCGAAACCATAATCACATATGGCAAGTACTAATGTATGCTCGCAGAGTCTTCTACAAGATTGATACGACCAGTCCTTTGAATCCGGAAGCTGCAGTGCTGTAGGTGTCATCCTAAACTGTTTTGGCTATGTATTTAGAACTTCATATTCTATTTTCATTAAGCTTTTTGTTTTATTTCTTTACTTACAGACAAAATACCTGTGCCAGAGACTAGATAAAACAGCTAAATTTAGCTGTTTATCATTTATTTTTTAGCACCTGTTTATGGTATATAGAATCAGCTAGCTGAACAAACTTAAAATACCCCAATTCCCTTAGCTCCCCCATCATCTTGAAAAACCAAGACTAGTTTACAACTTGCTAATTTCATATGGTGAAGTTTTAAGAAATGTCTCTCTTATAGATATGAAAAAGACATTCAGCTGTTCAAAAGTAAGGTGGTAGACAGTATCAAACTATGCAGCAGTCACTTATTTGATCAGCCTAAAATAGAAGATCCCTATGCAATTAGGTAAGTAGCCTATGTATTATACTTAATTCCTATGTTCTACTATTCTAAATTCAAGCACGCTCAGTCTAGCTTTTGATGCCAAGTCCTAGTATGGCCATCACTTCTGGTCTAACAACCCTTTACAAAAATCCCTTTATACCCACATCTGAATCAGGGTAGTTGACAGTTAATATTGAGTAAAAGGTTAATGCAGACTGACACAACATTGCTAGAGAGACAAGGTAGGTGAGGTAATTTTTTTTTTTTTTTTTTATTGGACCAATTTCTATTGGTGAGAGAGACAAGCTTTCAAACTTGCACAGAGCTCTTCTTAAGATCTGAGAAAAGTATTCAGCATGTCACAGCTAAATATGAGGTGGAACAGATTGTTTAGCATAAGTAGTTAAAGCATTTCAAGGGACCATTCAAGATGAAGTGGCCGGTTAACACCTCTCCAGTCATAGGGGGCAGAAGGATAAAACAAAGTTGTGGGGCCAGTTTCCTCCAGGACTTCCTCCACAAACTCCAACATTAACAACCTCCCTCAGAATGCCATTCTTGCCACCATGGATATCCCCTCCCTGTACACCAACATCCCTCACAATGATTTCATTGCTGTGTCCCTCAAGTATTTACAAGACAATGGGTAACCCTCAGATATCCATCCCAAACACACCGTCCAACTAATCCATTTCATCCTTACCCATATCAGTTTTTACATTCACTAATAAACACTTGTTCCAAGCCATGGGATCAGCCAGAATGGCTACTCAGTAAGCCAGCCTCTTTATGGGCCACCTGGAAGAAGAATTTCTGGACAAATGCACCATAAAACCAATGTATCTCCAGTATATCATTGATATTTTCGTCGTCTGGACAGACTGTAACTCACTGATAGATTTCCACCACATATCTTTAAACTCTCTAGAGTACTCCCACGCTAGCATCAACTTCCTGGACACCATGATCAGCTTCAGCAACGGAACCCTACAGGCAACTATGTACAAGAAACCCCCTGATCACCACACCTGTCTTCACAGATCCAGTAACAACCCCAGACACACGAAGAATTCTGTTATCTACAGCCTGGCACTCAGATACCACAGAATAAGCTCTGAGGAGAAAGTCTGGGATATACACCATAACACAAATCCTGAGAGTTGCTGTTTTGATACAGTAATAAAACCCCCTCTGACCACAACTCTGGCTGTCACTCACCACAACAGGCAGGAATCCACTGGGGGTATCTTCAAACAATTACAATCCACAGTTGATGGGAACCACATCCTGAAGGAAAGCTTTCCCGCACCCCCTTTCTGGTGATCAAACAACTTCCAGCCTCTTCAAGCTCATCATCAGAAATAAGTTCCCCACAGACCCAGACATACCAATTCAGTGACTCGAGACCCTGCCAGATTAAGTGACGCAAAACTTGTAGACCCATTTCCACTGCTGCTGTGATCAACACACCGCCTCCCCCACAACACACCTGTCAAAATCCATGCATCCTACACATGCCTATCACAACATGTGGTGTACCTCATCCACTGTGCTAAATGCCCCAGTAACCGCTGTGCCTGGTTTCACCCACAATCACTACACTCTCGAATGAACTCGCACAGGAAAATGGTAAGACAAATACACAGCATATCACCTGTGGATTAACACTTTTCACAAAGCAGTGACTCTCAATCTGACCTCAGTCCTCATTCTCAAAGGAAATCTGCCCAACATCTGCAAAAGACAAGCCTGGGACGTTAAATTCCTAACATTACTCGATACTAAACATCATGGACTGAATGATACACTGGATTTATAGCTTTCTACAATCTAGAACTCACTTAAACCCCCCAGCTTTCTCTCCTCCCCCTCCCGCTCCCCTTTCTCCTATGTCTGGAGAGTTGTTAGCAGGCCACTTCACCTTGACTGGTCCCTTGAAATGTTAACTACTTATGCTAAACCATCTGTTCCACCTTTTTATTTAGCTGTGACACTCGGAGTATGTATCCCAGACCTGAAGAAAAGCTCTGTGCAAGCTTGAAGCTATTGGTCCAACTTTCGTTGGAGAGACAGAAAAAGATACTACTTTCTCTCCATATTGGTCCCAGGATATTGATTACAACAACACTGCTAAACTAATATGTAAATTTCCTTACCAATTATCCATTAAATATTGGCTTGCTTAGTGAATAACATAAAATAATCTGGTCAGTTTAAGGGCACCCATGGAACAAATCTGGTGTTCAGATATTTACAAGTTGAACTTGTATGCTCTGTTTGAACTGTTGCAGTGGCAATATAGCTCTGTGAAACTTCGCTCTGGTACTAGGAGTTAGTGTATTTAGCATTTGGTGGTGAATTCCTAATTTTTGGTGCTGGCATCAGCTGAAATTAGTATTTGCGTGCTTAACACTGAGCAGATACATGTTGGATGAGATCTGTGATGAGCCACTTTGTGGATTAGGTGTTTTTCTCTTGATGTTGTTGGGAGAAACAAGGTTTTGTAGCTCACTGAAAGCTCAGAGTAACATTAGAAATCGTCCCACGCTCATTGCTGTAACTTTTTCTGAAGTGGGTAGTTGGGTGAGGAACATTAAAGCAAAATGAAGTTCATAACACTTCTGCTTTCTTCTGTAGCTTTTCTCCATGGAATCCAGCTATACATGATGAAGCTAGAGAGAAGATGTTGACTCAGAAAGTATGTAGACAAAGTCCAACTTATTTATACTACAGTAACACTCAATGTATTGGGCACTGTAGAGCAGGGATGGTCTTCATTCATTTATTTTGTAAAGTGCGTGTAGTCTATATAAAATCCTAAATATACCTATAAGATTTTTATAAGTGGGTGTCAAAAGTTGGGCAGTTAAGTAAATGTCTTGAGTTTCAAAAGCACAGCGCACCCAGCAGCTCACTTACAAAATAATCTTGGCTTCACGGTTCTTTGCTGCCTGGGAGCACTGTTAAAGGTTCATGTGCTTTATTTCTATTCTATTCAAGTGCTGGAAGTGACTGTTAATGACTAACACTAGCTACTGTCTGGTAGCCTATCCCAGGTTGGATATGTTCAGTATTGTGCTCCTGTTGCTTGAACAGGTGACTACTTAGCATCAACACAGTCACTTTCTCCATTTGAGGAGATTTGTTACCTAATGACAAATGAGTCAAAACTCCAGAACTTTCTAATTTCATTACACGTAGGAACTCTGCTGGGAGGAGGAAAATGATTTACTAAAACTACTTGGATTCTGCGGCTATTCCCCTGGGGAAATGTCAGCTCAACAGCAGAGCCAAGAAGTTATTTCTAGTGTTCTAGAAATGTTCCTTAAACAATTTGGTCAATACCATGGTTGCTTCATGTTTTACAAAATATAAAGCACAAGCCATGGTGTTTCCTGGTCACTGGGGATGCTGCTGTCACTCCCTATACCATGCACTTGCAAAGGTATGTTACTGTTGTGATATCTATGGACTCTGGGAGGTTTGGACTCATACCATAACATAGTTTAATTACACCCATCCAACTGGACTACTGGGTAAACTCTGGACTTTGGAGATCAGGGGTAGCTATGCTGATAGCTTTTGGGCATGAGAGCACCTTGCTGTGAGACAGGAAATGGAGGAAGCTTTCTCAAATCTTTGGTTTTATTTACTGTGAGGACAAGTCCCTGTTTCAAGGTGGGGATCTCCAATGGGGCTCTTCCATGCTCCCCTCCCCTCCCGGCCCCCTCAATCAGAAGTGTCTACTGAAACTGAACCACATCCATGCATGGGAACCAACTGTGAAAACCTGACACAGCACTCTGAAGTGCAGCATTACAGAGCTTTATCTACTTGCAGAGCATGGGATTCCTATGTTGGTGGTATCCTTGCCTGCCTGATGCATTGCAGATTTGCAGGATGACTGACATGGGGAAACCCTCCACCAGCTGCTGACTGCTGTTCTGAGAAGCCTCTGATGGCAGGCCCTGCTGCTTCCTCTGCAGGCTCAGATTTGCATCTCCATGCATAGTCTCAGCTCTTGTGCTCATGTTCTCTGGCCTGAACATAGGTTCTCTATTAGGCCTCAATGATATGCTGGCTCTACATGCTACGTGGCAGTATTCTTAGTAACATACAACAGATGCTGGAGTGAGACTGCTCTTCTGGGGGTTCTGAGGCTGCAGGAGGATAACTGAGAAATGCATTGTAGTTCTTTGGTTTGACCTTCCTCCCCACCTTGTTCATCTACTCTAAGGGTCCTGGGAAAGAGATTAGGCAGTTGTATTCTATGGAACAACTGAGATTTGCAGGAGCGAAGACTGCCTAGGGAGGCTTGGGGTTGTGTTGGTGGTAGAGGTGAGACTTAACACCACCACCACTGAGGTACATCAGGGCCACATCTGAATGAACTTCACAACAAGCCTCCCTAGTAAATGGCTTGCATCTAGAAGTCGGTCTGCAGAAAAAAGAGTGTGAGTCTTCATTCTTTTTAAATGGAAGCCTAGGTCTCGAGCAGTCATTTGATGCCTCCTACTAATCTTGTCAGAGTAGGCTTTCCATAGAAACATTGCTAACAGCTAACATTTAGTTGATTAAATGCCAATAGCAAAAAAAAAGCGCTGAGATCTCTGAATCTTTAGTGTCATTCTGCCACCTCTTAGCCAATTAACTTGAAATATTGTACATACATTTTACTTAAATCCTACTACTGATGAGATTGAGACTTTGTGGATTTTAGATGTGAGCCAAAATAGCTTACTTCAGAACAGGAGGCATTTGTCTGTGCCCAAAAAACTTGGGGGAACAGGATCAGGCACGTTGAATTTTAAGGAGGACTTCACCCAGGATCTCTTGCCCTCAAACTGAAATCCACATTGCAGCCAGCAACCCAGCAGCAGATTTCAGAGGAGGGTGAGTGGGGGTGTGTGTGTGTATTCCCAGCACCTCCCCCCCCCTTCTTGCTGTTTTGAACTGGCAGCTACCATTACCAGAGGCACTTGTTGTCACTGCCTGACAGACATTTCAGGGCTGCCTTCCTCCTGGAGACTCTGTGGGATTCTGCCAGCATGCTGACACTTCAAGATTAATTTTGTGGTGAACTAAGAAACCACTGGCTTACCGCCAAGGATCTGCTTTACTGTTGGGGCACTGCTTATACCCACATGGATCAGTTAGCATTGCCAGGCAGAAAGCTTATCAGCATGTGAAACTTCCACTGCTCTCCCATCCAGTGAAGTATGTCATCCTGCAGAACTGGCGCATTGTTTAAATGTGACATAGTGGGCGTACACATAGGCCTCTTGATACTAAAAGCCTAAGAGGAGTCTACTGCACAATCCTCAGCAACATGGTGGATAGAGATACACATCCTTTCTATACAGAAATCTGCAACCTGATCTCTCTTTGATTCTTTGCTAGATACTAAAGTGAATATGTAATCTTCAGAAGGTGCCTTAGCCCCTTGCCTGTTGCCAGCTGCAGTTTCCTAATCTACCATCTCCCTCAATTCCAGTCCTTTCTTCTGCTTGCTTATTCTCACTTCTACATCTAACTTAGCAGTTAGGTAAGGTTTTGGAGTGGTGCATCTTGTGTTCTTCTGTTACATTGCCTTCTAATACTCATTCACTAGTTTAGAGGACCCCTTACTACAAGATTGATTTTCTTTAGGACTCTGGAATCCTCTCTGGGTTTGGGAGGGTGCCCTCTGTCTCTAGCACACTAGGATGCTGTGGTGTCCAGAAACCTTCAAGAAAGCTGCTACCATCTTCAAACCATGGATCCTACACAGTAGTACCACTATACTAGTGGATGAGTAACTATAATAGGACCAACTTGAAGTAAAAAAACAGAACAAACAGTCTTACTGTTAGTGTACCTTTGCTTAGCTGTAAATGGGATCGACTCTATTTTTTTACTAGAACTTTGGTAGGTAAAGTGGCAAATGCTTGCTATGATAGGGTGTTCGGAATGGGCCTCAACAGAACAGAATAAAAATTAAAAAAAAAAACAAAACAAAAAAACACCCAGCTTCCTGCTTTAGGTGCAGAGTAGAGTAGCAAAAATGTACTGCAGCATTGAGATTCCTAATGTCATACTTTGCATGTCTATGGCATTAGCAATGTGTAGTGGCTTTCAGATTGCCAGGCTAGCAACATAGCCTTAAAAATAGTAGCTAGCTTCCAGTGCATGCATTTATAATAGTGTCCCTGTCTGAGAGGCAAGGACAGGTATGAAGATCTGCCAAATGTAAAAATACCCAACAAAAAAACTATATACTACTTTGGTGTGTTTTTAAAAAAAAAAAAAAAAAAAAAAAAAAAGTTGTGGGTTCTGACTCTAACTTTGTTCTGCCTAGAAGAAGCCAGAAGATCAGCACTGCAAAAGCATGCAGGTGTCTGGGCTGTCCTGGGTAAAGCCTGGTTCAGTGCAGCCTTTCAGTAAAGAAGAGAAGACCATGCCTACCTAATTCTTCTGGACCATGATGCACAAAACACTTTCTGTAGGTGGAGGGAATGTAACGGAGAGAGAAACGGCAAACTAGCAGTTTCCTTCTTGACAATGGATTAGTAAAAACTGAACGATAGCAGTGACTCAAGTAAACCTGCTCAATGGATTTTTGTGGACTCTTCTCAGTGTTTTACATATGCATTAAGTTTTAACAGCGGCCTGGAGGATGGAAGTATCTCTAAACATTGCAGTAATTCTATTAATGAAGACTGCCTAGGATGGTAACTCCCAGGGCTCCAAAATGCCTGGAGGGTTTGTCTAAGCTTTTATTTTCCTTTCAGGAATAGCAATTTTGAATCTTAAGAAACTGGCAGAAGTATTAGCAGGAAAAACTGATGCCAGAGGTAAGCTGTGTTCCTATAAACTAATATAGCAGAGTTAAACACTATATATTTAATGATTTTTAAATACATTGGTTTCTATTGTAAATACATTAGGATTTTAAATTGTAAATAGCGGGTTCAGTGACTCCAACTAGCACTTTCAAGAAAGGCAGAGCTGAGATTGGCACTCGGCATATGATCTATTACTGACTTGCAAATGGATGTTGTCACTAAAGCACACATTAGTCTGACAAGATGAGAGCAGAGTGTTAGGTTTGCTAGGCTTTTATTACATAAACACTAAAAATCAAAGCTTTTATTGGTGGTTTTGATCTAATAAAATCTTAGAGGATGTTAGACTTCCTTTGTGTTAAGACTGCAGGGATTACTAGGCTAGTTTGGCTAATGTGTGTTAATAGTGACATCTTAAAAAATAAAAAAAATCATGTTAACCTTGCTGCATTGTTCCTTTGTTAACTACACAGTAGTCTTGAAACAAATATCGAAGTAGTTCTTTGTATGAAGACATCAGATTGTATGTTATAGATATCTTCTTTGTACATAAATTAGTCTTACCTACGTGCTTTGTCCAGGGTACTAAAAGGAATCCTTAGTCTTGTGTGTGCACAAAAGTTTCAAATTGGAGATTTTTACCTTTTGACACTAATCCTTTAATGTGAGGTAGTCTGACAAGGTCTGTTTTCTGTTTAACCTTTTCTCATACACTGACATACCTGCTTCAGTTCCAGTTTCCAGACTCCACAGCCAGTACTCCTGCTTTGCTTCTCATGCTCACTTTTTTTTTTTTTTTGGAGACTCTACCCTTCTTAATTTCTCATAGAAGTAATGGTTTAATACAAAACATGTTACCAGGCTACAAGAAGTAGTGGCTTCCCCTATTGTATAGAATTCTTTAATCTCGTCATTCTAAAAAACTCAAACACCTGCTTAAAAGCAAGGAAACAAATAGTTTAAAGGCATCACAAATCATACACTACTACTGCTACACTAGATTAAAGGAAGAAGTGACCATTGCGATCAGCAAGTGCATAGCCTCCTGCATAACAAAGGCTATAAGACTTGTCTGAATTAATTCCTCTTTGAACTAGAGCATTTGGATATAACGTGGTAAAGCAGTGCTCCTGGAGGGTGGGGCTACTCACTGCGGTGGATCAAAGCAAGTTCACTATAACACGGTTTCACCTATAACGCAGAAGATTTATTTATTTATTTTTGGCTCCTGAGGACTGCATTATATCGAGGTAGAGTGTGTGTGTGTGTGTGTGTTCATACACACATATACAATCATCCACTCTTGACTTCAAGCTCTAATCAGGGAGACTACACCACAACTTCTAAGCAGTTGCTCCAATAGAAATGTATCTAGTAGACAAGTGCCTGTTCCCTCCCAACACAACTTTAACTCTGACAGATGTATTGAAGATTTTTATCTTGATAGCTAGGTGGCAAATACATATTGGGTGAGATTGCTTTAAGACCTTTTTAAGGGCCCGTCTAATGCTGGGTTATCGGGGCTTGCCCCAGGCCAGTCTAAATTACATTAGTCTCATGGGTCTGCCTTGGGTTTCAGGAGTGCCCAAGGCCTGGCATGCCCCCTACACCAGGGCTTGCAAGGGCGGTCCCAGACAGCAGTTTAACAGCTGTCTTTCTCAGTTCTTGCAGTTTGGGAAAAGCTCCCTCTGCCAAAACTGGGGCTTCTAGGGTCTGTGTATGCCATGTAAAGACCTTGCCCTCACTTCCTAAGCAACTCTTTGTAAGTGAGATGTTAATTGACAATTTTTTTTGAAAAGTAACTTGTTTCTCAAAGGGTGTAGATCTAGTGTATCAACTTATGGTGAACTGAAGAGATGGATTTGCTTTTGTTCAGTAGCAGAATAGGTATATCCATAAACCAAGTTATTTCAAGAAGATGTGTGTACACTGAGAGAATGTTCTTCCCTCAGTAATGTATTTTGAGTCAAAGTTTAAGGTGGCTGTGCTGAAATCGTGTCAGAGGAAAACATACTTAAAGCAGCAATTCTCTGTTAATGGATAACCTGACACAAGCAAGAGCAGGGTCCATGTAGTAGTGTTAGTGAGCAGTCTTCATCTGTAATCAGTGCACAAGCGTCCCAAGAGATTCTCCTGTATTGTACAGTTGAAGGTTATTCTGGGGGAATTCTGCACAATTTCTTCCTCCCTCCCCACAACTATGGGCTTCTGGCAGCTACGAGGGCCTCCAGGAGCTGGCAGAGCACAGCTTGCAAATAGAAGACACTGTTGGGAAAAGGGCGGGAGAAAGCTGGAGGGTTCCTGGCAGTTGAAGTTCTTCGCATTCCCTGAAGGAAGGAGGTGGTGTGCAGGAAACTCCGTACAAGCCTGGGACCCAGCATCATGCTGTTTCTCCCTCTGGATTCCTGGGCTCTGGGAAGGAGGACATGTGGGTGTCTGGGCTGTGGGAGCACCCTGCAACTGGGCTCTAGAGGGGGTGTGTGCAGGGGTTGGGAGTGGGCACCCCATGGCTGGGCTCTGAAGGGGAGGGGGCAGAGAAACAGGAACTGGGTTGTCATAGGAGTTTCTTTAACTCTACCCCTGGGGCAATTTTTTTTTGTGTCTGTAGTTAGACATATTTGCTTACAGGTATTTTGAAATAAATTACCAAAATTGAAACTGGTATGATTAGAGTGTTGTTTTGACAAAAAATGTGCAGAATTTTAGAATATTCATATGCAGAATCTTTAACGTTTTTGTGCAGAATTCCCCCAGGAGTAGAAGGTATAAGCCTGTTTTGAGTTTGAGGCCAACAGATGAGTCTGTTTCAAATCAGAATAGATGGGACTTAACCTTAGAAGTCCTTTTCTACAACATGTAAATTCAACCTCTTCTGCCTTCAAAATAAATACAGCACTTTTCCAAAGTCAGTGTGAATCTAAAAAAGTGCTTAAACCTAGATGTTTGCTGGAACTTAAACCATCCCTGTCCTAGGGGAGAGGAAATAAGCAGTGGATGCCTAAACTTAAACTGATAAACCCCAATAGGAAGTTCTGAATCAGTGTCCTGATTTAACAAGGGCTAAGTAACTGTTAGCAGTTGCCTTCAGCAGGAGCCTAGTGCTTCCATTACATGTGCTGCAACACATAATAATGTTGGTCTTGTACCTCACCCTCCCTATCTATAAAGGGACCGAGTCAAATAGAGTAATCTCAGGTTCCATTACTAAAAGTGCTCTTACAAACTTGGGAGTACTATGATGTTGGTCACACTTTCCTATTTTAACCAGGCTCTCTTCCACCCTCCTCCCCCTGCTGTGAGAATGATGCAAAAACTAGATGCCTGATCAGGCAGAGACACATCAACAACTGTTCCTTTGAGACAAGTTACTGATTATTCCTTGTGTTTACACCTTCCTTCTCAATGCTGGGAAAATTCATAATCCCTATATGTGTATCCCCAGCTATAGCAGCAGCTGGAAGCTGTACTATTGATAAGGCCCTACCAAATTCAGGATCCATTTTGGTCAATTTCACAGTCAGGATTTAAAAAATAGTAAATTTAATGATTTCAGCTATTTAACTCTGAAATTTCAGAGTGTTGTAACTGTAGGGGTCCTGACCCAAAATGGAGTTGTGTGTGTGTGGGGGGGGTCATAACATTATTGGAGTGGGGTTGCGGGTACTGCTACCCTTACTTCTGTGCTGCTGCTGGGGGTGGCGCTGCCTTTAGAGGTGGGCAGCTAGAGAGCAGCAGCTGCTGGCCAGGAGCCTAGCTCTGAAGGCAGAGCTGCTGCCAGCAGCAATGCAGAAGTAAGGATGGCATGATATGGTATTACGACCCTTACTTCTGCGCTGCTGTTGGCTGGGTGCTGCCTTCAGAGTTGGGTCCTTGGCTAGCAGCCGCTGCTCTCCAGCCACCCAGCTCTGAAGGCAGCAGTAAGGGTGGCAATACCATGACCTACCTTCCCCCCCCCCCTCCCCAAAATAAGCTTATGACCCCGCCGTGCACTTGCCTTTTGGGCCAGGATCCCCAATTTGAGAAACACTGGTCTCCCTTGTGAAATCTGTAAAATATAGGGTAAAAGCACACAAAAGATTGGATTTCACAATCTGTGACATGTTTTTCATGGCCATGAATTTGGTAGGGCCCTAACTATGGACAGGGCTTGCCTTTTTTACTACTTTTTTTGCATGTGTCTCAGCTACGTTAATAAACTGAAAACAATAAAAACACTTTTGCCTCTAATCCAGGGGTGGGCAAACTACGGTGCAGGGTCCACATCTGGCCCTCCAGACATTTTAATCGGGCCCTCGAGCTCCCACCGGGAAGCAGTTTCTGGGGTTTTCTCCACTCCAGCTGGGGAGTGGGGTCTTGCCCCACTCTGCATGGCTGTCAGAAGCAGTGGCATGTCCTCCCTCTAGCTCCTATGTGTAGGGGCAGCCAGGAGGTGCTGCATGCTGTCCCTGCCCCAAGCACCACCCCCACAGCTCCCATTGGCCAGGAACCACAGCCAATGGGAGCTGCAGGGGTGGCGCCTGCAGACAGGGCAGTGTGCAGAGCGGCCTGGCCGTACCTCCATGTAGGAGCCAGAGAGGGGACATGTCACTGTTTCTGGGAGCTGCTTGAGGTAAGCGCTGCCCAGAGCTTGTCCCCTGCCCCCCTCTAGTGCCCCTGCCCTGATCCCCCTCCCATCCTCTGAGAAGGGGGAGAAGGGAATATTTAATGGATAGGTTACCCACTGACAGTGAAACTAGCATAGTCTCCAATTCCCTGCTCTCACGCTGACTTAATATGTCCTTGAGCAAGCCATTGCCTCATACTATAAATTAGGGTAAGAATGGATTCCTAGTTCCCAGTCACCCCCCAAAATCCCTACTTGCTGTCCAGGATCCCCCAAAACATGGATTTGCATCCTTCTCTATGTAGCAGGGATGGGGAGAGAAGTGCAAAGAACCCCCTTGATGGCTTAGTGAGTTGGGGGGGGGGTGAAATGAGTTACAGAGCACACTCCTGTCAGTGCTGTAAGGGCTTGCAGGCAGTTATTTTCCAGGTGTTCTCCATCAAGGCATCAGGCTCATCCCTGGTGATTGCTTTTCTTAATGGGAAATCTGTGTCAGCTGGGCTCTTTCCAGTCACTAGAACACAGCAGAAAGTGGCTCAGTTTTAGCTCACAGTCCTCATGAAAAGGTTACTGGCTTTATATGCTATCAACACAGACTTAAGGAGTGCCTGCCTCTCTGTTTTCTTCAGAAAAGACAAGACAAAGCTACTTCTGAATCCTTGAGGAAAGGGGGTAAGTAATTTTACTGATAATCTCTTTGTTAAAGAGGGAAGGGCTAGTATTTTTGGTTAGAACAGCATTGTAACTCTATATTTTGCTCCATTTCAATTTTGAGTGTTCTCCCTGGCTAAAGACCAGGGGGAGGGAGGAAGGAAAAAAGTTCCTAGGTTGCATGAAGTAAGAGTTTTTCCTTCACATCCATCTTCTACTTCACCTTGTTTTAAAACTTTAAATGGAAAGATGGGCTATGTAGATGCCATGACTGGATTAATGTCTATAGAATAAAATATGTATCTGGGATGAGCCTACTATCCTAACCAGCTTTTCTTGCTCAAAAGAGGTTTAGTCTATGTAGAAAGTGCAAGGTCTTTTGAGTAGTGCCTCTTCCTTAGAAGAGACTTACAAGTGGTAAATTTTAGTTTGGACAAATGGCAAAGCTATCCTTTCTAGCTCCATTTTAAACTGTCATTGCTGTCCAACTCCTCATGTGTTTTTAGTAAGCGTCTTATCCTTTCTTCCTCTGTTTAATATACCAGATTACCACATGTTGCACCAGGTAGATATGACTTTTGGAAGCAGATAAGCCTATACTTATACCCTAGCCTAGGATCATAATGAACAGCAAAACTAATGTCTCAGCCCAGTTCTGATAGTGGATGAAATGGGTATGCTGAGCCTTACATTTACTAGTTTGGGGTAAGCTGTTGAACAGTGCTGTAAACAGAGTAGCAGTGATCTTTGTATTAAACACTAAAGGGGCATTGAAAATATTAAATATTTCTGGGAACATATCCAATATGTGTGTGGTACGCATGAGTAACTACCTGTCTTTAAGATTAAAACCTCTAAGTGTAGTTTCTCTTCTGTTCACTCTACCTCTTCCAGAACTAGGGAAGTTGTGGGTGGACCATTGTGATTTCTAGTCTATTGCCTTAGCCACAAAAATATGCTTCCTAGAGCATGAGAATGGCCCAACTAGGACAGACTAATGGTCCATCTACCCCAGTATCCTGTCCTCTGATGCTTCAGAGGGAATGAACAGGGCAATTATCAAGTGATCCAGTCCTTGTCCACGCCTAGCTTCTGGCAGTTGGAGATTTAGGGACACCCAGAGCAGGGGGATTGTGTCCTTGACTATCTTAGGAAACAGAGGGTTATTAGTAAGGTTATGTTTTAATCATGGGTATTTTTAGTAAAAGTCATGGGCAGTAAACAAAAATTCACAGCCTGTGACCTGTCCATGACTTTTACTATATATCCTTGAATAAATCTTGGGGTGGCTGGGGGAGTGTCATGGGGGTACGGGGGCGGGGGGGAAAGACAGTTCCTCAGATTGATCACATATATAAAGAATTGCTCAGGTGTGGAAATCTCCCCCATATCCTCTGCAGTGAATATTGATGCAAAACATTCATTTAGCTTCTCTGCAATGGCCTTGTCTTCCTTGAGTGCTCCTTCAGCACCTTGATCATGCAGTGGCTCCACTGATGGTATGGCAGGCTTCCTGCTTCATATGTACTTAAAAGTTTGCTGTTTTTGTTCTCTTTTGCTCATTGCTCTTCAGATCCCTTTTTTTGGCATGCCTAGCCCAGTCTCTCAGGTTTTCTCCATTTTCTTAAGGAAATGAGTCTGCCTAACACATTAAGGAAATATCTCCTGATGAGTATAACTTTGCATTTGTTTCATTCCATACTCCTTGGTATCCTGACCTTCAAACACTTTGCCAAAGTGATTAATGGAAGGTCTATTGTGTATATCTATATAGTTAGTGCTTTTCATCTTTTCTTATGTCATTCTCTCTGAAACTGAACGACATAGCTGATCAATTGCCTGCTGCTAGGGGAATCCCCAGAATTGTGTGCAATGTTCTGTTAGTGCAGTGTTGCACTTGTAAAGATAGGCTAGAGTAATGCTCTCATTTTCTATTATATTGAATTACACAGTCACTCTTTGTCCGTCCCTTAACATGGTTTGGTCTCTTTTCTATTCCATTTGGCATTGCCCTTGTATATCAAACTGCACTGTTAGCCAGCTGGTACATGTAGGGGATAGATCTCAATATTGATACAAAAATGGTTAATGCAATTACTCTTTGTAATAATGGGTCATTACAAACTTGCTAGTGCCTTTACTGAATTTTAAAAGATAACTACAATTATGTTTAGACCCATGATGCTTGGAGAATATAACAATACTCATTTTGGTGACTTGTTTTATTAATTGAAATATCAGGCTAACAAAGACATTCCAGGAGGTTTCTGTCAACTAGTGACAAGCCAAGTGTCAGGGAAGATAACACGTCTTTAGCCATAAAAACATGTTTATTACACCCGGCTTACACAAACCCTAAAAATCCACTTTTAATTGCTATTTATAAATGACAGGTCGTAAATCTAAGGCTCTCAAGGCAAATAGACAACAAATTCTGTCTCAAAGAACAGGACATGGTTCTTCTTATCTATACCAACTTTAGACATCTTAGCTCAAAATCTGAACTTTCAAGATATTTTTGTTTGTTAGAAATTCCTGACTTTAGAAGCATGCAATGGTGCAAGAAAGGGGTAAAAAGTTGGGAAGTTGGGAATTGTAAAATTGAGCTTTCCTTTATCCTCCTCCTCCCCCCAATCCTGCAAGGAAAAACCTCTAGTTAAACCTCTGCAGAATTCTTGCTGAAAGTAACTAACTTGTTTTGTAAGCACTCTATAAGCCTTCAAAGGTCTAGAAAACCTTGATTGGCAAATGTTTTACAGAAGACATTGGTTACTCCTAACAAACTCATACTTCTCTCAGAAGTGCAAACATAATTCTTTAGAGGCTTAAATATGACAAGCCTCCTTAAAATGTAAATTTACAAAACATTTGCAAATATGCATGTTGTTTAAATGCAACCATCTGATGTTATAACTTCATAATGTTGTGAATAGATGCATATGTATAAATATATGAATGTAATTTGAGATAAGACTAGGAATTAATACAAATAGTTAATATTCATATTGGGAAATGAATTTGTAATCTAGCGATACTTTAAGCAATTTCTTCACCCAACTCAGAGTTACCTCTCCAAAGAGTTAAGAAAAAAGGACAGTGACTTCCTTAATGACTATTCAAGTTTAAAGAATCTGGGTTGTCTTAAAGAAGTGTTTTGAGAACTGCACACACAATCTGACTTGAAAATGATGTGGACTTAATTAAGCAGAATTTCAACTCCTCTTAAACTCTGATGGAACTGAAGAAATATCTCAAAATGACTAATGAGATAAAACTCTAATTTCTAAAGGTATTCTCAGAATATCCAACCACAAGAAACAAAAGCAATAAGGAGCATATTGCATATATATTAAACAGACTACATAATCACAAGATGATCTTACTAAGTCCAACCCACAAAGGCATTGAGACAGTAAAAGGATGAGAGCAGTTAACTCTAGACACATCCCTGAAAAAAGTTGTGCTCGCTGCCTTTTCATGAAATTTTAGGAAAAAGGATATAAGGTCTCTGAATTGAGAGAGCCAGCAGGTCCTGCTCATCTGACATCCCTCAACTCCATGAAACAGCCTCTTGCCTCTTTTCAGCTGATATATAAGCAAGACAGCTAAGGAGAAAATAACCATACAACAACTTTAAGAGGCATCAACCTTAGATTTCAACAAGAATTGGTAAGATGAAAGTTAGCCAAAGCACTGACAAGGTAGTAACACTTCAATATTCCATTACAATAAAAGTTTACTATAATTGGGATATTAATCTATCACCAAATTCTTTAGCCCATTTATTCTTGGTGGGAAGATGGAGGCTAAGATGGAGAAATAGTGGGATTTAATTCTGATTGAAGATTCTTTTAGTTTTTAATTTGCCTGTTACAAGACAGCTACTTGACTATCTTTTTAAGTTTATGACTTAACTAAACCCTATGAAATCAAATTAAGTATTTAAGATTACTCACCTTTATCTGTTTATAAACTGTCTAGGTTATCCAGGATAAACCAAACAGGACTCCTGTGCCCTTTAAATGAAACGATTTCTGCCAGTTATAGACTGTTATCTGAGAGACACTAAGATGGTACTCACTACTAATTGTGGTGCTCTTGTACCAAAGAGAAGACTATCCTTGCCAGAGGTGGGCCACTCCAAGCTTGCTGCAGCAAGCCATGCTGAAGTGACCATTTATTTTTTTTCTTGTTTTTGTTTTGGGTATTTTTTGCTTATCTTTCCTTAAGATAGTATAGTTATACTTAATTGATTACTTTGCATACCTTTTAATTGGTGTGGTAATGAACTCCATGTGACTAAAATGGTGGGTGTCAATCCCTGTATTGGCATTCAGAGAGAGGCTCTTGCCACGTCTTGTTTCTCTAAAGTGTACATTTTCAATAATGTTGGAAAAAAACTATTTGGTATTCAACAGTTTGTCCTACATAGGTTATGACAGCCTCTTTTTGCCTGTTGTTCTCAGTGGTGGTTGTGACAACTCCCAAATTAAGAGGTGCTTTGCAAGCTTTACATTGCAGTCCTATTAGGGTTTGCCCAAATAGACTTTGGCCACTAGTCAAAGTTCATATCCTCTTCTTTAAAGTAGAAATGCAGTAATTGGTGTGGATTCCAGTGATCCTCTACTAAAAGCTTTAAACTGAACAGGGCCAAATGCAATTTTATTGAGACCTGCCCAGAAAAGAGTTGGTGTTTTGTTTTTGGTTTATGGGGGGGGAAGGGTACTGTGATGTTTCTAGTGTCTTAATTTACTGGCCCAAGATATAGCTTATCCAGGTCTTGAGAACAGTGCCTCATTCTTTACTGGTGTTTGCAGTTTCATTCAGGCCTGTAAGACTCACCAATTTCAGAAAGGGAGTTTTTCACAACTTAGAATAGTGTATGGAGGTAAAAATGGATCTGAAATGCTCTTGACCAAACACACAATGCGGTACAGATTTCTTAGGGAGATTGGACCATTTCATTAAATTGGAAATGGAATGTAGAGATTCCACATTTGAGATTTCTAAACAATTACAAGGCATTAGGTGGATTATCAGTCAGAGAGGCAAGGTAAATCTCTCCAGCACAATAGAGGACGTGCACCTATTACAGAAGCTCAGGTGAGGGGTCCACCATTAGTCACCCTGCTTAAAATCCCACTCTCAGCTGCTGCCAACATGGGGGTTCTAACCAGATTGCCCTCCCTGGTCTCTGCTTTGGATGCACTTTTATCACCATCTCCATGAGCAGTTTCAAACCCCAGCCTCCTGTGAGGTAGAAAGGAATGTTGAATGCTAAGTAACTTTCTACAGACTGTACATTTTTAGTAATATTGGGGATAAATCAGAAATAGTACCAGTTGAGGATGTCACCCCCTCCCACACTATTAGTCACATGGGGTTCTTGCTATGCCTTAGGGAACACCAGGATTAGAAACAAGCAGAAAGTCAAAAATATTCTTAATAAATGAATTCTTAGCATTGGTCTTGGAGGATGAGGGAGATTCCCAAACCTGAGCCATTCTTTTTACATGACAAATCTGGGGAACTGTCCCAGATTAAGGTGTCAGTAGAGGTGGTTTTGGAACAAATTTATCAATTTAACAGTAATAAGTCACCAGGACCACATAGGATTCATCCAAGAGTTCTGAAGGAACTTAAATGTGAAATTGCAGAACTACTAACTGGTTATTTAACCTATCATTTAAATCAGCTTCTGTACTAGATGACTGGAGGATAACTTAATGTGATGTCAATTTTTAAAAAAGGCTCCAGAGGGCGATCCCAGCAATTACAGGCCGGTAAGTAAAGTCCTGGGTAAACTGGTAAATGGAAACTATAGTGCAGAACAGAATTATGAACATAATTTGTTAGGAAAACCATGTTGAGACTTCCCTAAAGGGAAATCATGCCCCTCAATCTACTAGAATTCTTTAGGGGAAATCAACAAGCATGTGGATGGGGTGATACGGTGGATATATTATACTTAGATTTTCAGAAAACATTTGACAAGGTCCCTCACCAAAGGCTCTTAAGCAAAGTAAGCTGTCATAGGATAAGAGGGAAAGTCCTCTCATGGATTGATAACTGGTTAAAAGATAGGAAACAAAGGGTCAAATAAATGGTCAGGTTTCAGAATGGAGAGAGGTAAATAGCGGTGTCCCCCAGGTTCCTCTACTGGGACCAGGGGTAAACAGTGAGGTAGCAAAATTTGCAGATACAAAATTACTTGATAGTTAAGTCCAAAGCAGACTGGGAAGAGCTGCAAAAGGATCTCGCGTGACTGGGCAACAAAATGTCAGATGCAATTCAATGTAGATAAATGCAAAGTGTAATGCACAGGGGAAAACATTCCCAACTATACATAAAAATGATGGGGTGTCAATTAGCTGTTACCCCTCAAGAAAGAGAGCTTGGAGTCATTGTGGATAGTGCTCTGAAAACACCCACTCAATGTGCAGCGGCAGTCAAAAAAGCTAATGTTGGGAATCATTAGGAAAGGGATAGATAATAAGACAGAAAATATCAAATGCCTCTATATAAATGCATGGTATACCCACCTCTTGAATACTGTGTGCAGATCTGGTTGCCCAAAATCAAAAAAGGTATATTGGAAAAGGTACAGAAAAGGGTAACAAAAATGATTAGGGGTATGGAATAGCTTCCATGGGAGGAGAGATTAATAAGATTGGGATGTCTCAGCTTGGAAAAGAGATGACTTGGGGGAGGGGGGGGACTATGATAGAGGTCTATACAATTGAGTGGTGTGGAGAAAGTAAATAAGGAAATGTTGTTTACTCCTCCTCAACACAAGAACTAGGGGTTACCAAATGAAATTACGAGGCAGCAGGTTTAAAACAAGGAAGTATTTCTTCACACAACACAGTGGAACTTCTTGTCAGAAGCTGTTGTGAAGGCCAAGACTATAACAGGGTTCAAAAGATAACTAGATAAGTTCATGGAGCATAGTACCATCAGAGGCTATTAGCCAAGATGGGGCAGGGATGCAAAACCTCTCTCTGAAGTATCCCTAGCAGGGCCGCCTTCAGGCACCAGCGGACTAAGCACGTGCTTGGGGCAGGGCGGTGCTCAGGTTTTGTTTGTTTGGTGGGGCAGCGCTGGAGGGTTTTTTTTGTTTCCCCGTGGGGCGGGGCTTCGGGGGGGCAAAAAAAGTTAGAGCTGGCCCTGACCCCTAGACTTTGTCTGCCAGAAGCTGGGAATCATCACTTGATTACCTGTTCTGTTCATTCCCTCTGAAGCACCTGGCATTGGCCACTGTTGGAAGACCGAATACTGAGCGGGATGGACCATTGGTCTGACCCAGTATGGCCGTTCTTAGGTTTTAATATTGAAGAAAGGAAAAGTGAGAAACAGACTAAAAACTCAAGCAATAAACAATAGTTACTTCGGTTACAATCTCTTCTGCATGTCCTGCTGTGGAGAGTTTTCAATAAAGATTATACCTTAAGAGGGGTATGTTGTGGTGGAAAACTCTTCTTTAGGTGAACTAAAACCTAATGATGATATTCCCCAAACCAGCAATGGGCCCTGTCTCAATATATCATAGATAGATATCTCAACTGGCTAATATAGATGGGGAAATTTAATTTGAGCTGGTGAATCCTGTTTGGTTTAGCTTGGGTATCTTAGGAAGTTTATAAGTGGGCAAAGGTGAGTGATCTTAACTAAGGAGGCCTGTGAAACCAGAGACTCCTCTAAATAGATTACTTAAAAGAAGCAGAAGAGTTCAGACATAATGAATAGTAAGAATCTTGCATTTAAACTATGTCCCAAATTTCTGTTCACCAAGGTTAGCTGATGTCTCCTGAATACACTATCTGGTATTTAATGGGAGAAGCTGGAAGCAACTTAAATGATGATAGCATTTCAATATTTTTCTTGAAACATTTTAAATCCCTTGGCATTGCTTTTGTGAACTCCAGCTCACCAGTGGTGTCATGTTGTTGCAGCAGTGCTGGGCTAGAAAGTTTCTGTTCCGTGATGCTGTGCTTGATTGTCTTGCTGCTGCTGTTTGCTTATTTGTAAAGGTGTTGAGATTAAATCACTGTCTGAACCAAGACTCTGTACAAGAGAGTCTGAGTTTAATAGAACAAGTGTGTAGTTTCCATAGTCTCACTGAAGGTGGTAGACCCATCTCTTCTAGAGATTTAGCGGATATTTGAATTAATCCATCAGCTGCTGTCACCTCATTAACTCACATGCTAGCATCTTCTGCTCCTGAATATGCAGCAGGGTCATAATACTTTGACTTCTTGTTACATTGCTCTTGTCTCTGTGGTAGGGAAATTCTTGGGACCTTTTAAAAGATAATTTAACTTTAAATTTTGTTAGTTATTCGGCTCATTTTTCTGAGATCCCTTTAGTTCCCTCGGGGTTACATAGGGGTTGAAAGTTTGAGGAATTCAAACACTTCTCCTTCCTGTGTTTACTTTAAATGACTAATAATAATTTTAAACCTAAATGCTCCTTAAATAAGGTATGGGCTTGCTGTTCCTTAATCATCCTTAGTTTGTTCTTGTCTTTTTGAGTTTGGTAAAGAGTTGCTTAAGCATTGCCTGATAGCTAATCCTGCCCACTAACAGCAATATTTTATATTCAGTCAGTTACAGGGTATGACTTTACTGTATTTGTACATCTTACCATTCACTAAAGTATCGTGCAGCTATTTTAGGAAGGGCTTGCGTTTAGATACAATGTGCAAATAAGTTTCCTTTCAGACATTTATCTTAAGCACTAGAGGACAAAAAGGAATAGGAAACATGAGTTGGAAAACATTTTACAAAAGATACGGGTTACTTCTAACCATTAATGTTCTCAAAGTTTGAAGTGCCTATGAACAAAATCAGTTTCAATAAAGATATTTCTAGAATTCCTTGGGGGCTTACAACTGAAGGTTTTTCTCTTCTACAAAGAGGCCTAATTTTCATGGCTTAAAAGGCATTATCAGAACTATAAACCAATAAAGACTAGCCTCCCACCTTTATACAAGCAGGTCTCTTTCTAAAACAAATCCTAAGATAAAGACCAAGTCTATACCACTCTGTCTTGTACAAGGAAGGAGCCCTGTTGGTGGTGGTTTGCCTTTTGACCTAATGGTTCCTAGACTTATAATCTACTCTTTGTGGTACATTTACAGTTTGCAATTCAAGGTTCCTGTCAAATATTCTATACAAAGCGCAAATCATAGCAACACTTACTGACATTTTGAAAGAAAATGTTATAAAGCTCTGCATTCCACATCAAAGGTAATAAATATAGTCTTATTGGTAAAGGTGTCCTTTCGTTGACAGATTTCCTTAAATCATGCACTTCCATGAGCAACCAAAATATGAGCTATCATTTTCCAAGCATCTGGTGCATGAAATTACTAAACTTTCAGAGATGCTGGCAATTAAAGGTGAAGGCAAGATTGTATGTAACCTACCATAAGTTGCCATTGTTGCAGCAGTAGTGAGGTCTGGCCCCTAAGGTCCTGTGGCTGAAAGGGTGGAGCAGCAGCAACTTTATTTTCCCTGTTGCATGATGCCTCTCCTAGTCTACCATCCTCCTTTGGGGTGCAGGGAAGGACTCTGGCTCTCACTTGAACAGTCTCTGCTGTTACGCAGCATTCTATCATTTAATAGTATCAAAAATCGGATCATTTCACTATTACCACTTCAGGATTTGAGTAACAGTGAATCTGAACAGAGCTGCTCATTTTACTAGGTTGCTAAGTAGAAAGAGCCACAGTAGCTGAGGAAGACACTATTGCACATTTTAAAGGTGAAAGTTTCTTACTGGCCACTGCTAAGTAGACTTGTTGTTGTAGACTGAGTGATACCCTAGTAGCCAATCAGGATTTCATCCTTAATAGCTGTAACATTCTATGGCTCTCTAATGTATTCATAATAGCCCCATAACAAGCCACCAGTTGGGGCTTAGGTGACTGTTTATCTTTCTGCATGCCAACCGTGTTCAGAACTGTGTGTGCAAAGATGTTTAGGATTCAGCATTTGTGATGGGGAAGAGGGAGTAGCTCTTTGAGGGACACCCAGCCAGTTAGCTGTAAAATCCATCTTGGTAGCAGTTCTTTATTTGCTTTACCTGTAAAGGGTTAAAAAGTGGGCACCTAACCAAAAGAGCCAATGGGAAAAAACTTTTGTCTTTGTCTGTTCTCGCTGGGCTGGAGGGTCAGAGCAGTCATGCTATAAGCAGGTATAAGTCATCAGATCATGCCTAGAACTCCAAACATGTAAATAGATCAGAATGTTTAGCTAGACACAATTAGGGTTATTTCTTACTGGTTTGTGGACTTCTCTGTACTAACCCCAGCTGCTTTTGTTTGCTTGTAAGAAAGCGATTTTGGGACTTGCTCTAAGTTCCAGATGTAGTTCTTAATTTTTTAAAAACAAAGAAACACCAAAAATCCAATCCTGCTCTTAAGAGGTTTGTGCATGTTGTTTGACTAGCTGTTAATTTCCTTTCTTGGCTCTTCTGGGGGGGGGAGGGTGTGTGTGAAAGGGCTTGGGAATTCCTCCCTGGGTTCAAAGGGGGTCTTGTTGCATTTGGGAGGTGGCAGTGTTTACCAAGCCAAGGTCAGAGAAAAGCGTTTAATGCAAGTATTCATTTTTAAAATCCTTGTGGGCCCCACTTCTGCACCTAGCTGACTCCCAACTCTGACACGCCTTGACAGGATTAATACAGAGATGCAAACCAGTGCTCCTTTACTTCTTAGCTGCTGTAACTTCTTGTGTGCAAACATACAGTACTTGCAGATGTTTATAATGGTCTTTATTGAAAAATTCACTTCAGACAAAGTTACAGTATTGTAATAAGAATCTAACAGTTCATAAATATTTTTTACAGAAACACTCAACCGCTGTTTAATTTCAGTATCTTCATTATGAAAGTTAACCAGGAATTTGCTTTTAAATTCAATTTACAACTGAATTAAATCCTAAATTTCCATTCTAATCCTTGTCAGCACAGGAATGATTGAAACATGGAATTTATGTAGCTGTTTAACAAATCTTGAAAGTGATAAATGCTGTATTAGTGGTCAACAATACTCTTCTACAATTAATCTCTTCATGTGAAACATATTTGATCACTCCCTTCCGTGTCTATAATCACTTATGCTTCTGTACACAAGTACATTTGCTCTGCTGCTGGCACAGCCCTGCCTCAAGTATAAGTAAGGGTGTCAATGAAATTTGTCTATCACTTTTTGCAGTGTCACTGCTGTACAGAGATTGTTTGGGGGGGGGAAGGGGCCTTCATTGTACCCTGCCTCATGCTGACATATTTAGAGTACATTTTCCAGATGTATTTATGTACCAGTTTTCTGTGAGAAGAAATGTCTCCTGGGCATCCTGATTAAGTCTAGTTCAATGAAGGTGCCATTTAAAAATAAACCTCAAAAGGAAGATCCAGCTGCTATCCTTTTTCTCATGAGGCAACAAGATGGCTACCTCTGAAAAAAACTGTGTACAGAACTGCTTGAGGGGGAAAAAAAGCAAACTTCCCATATCAGTACTTGCATATTCACAAAATTAGTTTTAGCATAACATCATTTACTGACAAGATGTCATATTTGAAAATAAATAGAAAGTCATCATTTTAATACAGAAACACATCTTTAGCTTCAATTTGAAAAATATTTACATTCAGAAAGTGCCATTGCAAATATACAGCAAAACTAACTTACAATTTATGCTTTACAGCCCTATCAAAAGTGCCTCCCCTTGAACTTGAGTTCACTTTAAAACATTGCACAGCTAAAAAAAATGCATTAACAGAATTGCCTACACAGCAAAGTGCCCGAACAACCTGATCTTGAAGAGACTCAGTGTAGGTAATTTTCATAAGGTATTCTTTACCTACCTCCTTGTGGTTTTAAAAAAAAAAAAAAAGGGCAACTGGGCTGTCAGCATTCCTCATTGTAGCACTAGAGATCATGGGTCATCCCTAACACAGAAGCTCACCCATGAGTAATTTGAATATCTTGGTGCAATACTCCTGGATCTGACCAGTACATTGTGGCTTGCTAGGCAAAAAGAAGGGTAAAGCACCAAGAAAAACAGTGTATGCAGCTGGGGGCTAAACCCTGTACACACAATTCCCATCACTAGCTAGGAAACTATATAGGGTACATTGTCTCAGCAATAAATATCAAAATAGTTTAGAAAGCAATTTATATATAAAAACTTGCTCATGTCCTTATAGTAAAGCACAGCATATAAGCTAAGTGTGAAATCTGAATGCCCAGGGTTAGCATCAGAGGTGGAAGTATCACTTAGCAATGTGCTTGACCACAATGGGATAAAGTGTGCAGTATCAGTCTCCACTCCCCTTTATGGGACAGTTCAAAGACTCAATGCAGTCTAAAGGGAGATTTGTTTGAAGATCAAATACTACCATTCTCAGCCACAGGTTAGCTAGGAAGTTGGCAGTCTTGAAATGGAAGATGCTCAAAGGCTTCATGAATCCACAAAAAATGCTTAGCATCACACCCTGGACAGATGAAGAAAGGATGTATCTGCTCTGGAACACAAACAACTGAATAAACTCAGTGAGAACCTCTGTCATTTGCTACATCTTGTAATCTTCTTAGTAGAGCAGTGTGATTCTCCTGACAGATCCGTTTGGCTGGTGATTCAGTACCATCTTCCAAGAGAATGCCTCTTTTCTTCGTGGGGGTCTCTCCAGTTCTAATCATGCTGTTAATCTCGCTCAGCCTCTGAAACACAATCATAGAAAGAACAGGAAATGTGACTATCCACAGGTTCATGGGATGAGTCTAAAGCAAAACCCTGTCTCTTTGCCAACCTTGCATATGAGGAGAATGTCATTCATTGACAGACTGAGTAGCCTTAACAAGGATTCCAAATTGGTTTGTTACTCCCATGTGCACCAAAGCATGACTCTTTTACTTATTTTTATTTATATATATATAGAGAGAGAGCGCGAGCAAGCTAGCTTTGAAGGAAGCAGAGAGTTACCCTCCACTGCTGTAGATTTGAATCAGACCTAAATTAATGCTCATGATAGACTATTTATTCCAGCATTATTGGGTCCCTTCCCTGTAACCTCTATTCCTACTATTTCCGTTACTGTACTGATCAAAGTTCCCCCCACTGTAACTAGCCTGGCATTTCAAACACTACATTTCTTTGGGTTTTTTTTTCCCTTTATCATTGCTTTTCAGTCTAGCAAGTTCCATAGTAACAAAAATGTCGAAGGAGAATGTTCTCTCTAGCCTGGCTTGCTAGGATTTTCAATTACTCTGTGTGAAATCTATGAATAAAAATACACTATCATATTTCATGTGCAGCATCTCCTTGTTCTAAAAGAGGATATTTGATGTACTCCCATTCGAAAAAGCAGTATGTGAAGTGCACAGCGGCAGGATCTCATGGATAGATAGTACACTGAAGCACTGTAGAGTTACACCCTAGCTTGCCCTATACTAAATCCCATTTTCAAAAGTGACTTAGTCTCTTAAGTCATTAGAGAGCTTTATTTTTTAAAATTGCCTTTTCTGTTACACCTAAATAACTGCATGTGAAACATTGCAGGCGCACTATTTATAGGCAAAAATAGCATTTGAGAGCGAGCTCTGTGAATGCACCCACAAATCTCACATCTCTGCATAGTTTAAAAAAAAAAAAAAAAAAAAAAACACCCCACAATTCTTGAAATATTAACTGTTTACTCTTACCTTAGAGGGGCTACTGCTGAAGTAGTAGAATATTTTCTCTCGCGGAGAAAGAGTAGACTCATTTTTGTGTGGTGAGATGTAGATTGAGTGATTCTGGGACAGCTGTATTCTGCGGGGGGAGCCAATCCTTACAAATGGATATGGAGATAGTGGAGGAGCATCCGTCTGTTAAGGTAAAAGAACAAATCAATTGCTACCACTTTTCCAACAGAGACTAGTGCAGGCATAAGCCCCTTTTCACTTTTGATGCAACTGGATGATCTAATTTACGCTATCCCTATACATGGTGAAACATACAGATACTGTGACGTTTATAAAGCACAACACTATTATTCTTCATGGGCATCCAGAGATGCATACTTCACTGAAGGAGGAGGGCACTTTCTTCCTCTTAAATACTAAAACTACAGTTTGGCATGGATATGGCACAAGGATCTCAAAATACTTTTATGACCAATTAAAGCTCCCCATCCTGGAAGGTAGGGTAAGTACAAATGCTTGTTCTCTGCTGCTTCTGTAACACTTTAATAAAAAAAAAAAAAAGTGAAAAAACACCCCTCTCATGGTTGCTGATTGCAACACAGAACAGCTGCCAAGAGCACTTTACTATATGTAAAGTAACAGCAGTTGGTACCTCACCCACCTTCTTGCTCTAGCTTTTATTACTAATGAAAGTAATTAAGAGCACTTACAGCATTTGTGGAAGAGTACTTCAGGGCAAATTCTTTCATTTGTTCAATATAGATGTTGTTATAGAACCGAATAAGGTCCCCTCGCTCCTCCTCCTCAATATCACTGTTTGCACCTGTCAGTCGTGTGGGAGTTGGGGGGGCACTAGTCGGCTGCGGAACTGGCAGGGTGCTGCTAGATCTCATGACAGGACTAGAGTCTCTGCTAGCTGGAAAGGGAAGAGTAGTTTCAGAGTCACTTCAGCTCCAGTTGTTGCTCTTATAAAACCACATTAAAATTGTTTAAACTCTACTCAAAAGTAAAAAAATGCCAGATCTATGGTTGGCTGCGCATTTGTCCTGTGAGGAAATACTGCATACACACACGGGGACAGAATTAAGGTTGGGTGGGCAACTATAAATCTGGCATTTCCTAACAATGAGTGATAGATACTGCAACCTAAATGTTCTTTTAACTTGGAAATTACCTTTTTCAAAACTTTAAAAAAAATATTTGCAACCGTATCAAGCCCCACCTTCCCACAAATACTTCATAAACAAGGTTTGACCACTGAAGCATCAGCTCTGGCTTCTACCACTTAAGCTCCAGGGCAGATATCAGCTGGAAGCAGGGAGGAATGGACCAGTGAGTGCTAGAGTGGCTGGTGGGCCATATACCCAGGCTTGTTCTTATCTCCCCCCACTCCTCAGACCAGGGGAAAAAGGTGGAAGAACTCAGCTCTCTTCCACTCCCTTGTTGATGAAACTTGTAAGCATGAACTACATATAGTCACAAGCATCCTTTAAGATGGACATGTTAGGCAACCTAAATCTAGGGATCACAGCCACCATCCTCTATAGAGATTTCAAAGGGGCAGTGCGATGGCGTTAAGTCTGAGCAGGTAAGTGTCAGTTTCTTTGCACTTTAGTAAAAGTGGTACCTGCACTCAGGGAATGGATGTTCAGATTAGGCCAAAGCAGGCGGCCTTGAGAGAGAATCCCTGATATGTGGATGGAAAATTCTTCCTTTTGTGATGCTAATGTAAATGGGGTACTCCTATGTTCAAAGAGAAAGTGAAGGGTCATGGGAGTGTCTGCAGTGAGAACGCCTCCCAAGCATGCGTTCAAGGGCAAATGGACTTTGAGTGAATGTTTTTTTCAGTTCTCTTAGAGATGGTGCTGGCCTGCCTCACTTCTTGCTAATGCGATCTTGCAATTAAGCTCTAGTTCTTCTCTAGACCTAGAAAAGAAAGAGGGTGCTGCGCTTCCATTTACTTATAAAAGCAGCCTAAACAAGAGTAACCACTTTTGATACTTGCTGGCTTTCATTGTGTCTGGGAACAGTTGATTTTACAGGGGAGTCTTCTGCAGAAGAACACCAACTGGTGCATCAACCTATTGGCTTATGTGTCTGCCAGCGCACATTAGCTTCAGAGAAGAGCGGGGGTTGACTGCTATAAAAGCCCAAGCCAAACCTAAGTGAGACTGGCTGGGTTAGGGACAGCAACTATCAAAAAGCCTCTGCTTGTTCGATATAAATTCTCTCGAGTAGTAGCCATAGATGATGGGGGATTAATTGATGTTATACTCAGCTGTAGAGACAAAACTGTCAAGGGCAGCACCAGTATCTAGCAAATTTACTTGGAGTTAAATTCTGCAGCTGTCTTGTTACTGAAATATTACCATACCTGTCTAAATTTTAAAATATCTGGTTGCCCAAAAATTAAGCCATTTGAATTTGACTTTTACTACTCCATTTTGAGGTAGTGAAATCCATACAATGGTTTGGAATCACTTACTTCTGTCTTTACTTCTCTCTGTTGGGGAATTCTGTTGGATACTACTATCACTACTGCCAGAATGACGGCGCTGTCTTCTGCCCTTTATAAGGACAGTCCGATATACCTGCAAAAAGCCAGAGATGAACAAATTGAAGGAAGGATCGTTAACAAGGAAGCCATATATGCAAGCAACAAAGGGTTTGTATGAAAGGTCAGTACTTATTACAAGAGAAACTACTGAAACAATATTGACTATCCCAATATACATCCTTTATAAAAGAATATTTTTGCAGCCTCATTTTCTAACCACTAATACCATATATTTAAAAGCATCTTCCTATTTATTTACAAGATCATCATTTAAAACATAAGGTATAGTGCCCTCATTGATGATGAAGACATTCAGAATCTAAATCAAATTTTGTCAAACACCATGTAGTTAGGTAAGAATTTTGGATTTAGCCATCCTCCTCTTCAAAAACTACTAAAAGATATTGGGCAACCTGCACTGTACCAAGCAGGGTTTATGCAGTTAACATTTTTGGGAAGTAAATGGAATCCTGTTGGAACAAAGGAATTTATACCCTTTGAGTGTTTAAATTCCACGAGTGAAAATTAAAGTCACTCTAGATTCCCATTCAGGGAATATACCTGAAGATGGTAGCTACTATAAGTAATTGACGGACTCAGTAAAAAATATAAACCCCATTACTTCAGTATTAATTGTACTTACATGACTCCTTGCTTGTGGTTGGGTCCTATAGCAGCGCATGATGTTCTGAAATGACTTATCTTCCTTTGTAACCTAAAAAAGACAATGACTTTTGTTTTTTTTTATTTGGTAGGGAAATGCAGCTGCCTTACCTTACTAGTAATCCTGATAAATTTTGTTTTACTGTTATGAATAAAAAGCCGATGTGTATTTTATTCATCTTACCTTCGCCATTACATAAATGGCACACATTAACAGCTGGTCTAAATGTCTGTCCATCATGAGCTCAGGGCATTGTACCAAGGAAAACTCAAAACATGTCCAGATTTTCTTCCTCAACTCATCAGAAATATCCAGTTTGACACAGAGATCCCGCAGCCGAACACTTGCTAAGTGATAAACCTTTTGGAAGGAAGGACCCATACATAGAGCATTGATTAGGACAAAATCAACTTACATGGTTTTCTAAACATAAAACTTTATCCACTACACTGATTAACAAAAAGGAAAGCTCAACATGTTTTTTTAATGAGCTGTTTAAGACCTCAAATCAATAGGCAGCATGTATGTGTACAATAAAATGTCTATTTTAAGCCAGATTTGAAAATTAGTTCCTTTTGCTTGCCTGACAAGACCTGGGTTCAAGATTGAAGGAACATGCTGTGTTTTAAGTACTTACGATACTAACTCTCACAGGAGAAACATGACTCTGAATTTCAAGTCCTGGTAGGCAAGTAAATGGTTTTCAAAAACTTGGTTTTAATATATAATGTAAACAGCCTGTTACTAATTAGAAATCTTAATTTTACATCGTTCTGTATGTTTCCAGTAAAGCCCACAGTGCAGTGACATGACATTTCAAAGTGGAAGGTACCTTTCTAAAGAAAAGGCACAGAGAGCCAGTCTTTCGGGGTTTGCTGCTGCTGCTGCTGGTAGAGAACTGCTGGTTTTGTCTTTGTTGGTCTCCAGAAGGAGAGATCTGTTGAACCGCAACTTGGCTTGGTAACTGAAGGGTTGTCCCACTCATCTGAGTGTTAAGGGTACCACCGGCAAGGGTCTGGGCACTCAGTGGCTGGATGGAGCCAGAGACAGCTTGAGCCTGACCCCCTACATTTACCTGAACTGGGAAGAAAGTTATTCCTCCATTTTCGTTGGCGATGCCTGTAATTGAAACAAAAATGAATTCAGTAAAGAGTGTCTTCAAAACCCTAGCCATGCATGCTGCCTGAGCACCAGTAACCTTTCTAGTGATGGACAGTTATTAAATAAGTGTGTAGTGGCAGATAACTGAAAATGTTCAGGAAAGAACACTGAGAAATTCTGATCATAAAGGGACCAAAAGACCTTATTTACTTTCAATAAATTAAGAGGAGGCTAGTTAAACAGATGACTTCTATACAAGGCAGTTGGGAAGCAAATGTACATTTGCTCGTGTGTTCAACAGCTAAATAGTACCCATGTCTTTTCCCATTCATTACTTTCCTGTTTTACAGCCCACAGGCCTTTTTCTCATTTCCTTCCACTCCCACATGTCTACCTACTCTTTCACTCCCTACTGATATGCAATTCAGTGTTTCTGGTAATAATCAATGCAATCCATTCTCCCAGAGCTTCCCCCTTACCTTGTACTGGTATTGTAACAGTTTGTCCGTTGTTGGCTGTGACAGTGGCAGTTGCTACAGTAACCAAAGTCTGTCCAGGCACTGGAGTAACTGACATAGTTTCAGGTGTCACATTCTGCACTGGCACAGTATTTACTACAGGCTGCTGTGAAACTCTTACAGGAGTTCCACTGTCAGGGGGATTATCATTATCCACAAATAGTCTTCTCCTAGTAGGATTGGTTGTAGGAGAACTGTATCTGTCATACAATGTGGTTGGAGAAGACGAAAGGCCTGAAGATATTTAAAAAACAACAAGAAGCAGCATTTAACTTGAGCTTTACACCTCATCATTGCCCCAGTGCTGTAAAAATTCATTTAATCAAAACCATGTCCCCTAGCACTGTTCCCAGCTAGGTATCTTTAAATCTCTCTGAAGCCACAGTGGTGAATGGCCCATCTTACAGGATGTCTCCTATTCATACACTTAATTCCTAAATACTGTGTGTTATCACAGGACCACAACTTCTAAAACTAGCTTCCCATCTGAGAAACAGGTTGGCTAAAATATAACACACTTTAGCAGAAGTAACTTTTAAGAGCTAACTTAATTGCTATATGAACAAGATGTCCATGTCATATGCAACTGTCTAAATAAGGCTGCCGTTTCAGTATATTACTAAGAAAGCAAACTGCTTGGGCCATGAGTGAAGGTCATTAAAGAACTTTTGACAATCTCATACATGAATAAACGTTAGAGAATTTACTTGGTTTTTCTATCAGATTCCTAGAAACAACAATAGCTGAGGTGGGTTTGGTTTTTTTTAAATGATTATTCTTGAATAGTCAAAAATGTACTACAATAGTTTGTGGGGCAGGGAAAAGGGTAGCAGAAAATCTCAGATGGCTACTTTTTGTTCCTTTATGACTATATCCAGTAAGTGGAGGATTTATATGCAAGATCCTATTCTTTGTGGCACTAATTACAATTAGTGAACACTATAATAGACCTTAAGTTTACTTGCTAAAACTCACTAAACTCTTAATTGCTCCATTTTGGTAAAACGCTTTATCATTGAGCAAGAACTTATGTGAGCCATAATCTCTTATTGTATTCTATAATAGAACACCTGCACTGTCATTTCATAGATTTCATTTGTAGGCTAATAAGGTTGAACAAAGATTTCAAATGAAATATTACAGGTTTTTAATGCATCTCATTTGCTCTAATGTCAATATTAGAACTGGGCATTTTTTTTTTTTTTTGGTCACAATGCAGTTTCCCCCCACCCCAGTATTCTGAAACTATTAATGAATTCAGGTCAAATAGCCTGAGCCTAGGAAAAGCAATTTAAAAATAGTCAAATCTTTTATGACGTCATTTTGACAAAGTTTTGAATTCGTATTTGGCCACGTTTTTGTTAGTACACCAGAGAGGTGAAACAGCAACACTAAAATTAACGTTTTTTTGCTGAGTTGACAAATGTTTCACTTGATGCAAAATATTTTTTTTTCTGATTCAATTACAACGGAACTGGATTATTTCTCAATTTGGCCTTGTCACCGGGCAGCTGCTCTTTATGGGGGCTTTTAAGGCCCATTCTGCCTTATGAAGGCCTCACTTGGGGGTAACTAACTGCCCCAGGGAGCTACTTAGTTGAGCACCTGGACCTGCTGAAGTGGTTCCCTCTCATGGAGCGTGAAACAGAGCACTCCTGGGGAGGGGAGTTCCCAGGACAAGCTTGAGCCAGAGGGCTGAGCAGAGAGCCCATCAGACTGGAGAATCTCCAGGGGTGTAGTAAGCAGGCAGCCAAGAGGGTCTTGTCTTCCAGGCAGTGGCCAGAAGCCTAGCCTAAGCAAGGATCACCTGCTGTCCCTGGAGAAGAGATGCTGTCAACAGACCACCCTGCACCCTTGACTCCTGAGAAGGACATTAGGCCAGAAGGGGCAAGAAGCCTAAAACCAGGGGGGAAGAGCCTGGGTAGAGGCAAGCCTTGAACTCAGGTGGGGGACATGCACTAAGAATGACCTAATCACCCTGGTGGGGATGTTCAGGTGAAAGTTTTATATTCTGCATTAGCTTTTCTGTTAATAAAGGAGATCCTCCACGGGGAGGTGCTCTTTAGCATCGCTCTGAACGTGGCTGAGGGGGAAAATCAAAGAAGGGCCCACTTGCAAAGGGGCGTGCTGTGTCAGACTGGAATTATGACAGTCCTCTGAACTGAAAAAAAATCTATTTGTTTAGCTCTAGTCAATGCATAGTTGCAACCTTCCTTGATGCTATTTGGAACACACATTAGTTATTTTAAACATGTAGCAATATTCTATAGCTTGTATGTAACTGAGTGCAAACTTTCTACCACACAGCATGTATCAATTCTAAAATGCAGGCTACACATTTTATTTTTTTAAACATCTGACCTTTTCCAAGCCCTCCAGTTTCAGCACGAACTTCATTGATCCTTCTTGGAGTCAAAGGAGAGCCTACCAGACTGTTCCCATTAGATCTTTCAAAATAGTGAGGTGGCATTACCTAAAATAATATTGATGTAACAGTTAATTTCAGCAGGTTTATTTAATTAATGAATTAATTGAATAATCCAACTGAGTTCTAGCCTTGTTTAGATACTGATGCACTCTAAAAATGAGGCCAGTTTAAACAGCACATTTTATCATGGTGTCCAATTTCAAAGAGCAAGTTATTGGAGAGGGAAATGAACCAAACAAGTGAGCTAGAGAAATCCTATGATAAAACTCTCAGTAAAGTCGACAGGGCCAGGATTTTATCCATCTTATTTACCAGGGAGGGGAGGAGAAGGAAAGAAGCCCGAGTCGTGCCTTATAACTGCATATATCAATTTTGTAGCGAGAATGCCAAACTCGCCACAGCAACCTTTTAGGTGTGCAACTGTTACTACCTTGATTTTATTATTTTAGAACATTTGACAACATACTTCTGTTTTCCATCATTTTAATCATGATGCTACTTCATCTCAATATTCACATGTTGAGAAAGACTTGCTCAAGTTCCCTATGAGGCCTTCATATACCAAATTCCCAATGTCTGAACTACTAAGGAGTGCCATCTAAACTGAACAAGGCCTCTTGAAACTTATAACAAGGATTAAAAAAATAAAATAGCTGTCACTTCTCACACTTACCTCCCCACAGGTAGGAACTTTGTTCTCATTATCTCGGATTCTGTCCCACAATGGAGATTCACGTTTCCATGCCATACTCTCCAAGATTTGCTCTTCAATATGATTAAGGTGTTTTACCACCTCTCTACAAAGGCCATCTTCTGCTCTAATAAAAATCTCTATTACCTGCAAAGTGAGTAAATATGAAACCCACTTATTACAATGTTAAACCAGGACATTGTGTGACCAATACAATAAGTGAGATCATCATACCTTTCATGTATTCCCTTTCAAATGGGTTTATATTAAATTCATGAAGCACCACATTAATCCTGACAGAAAAAACTGGTATACCTCAATAATAGTATGTAACTGTCATACTAGTTCCCCAGCAGCTGAATACAATTAAATCTACATCAATCAATCACTATAATTACAGCTTTGTCAGATCAAAGTTACAAGATTTGAAAATAAATATTTTCAATCAGTCAAGAAGTGACATAGAAAGTGCCCTTTATCCCACGTAAATGTTGTGATCCAGTGCCATTATTTTGTAACTAGACAATTTGGACACCACCAATGCATTACACAGTTAACAGTACATGATTTTAAATACAAGTAGCATTTGTACTCTGCAGTTTAAGGTAGGAAAATTATTTGATTTTTCCAGCTTAAATTTCTCCAACAAAAAAACCCCACCCCACGTATGACCATTTTCATAACTTAGATTTTTTTGCCATTACACATCCATTTGAGGAAAAAGTAACTTGCTTCAAGAAAAAACCTTTTTAGTGAGTAGACGTAACTTTATCATGACTGGTAATCATCACGATCAAAGCCACTTACCTTATAAAAGTGATAAACAGGTACATCAAAGATTTCAGTAATAAATGGGAAAGTTCCAGGAGGCTTGTATGAAAAAGTAATTATCTCAAGGCAACATGCCAGGAGAGACCTGTGAAACACATCCTGCTCCAGTATTGCCTGCAAAACAAATATTAAAATAAACTTCAGCCTAGCTTAGAAAAACAGAAAAACTGTCTACATTAAAGAAAAAAGGCAAACAAATAGTCTTTGGTTTGAACTTTATTGTATTAAAAAGTTAGATATTTTAAAAAACAAATATTGTATAACATTGTTTGTTTGAATTTACATACTCACATGCATTAACAACTCTAACTACAGCTGGGCAAACTGCATTCTATTCTGCCTTTGCATCATCAGCAAAATTGTCACCTAAATTCTGCTGCCAGAATTGAATCCAGAGTCAGTGTGCAGTGCCAGTTAGAAATATCCTAATCTTTGCATTTGCAAACTGAACAATCCAATATGGAAATTGTTAAGAGAATAACTTCACTATGGAGTTATCGTCCCTACTAATTTTGAGTGGCTCAACAGCATTTGTCATGCTGTGCAACTAATTCTTTCTGAAAGAAACAAGTTTAAAGTGAATTATCTGATTGACTGATTTTACTTACTGATAAGTCAGTGTCTCCTAATCTTCTCCTCTCCTGCTCAATGACAGACTCTAATACCTTGTAGTAAAGAACCTCAGCAAGACGAAAATGCTTGCCAGCATTATCTGCAAGAGGGAAAAAAAATAATGAAAAATGATATTAAAAAACACTCTGTATATCTGATTTAAGGTCCACCTATTGCCATTAGTTTTTTTTTTTTTTTTTACTATTAGCTTTTTTCATAAAAATGAGGACAAAAATGACTTCATTAAGCTTAAGTAACAAATGTTGTGATTACATTGATATAGCTTTTCAGCTTGGGAGATCCCAAAATGCTTTATGATGGGGTGGTGATGGTAAGGAGGGTTGAAGAAGATTGGAGGGAAAAGAAGAATAGCTTTTACTACTAAAGCCTCAGGGGGAAGTTCAGGAAGGCAGAATGTAACTGTAACAGAAGCTGGAATTTGACCAGGACACCAGAGTTAACCATCACCCTTAATCCTGCTGTTTAACACAAACTTTTGGTGAATTTTACTATAATTACAGAAGAGGTGCATCAGTATCTCAAGGTACAGATATTCCTTCAAATTTGTATTGTGAATACAAACAAACAGAAAGCAGCTTTAAGAACTGGTAGATACAAAATGTCCCATATTGATAGAGGGAAATTGTCCCCCATGTTTTGTCCTTCAGTAGCTGAACTGTTTCACAGGGAAATCTGACTTACAACATTCTGATAATTTTGCAAATAACTCTTTTGGTTGTGTTGTTGTTCTACTAAGCTTCCAATATATCTGCCAAAATTTTCAATACAGTGAATAGCTTTTGCTCTTCACTCAGATTCTTCTTGTATTAATTCTAAACATAATTTCCAGGTTTGGAAGGAGTAGATTGGTAAATGTCAAATGTCTATTTCTCCACATGCACAAGCCATGGAAAAATATTTACACTGACAATAACAAATTTACAGATAGGCAAATTAAGAAAAATACTGCTTGAGAATGTAGAGTTTGATTTAAGGATGTTTACTTTGTATATTTTGACATGTGATGTTGACAAGTTGTTTTAATGGTTACATGTTTTGAATCAACAGCTACGGTCACTAAATAATATGTCTGACTCCTGCTTACCCTAATTTCCCACAGCTATGAAAATTTAAATGGATACAAATAGGAAAAAAAAAATGCTTGAATAAACATTGATAGTCAAAATTATAACAAAAATAAAAACAAAGCCTAACTCTTTCTAATACGTATTGTTTCCTATTTCCTGGAGAATTTCCATTTATGGGCTAAAATTGCTATGGGATTTTTAAAGAGCACAAGTGGTCTGCGTCATCTGTTTCATTTCTAATGCAGAAGACTGTAGCATCCAAAAGCACTGTGCACCATAAAGCCATGCTGGGCATTTCTTCAGTGCTGACAGAGAAAAGTGGCTCCTGCAGCACCTATTTCTCCCTCCTGCCTCTCTTCCTGGAGGACTCCCATTGAAGTACTTATGACATCGTACGTGGAGGTAAATTTTTAGTGTGGACCCAGGGGAAAACATAAAAGGCATAGCAGAATTCCCCAGAAAGGATATGTTGTGCAGAAATCTTAGATTTGTTGAACCAAAATGGAAGTGTCAAACTATAAATTACTTTTAAAAGAGCACAGTATTTTAAAGATATTTAATTCTTACATTTTAGAAATAAAATGTCTCACCCTTTGAGAAATTACTGAATTCTCCCTCAGATTGTGTGCACTGACAATATACTTCATACATTTCTTTCACTCTTTTTGCAATAGATTGAGAAGGATCCCTGGAACATGCCCTGGCAAAATAAATATTTTTTTCAAAATGCTTTACCAAGCAACAAGTCAGACAGAGCCTTATCTACTTTTTATAAATCTTCAGCATTGTAGTTTTAAAGCAGTAAAACTGATGATGATCTAGGACTTCTTCTATCGTGCAAACACCATGTGCCTAACTTTATGCACTGTGATTAGACCCACTCAAGATGGGCTTAGTGATTTAAATCACTGATTTAAGTCAGCAAACAGAAATCCTTGATTTGATTTAAATAGATTGTAATCTAGTTTTCCATTTGTACTTTTTAGCTATTTCCTAAACAAAGTGATTCTCATTAGTAACTATTAAATCATATTGATTTGCAACTAAATATAGCCACTAAATTTGGTACTTCTGTTTGCTAACCAGGATGATGCACTATCTATATACATTTATTTAAGCAATTATATCAGAACACATTTATTCACATTTAATTTTTATGATGTTAGAAAATAGTGCATGATGCATATTTACTACCTTTTTAAAAACTGATGTGTCAGGCTCTATTTAAATTGAAACTGGAATCCAATTAAAAATGTACAAAACATTTTAAAATTACTAAATTCAGTTACCTTAAATGTGCTGGTTACATAAGTATATAAAAACAGGTCTTGCATTTAAAACCAATTAATTAAACAAAGAAATATTACCTGTAGCTAGTTAACGGTACTGATTACTTCTGGTCACAATGGCCTTAATCTTTAGAACTAGAAGAACTCATCCCTCTCACACTTAGTTTTTATTCATAGACTGGAAAAAGAAAATAAGCTTTCCTGCTTTTTCTACTACTAATCGGGTTTCTTAACTTAGAACAAACTAGTTATTGAACTGAAATGAAGAAAATATTCTCTCTGCATCCTTAGAAGAAGCTATTGCCATCAAATCTGGTTTGACTTCAACAAACTTTGGTTCTAGGTGCTTTGCCAGTGACGTCCACCAGTTCTGTGGTTTGACTTTCTTTAAAATTTTGGCAGCAAATGTGTACTGCTAATATATACTAATTTAAAGTTAAGCACAAGCACATCTTTGCAAGATCAGGCCTAAAATTATAATTTAATAGCATCTTTCCAGATCTTACTTTATAAAAGGGTATTAAAATATATTGATTAACGAGTTATAAAATATAAACACATGGTATTTTATATTTAATATTCTCAGTGTGTAATGGTTTTAATTTTTTAGCTTTAAATAAAAAGTAGTAGGGGAAAAACAGACAAAGATACTTTTCTTACTATTTTCCTGTTTTAAAAGGGGGTTGATCCTGCAGCCTGTAGTCATACAAATAGTACTTATCCATGAAAATATTTCTATTGACTTCAAGGACAAATGTGAATAAAATTACAGGACCAGGACCGGGGAATTTTAACTCTTCTCTGTGGGACTTCTATGCCCTTCTGGAGCTACCTGCCGGCAGCTTCCACTACTCATTTACTTGACAAAATTACATGATTTTACCTGAAGAGCTCTGTGTATCTTGAAAGCATGTCTCTCTCACCAAAAGAGTTGGTCCAATAAAAGATATTACTTTACCCAACCTTGTCTCTCTAATATCCTAGGACCAACACAGCAAATATGATTTACCAGTGACAGTTGTAATACAAAACATTTCTCTATTTTTAAAACTGTATTAGTTGGCCAGAAAAATCATGTGATGACACTAACCTGAGTATTTGCTCCAGATTTTCACTGGGGGCATTTTTTAGTCCTGTCAGCATTGTATGAAGACGGCTCAAGTTGTACGTTGCTATGGAAACAGGGGTCACATGGGGGTTGCTCTCTTTAATATACTTGCGGCCAGTAAGAGGTGTTGTAATTCTAAGTGATTTAGACTAAAAGACAAAAATTGCAAGATTGTGTATCAGTTTGTTATAAAATTGCATTATATACCCAAGAAATGCTAGAGAACAGCATGATAGGAGAAGGGAAAATTAACATTTCACGTCAGAGTTTTTTCTTACACTGCATACTTCATCATGCATTAAATTCACCTCCAAGTAACAATTTCCGAAGTACTTCTCCTAGTTAAGGCCTTTTACTTCAAACAAAAGATCCCCCATATTGCTTTCAAAGGGACCAAAGCAGATAAGAAATATGGTTTCTCCTACTGGCTTTGAGTCAGCAAGAATCCAACCACATTTCAGACATCAAAATTTCTGAGTGTACCTGCTGGCAGCTAATGTCACATGCAGTTGGAGGGGCAGAATTGTGTACTTTTCCACATGAAGCAGGATGGTCAGATATATTTCTTCTTATACTTTTAACATGCTCTGTTTAATATACCTAATACATTTTTGCCTATACTCTCACTAGCATTTTAGGTCAGGCTGGCTGGCCGGGCGGCCAGCCAGCCAGCCATCAGCCACCACAACAAAGTGTGAACTGAAACAAAATACACGAACACATCTAGGCTCTAAAGCCCTTTCCATGGATTTTCTACCCAGGAACATCTTAACCATATTTTTGTCTTTGGTAAATCATTTTTGAAGAGGATATTTTCATTATTATAGCTCCGAGGAGCCCTAGTCATAGACCATCTCCCCACTCTGCTGGCACTGTACAAATACAGAACAAGAAGACAGTTCCAGCCCCAAAGAATAATTGAACTTGGTTCTCAGTTTTATTATAGATTTTAAAAAAAATCAAATAAAATGAAAATAAGCCACCTCTCAATGTCGTTATCTCTGGTGCTCTTCTGCCTCTTCTGTTCTATATCTCCCAACTTCCCTTGGCAAAATGACAGACAAGCATGAACAGTATGGTTTTTTTTTTTTTTTTGGTGGGGTCACTAAAAAGCACCAGAAAACGGTTACCTACCTTTTCATAACTGTTGTTCTTCAAGATGTGTTGCTTATGTCCATTGCATTCTAGGTGTGTGCATGCCCACGTGCAGTCATTGGAGATTTTTGCCTTAGCACTATCCATAGGGTCGGCTGTGTCGCCCCGAGTCTTGCATTCATGCGCTGATATATTAGGCACTGCCGGCCCTACACCCTCTCAGTTCCTTCTTGCTGGCAACTCCAACAGAGGGGCAGGAGGGCGGGTAATGGAATGGACATGAGCAATACATCTCGAAGAACAACAGTTATGAAAAGATAGGTAACTGCTTTTCCTTCTTCGAGTGCTTGCTCATGACTATTCCATTCTAGGCGACACACAAGCAGTATCCTGGGAAGTGGGCTTGGAGTTCAATCTTGCGGCTTGCAGCACTGCTCTACCGAAGCCAGCATCGTAATGGGACATGAACGTGTGGACAGACGACCAGGTGGCCACCCTACAGATGTCCTGGATAGGCACTTGGGCTAGGAAAGCTGCCAACGAGGCCTGCGTCCTGGCTGAATGGACTGTTACGATCACCAGAGGGGGCACCTTTGACTGACTGTAGCAGCAGCGAATGCAGGCAGAGATCCAAGAAGTTCTTGAGCAGACACTGGATGACCTTTCATCCTGTCGGCCACTGCGATGAACAATTGCATTAACTTGCAGAATGGCTTGGCCCTTTCAGTGTAGAAGGCCAGCGCCTTCCTGACATCTAGGGAATGCAACCTACACTCCTCCTCTAACTCATGCAGCTTTGGAAAAAAGACAGATAAGTAAAAAAGACTGGCCCCTATGAAACAGACTACCTTAGGCAGGAAAGCTGGGTGTGGCCACAGCTGGACCTTGTCTTTGTAGAAGATCGTATAGGGAGGTTCCAAGGTAAGCATCCTAATCTCAGAGATCCCGCAAGCAGATGTTATTACAACCAAGAACACAACCTTCCAGGAAAGGAAAAGGAGAGAGCAGGAAGCCAGAGGCTCGAAAGGGGGTCCCATGAGCCATGACTGCACAAGATTCGGGTCCCCCTGAGGGACCGAGTCCCTGATGTGCAGGTAGAGGCGCTCGAGGCCCTTGAAAAAGCTGGCAGTCATGTCCTGGGTTAAAACAGACCTACCCTTGAGCGGCAGATGGATGGCCGAGATAGCGTCCAAGTGGACCTTGATAGATAAAAGGAGCTTGAGATGCAGAAGGTAATCCAGGATTAACTGCAGTGAGGCCTGCTTGGGCTGAATGCCTTTATCCGTGGTCCAACAAGCGAACCTCTTCCATTTGGCCAGATAGGTCACTCTGGTGGAGGACTTTCTGCTGCCCAACAGGACCTGTTGGACACTGACTGAGCACTCCTGCTCCTCTGCATTGAACCATGCAGCATCCAAGCCTTCAGGTGCAGCACCTGATGCAGGTTTTGGGACAGCAGGTCCGGCCTGAGCGGTAGCTGTAAGGGAGCAGCCACTGAGAGATCCAGCAGTGTGCCGAACCAGTCCTGATACCAAACCAGCCAAGCCAGAACTATGAGGATCAACTTCGCCCTGTCCTACTTGATCTTCATGAGGACTCTGTGAATTAACAGCACTGGAGGGAAGGCATACAACAGAGTCCCCGACCACGGGAGCAGAAAAGCATCTAGTGGGAGCCTCTGTCGATCCCCGAATAGAGCAGAAAATGTAGCATTTCCTGTTCTGCCTGGAGGTGAATAGGTCCACGCAGGGAGTCCCCCACCTCTGGAAGATAATGCTGATCACTTCCGGATGGAGGGACCACTCGTGGCAAGATGAGATGTTCCTGGCCCCGGGGAGGTGTGCAGCTACGAGATGGATGTCATGTTGTACATAGAAGTCCCAGAGCCTGAGGGCTCTGCCTTGCTCGCTGATATAGAACATAGCTGCTGTACTGTCCAACAGGACCTGGACTACTCTGCTTCTTATGTGAGGTAGGAAGGCTTGGCAGGCCAGGCGAACCGCTCTGAGCTCCCTGACATTGATGTGCAGGGAGCGATCGTGACTCGACCAATGACCTTGCATTCTGTGATTGCCCAGGTGGGTTCCCCACCCCAGGTTTGAGGCATCGGAGATGAGGGTCACAGATGGGGATGGAGCCACGAAGGGAACTTCCTCCAATGCCAATGCAGGATTCTGCCACCATGTGTGTGACAACAGTACGTGGTCATGAACCCTGACTACACGGCCCATGCTGTGTCTGTTGGAGACATAGACCGACGCCAGCCACGTCATGTAAGTGCAGGCCACCATGCGGTCCAACAATTGCAGGCACATGTGAGCGGTGGTGAGAGGGTGGGCTTGCATGCACGAGATCAGGCCCGTCATGGCTTGGAACCAGGCTTTGGAGAGGAAAGGTCTAGCCTGCGTAGAGCCGAGGACCGCTCCAATGAACTCTATGCATTGCATTGGAATTAAGGTTGACTTTTTCTCATTTATTAGCAGCCCCAGGTCGCAACAGGTGGAGCAAACCAAATCGAGATGCCACTGCACCTCATCCCTTTATTAGCCAGTCATCGAGGTACAGGTAAATTTGAACACCCCGATACCTCAGGTAAGCAGTCACTGGTGCTATGCACTTTGTGAATACTCTTGGGGCTGACAAGAGACCAAAGGGCAGCGCTGTGAATTAGAAATGGCACTGGCCTAGCACAAAACGGAGGAAGTGCCTATGCCCTGGGAAAATGGACATACGCGTCCTTCAAGTCAAGGGTGGCATACCAGTCTCCCAGATCAAGGGAAGGGATGATGGAGGCCAGGGAGACCACGCAAAACTTCAACTTCTTGAGAGACTTGCTGAGGCAATGCAGGTCCAAAATGGGTCTGAGGCCCCCTTTTGCTTTCAGGATTAGGAAGTAGCAGGAGTTGAACCTTTTTCCTTTCATGTCCTGAGGGACCTCCTCTACTGCCCCCAGGTGCAGGAGGTTCTTAACCTCTTGAACAAGAGGGATGGGGAAGATGATATGTCGAGAACCCAACCATTCGAGGCGCAGGCGATTGAGGAAAGAGTAGGAGGGTGGATCTTGGGATGTGACTGGGGCAACGTCCTTGAGAACACCCTCAAAATGCCTGCTTCTGGCCTCCTTGGTTCCTGGAAGGGCTAGGCTAAGCAAACAGGAAGACAGTAGGTGTCGCTGCTTAGACCCCTTGTCTCTAGCCTTTCTCCTGTAGGTGCCCAGCTGGGGAGTCCCCCAGGACCTAGACTGGGGAGGCAGAGGATAAAATAGCTTTCTGGCCTGCTAAGGGGTATGAAGGCCCAAGAAGCGGAGTGTGGCATGGGAATCTTTAAGGCCATTGAGCCTTGAGTCTATGAGCTCGGAGAAGAGCCCTGCCCCCTCAAATGGGATGTCCTGAACAGTGGCCTGCATCTCCAGGGATTACCCAGAGGATTGCAACCCGGAGCTGCGCTTCATGACCACCGCAGAGGCAACCACCCTGGCTGCCAAGTCCGTAGCGTCCCAAGGCCTTCTGGAGGGCCCCTCTCGCCACCGCTGTGCCGTCTTCCACTACAGCAGCAAACTCCTGGCCTCGGTCCTGTGGGAGGGCCTCCTTGAATCTGCTAAGGGAGTCCCACAGATTAAAATTATACCTGCCTAACAAGTCTAGGCTCCTGGCGTCTTTTGTTTTTTGGCATGTCACTGACTTGGCCTTACCTGTCTCTTTCATTAACAGCAGACATGACCAGTGATGCCACTGGAGGACATGTACACAAATATTTGAACCCTTTTGCAGGGATGTAGTATTTCTTTTCCACCTTCTTAGAAGTAGGAGGAATGGAAGAGGGGGTCTGCCACAGCGATTTGGCAATCTTAAGGATTCCTGGATGGTGGGCAGCGCGGCCCCGGGCCAGGATGGAGGAGGATATAACATTAAAAAGGTTGTCGGACTCCTCCATGAACTCAATTTTCAAGTTCAAATTGATAGTCAGGCCCCGCTCCAGGGCGAAATCCCACCCGGGACTAACTACCAAACTAATCTAACACTTACCTTAATGGCTGGCTAATTAACTACCTACAAACTATATACAAAGAATATAGACAATGAGTTGCAAAGAACTGGTAACCCTCTTGCAATGCAAGGCGCTCCAACCAACCATCATAGGCAGTAAGAAGGAACTGAGAGGGCGTAGGGCCGGTGGTGCCTAATATACCAGCGCATTAGCGCGGCACACAAGGGGCTCCACTGCCAACCCTACGGATACCGCTAAAGCAAAAATCTCCCACGACTGTGCACGTGGGCGCACACACCTAGAATGGAATTGACTTGAACAAGATCTCAAAGAAGAAACAAAGTTCTAACACAGCACAGCTGTGGCTACGTACAAGCAGAAGCAGCAAGTTTATAAATTGGTATAACATTTTTAAAAGGTATTATTTAACTGGCAGTTGAACATGTTCTAAATTTACAGCAGAACAATGTATAAAAACAGTGACTGAAGTTTGTTACATGTGGATGTAATGTCAGAACCACAAAGACTGAGGGTTTTTTTAAATTGACAATTTAACAATGAGTTTGCTTCATCCTTGTGTAATACATGCACATGTTCTAATATCCGAACAACCACCATGAATATACTGTAGTTGAGATTTTTCAAAGCCATATAAGGGAATTTAGACACATCTCCCATTAGTTTCACTTAGAAAATCTCAATGTATGTCCTTTTACACTGTCTACAAGAGAGAAGGGAAATAAATATAACATTAAAAAGTGGGTCAGTAATCTATCCATGCACAGTGGAAGTGTCCTTTATTTTTTGGGCCCCAAGCTAACAGTGCCTTACCTTCTGGAGAGGCCAGGATAGGTATATATACCTTTTGAAATGATTATTCTGACAAAACCATGTAAAAGAGGTTTTCCAACTCCCCCCTCAAAGACTCTCTCATACCTGTCTGAGGATTGCACATTGTCAAATAGTACTGCATATTCTGTGAAGTCAGCTATGATGCTCATATATGCCCTGTGTAGCAGATGTCAAGTAGAAGACAATATTCATCTATATACAGCTACTGAGATGAGAATTAAAAGGCCTACACCTATCTCTATTGGGAAGATGCACACAGACATCAATGGTGTGGGGTACAGAATCAGGGTCCAAGCCTTCTGTCTGCATTGCTCATTTCTCTTATTCCACTAGAAATAAGAAAGCTGCATGACAGGCAGGTGCAGCCTGAGGCAGAAATTGACACTGGATGGCTAGTCTAATGTTTGGGGGTCACTTTGGCAAATACCCAAAGTTTGAAAGGAATCATAGAGTGTTCGTTCAGTCGGGCCAATTGAAAAAACAAACAAACATAGCTGCGGTCTAACAAGTAAACAGCTCAACTACAGAGGAGCAGATGTTTGTTTATTAAAAAAAAAAAAAAAAAATCTAACAAAAAAACCAAACCAATCAACCAAATAAAAAAAAACCCTAGGCCTAAAACCACAAACATTTTCCTATCAGTAGTCTTCACTACGAAGCAAGGTTTTCTTTCAGCTCTTTAAATCAGACTTGAACTCTAAAACAGTCTCTTCTATAGTCACCAGCCAACTCTCATGAGCATTTCAGCTCAACAACCTCAGAGCAGTCCCTCACGTAAATTACAACAGAGGGTCCTGTGGCACCTTTAAGACTAACAGAAGTATTGGGAGCATAAGCTTTCGTAGGTAAGAACCTCACTTCTTCAGATGCAAGACTTGCATCTATCTTGTCTTGCATCTGAAGNGCTACCCCTCTGATACTTGTCACGTAAATTAATTAGTACTGATATGCTCTTTGGATGAGCATATAATTCTTTTTTTGAGTAAAATAAGGTATCCCTCCTAACTGTCTTTCCAGGACTGAATTACTTCAGAATGTTATCTCATTGTAAAGCACACTCTCCTTTTGCACTTCTGTCACCAACAAGCCAAGTAAAGTAAATTAAGTTCGTTTTACACAAAGATTTATTAGCAACAAGCTTTTGAAAAGTCTCAACATACGTATAATGTCAAAGAAGAACTGGCAGTGTGAGTAAAAAGAATGTTGTCAGTATAAATGCTGATAGCATAAGCTTTCGTAGGTAAGAACCTCACTTCTTCAGATGCAAGTCTTGCATCTATCTTGTCTTGCATCTGAAGAAGTGAGGTTCTTACCCACGAAAGCTTATGCTCCCAATACTTCTGTTAGTCTTAAAGGTGCCACAGGACCCTCTGTTGCTTTTTACAGATTCAGACTAACACAGCTACCCCTCTGATACTTGTCACGTAAATTAATTAGTACTGATATGCTCTTTGGATGAGCATATAATTCTTTTTTTGAGTAAAATAAGGTATCCCTCCTAACTGTCTTTCCAGGACTGAATTACTTCAGAATGTTATCTCATTGTAAAGCACACTCTCCTTTTGCACTTCTGTCACCAACAAGCCAAGTAAAGTAAATTAAGTTCGTTTTACACAAAGATTTATTAGCAACAAGCTTTTGAAAAGTCTCAACATACGTATAATGTCAAAGAAGAACTGGCAGTGTGAGTAAAAAGAATGTTGTCAGTATAAATGCTGATATAGTTGGCAGCCCTGAAAACACTGCCTGATAAATTAAAAAAAAAAAAAAAAGGTAAATCTAAAATGCATACACTGAACAAAATTAAAATATTAATCTATAATCAGTGATTGTAACAACTGTGCTGGCTGCCATAGGCAAATGAAACAGAGCGGGACAAAATTAGTAGCTGTTAAGCAGCTGCATCTTTCTTTGCCACGGCCTTACTCAAATCATCCACTAGACGAAACAAAAACAGCCAGTGTGTAACACCGACCATGTCATACTCACTCTGTCAAAGTGCTGCTGCAGATTATACTTCACTTGCACTCTTTCAGCTGTTTCCATTCCTGAAGCTGTGTTTAGGCACCTTCTCAAAGTTCCAATTTCCTCATCTGCATCCTCCCCCAGAAATATCCGCTCGTCCAGATTTCCAACTGACAAAACATACTCTTCATAGGCTTTGTTGATGGCCTTGCTACAGCAGGGGGAAAAAACCATCAGATACTTAAAACAAAAGCTGTATAAATATCTGCAACAACTGATGGGTTGCTGTTCTATCTACTTATTGTATACATTTATCTGTTACTTCTGCCTGCTGGAAATTTACTGAAGATATTTTTAATCCTAATTTAATATTTGAGATTTATGTAATGGGCCATAATATCACAAGTATGATAACAGCAAGAACATATACCTGTCTTTCCTATCCAATTTGACAAGTGGCTATGCCATTTAGTAAAAGCCACAGAGCTAATCGAAAGCAGTATTAGATTTGCCTTAGCCTCCTTGAGCTTTACATAATACTGAGAAATCTGTATTTGCCTGGAAGTTCCTCCGAACTGAGAGCGCCTCCTAGAATGAATCAGGAAGTGATTCTGGGTTTGAAGGCACAGGTGTCACCAATAAATCATTTTCAAAAATCCTAAAGGATGTTATGGAAGTTTAAGCATGTTTTTCCCCCATTATAAAAAAGCTTAACTAAAATTTTAGGTGCATAATGTTATCCTAAAATTATTTGAGAGTATGACTTAGCAGAAGCAAATAAATAAAAAATAAATTGGAAGTGGGTAATATGAAAAAGTCTGTAAGTGAATAGTTTTTAGGATCAGAGTACATTAAATTAGCAATCAGCTGTCCCTCATGAGAAAACAAAATGAGTAGAACCCCTCATTGCCAGTACCCAGAGAAGGCAAAACAATGTCTGAATTACTTACAAATTATATGTAACAGGCTAGCTAAGGATTCCTCTAGTGTAAGGAAAACCTTAGGGTACTGAAGAGTTCACATACCAGGCCTCACCTTGTGGCCTCTGGTGAATAATACAGAGGCATGGCTAGAGAGCTGCTGCATGCCAATGATCCCCAACTGCCACAGCGGTCCCTGGGGGCTCATTGCAGCCAAGCAAAACAGAACAGCCAGGAGGGAGGGAGGGAGAGAGAGTGTGAGTGTGTCCCCGTCCCACTGTCTGAAAAGGGGGTGTTACCTCACACAGGCATGTGTGCTGCAAGACAGGGTCTATTGCCACAAACTCCTGCCTTTCTTAAGGAGCCATCAGATACACGCCCTCCCCGCCCCCTTCACATTACAGAAAACTTTTGACTGTTTCATGACTAAGGGGCAAGGCTTTTACTACACCAAGAGAACAGAACCATAGGAGCACTCTTTCACTGGCCTTGTCTTCCCTACAAAAAAGTGTGTTCTTAACTCAAGTTAGCTAACATGAGGTAAAATCCTAGTGAAAACAGGGAAGTTTGTAATTTTCACACAAGTTAGCAGGTTGAGTTAAAGACCATGGGAGAGCTTAGCCTTTAACACAATCTTAGAAACTTCCTTGTTTTCGCTAGGATTTTACCTCTATTAGCTTACTCAAGTTAAGAACAGCCTTTTTTTGTAGGGAAGACATAGCCATTAGGACCATGATATTCTGGTGTAAAACTGCTTTTCTTCTGAGTGAAATTTTCAAAAGCACCTAAGTGATCCGATTACTTAGACCCTTGTGAACGTCTCACCTTCCGCCTTTTAAAGAACTCCTTATATTCCTATAACAAGATATTTCTTAAAAAAGTTGATAAATTTTTTCTTTGGTGGAGGAATCAAGGGATGATTTTGCTCTGTAAAGGGGATTTTAAAAGATTTTTACTGTATGTCTCGAAATATGTGGAAGATACACATTTGATAAGTAACACAAACATTTGTTAGTAATTCATCCATGATGTACACATCTTCTTTCCTTAAAAGAAGAGTATAAAATTTCTAACTTAGATACTTTTCTCTCAAACATATACTAAAATTAAATAACTCTGATCCTTGATATTGCTCATTAGAGACCGCCTTCATAGTCCTCTTCTCCCTTACATAATGCTGTGAACCTTACTCACAAATGAGTTTGAAATCATGTGCCTAAATGTTTAGAAAACAACTCTTCATAATTGGAAATAACACGCTCACCTGCCATTCTTCAAAATGGCCTATCAGTGTCCTGTATATTATGGAACCAGAACCACTTCCCAATTTACCCTAGAAGGGATTTCTGGACAAACATGGGCTCTTCCGCTGGAGAGCATGGGGGCAGCACTAAGGCAGAACTTTTGATCTAGTACAACCTTCTCACGGGTCTGAGACAACTGCCAGGAGGCATGGCCACATGACAAACATTGAATGGAAAAGAGAAGTAACGCAGATATCTGTAATCATTTCTGAAGATCTGAGGGGAATAAAATTCATGCCAAGGCTTTTCAATATACAATACTTTTACTGTCAAATGCATTTCACAGTTTGAATACTATCTAGCTCGCAAACAACTTTAAAAAAAAAATCATATGAATAGATTTTATTTCAAAGACTTTCATTCAGCAAGTTCATTAGAACAAATGTTATGTCTGAGACCAGTTTGTTTTAAATAATTTCCTCCATTCCCAAACACTTTCAGAGAAATGAGGAAAAAAAAAAAAAAAAGAATCTTTCTGAAAAGATTTGTTTTTCATCATGAAATCCTCCCTCTATATATCCTAATTCACGTTCTCAATATGAAAATAACTGGCTGTGGCTCCACACCTCTCTATTAGACACGAATAAAATAAATCTCTCTCTCTTTCTGGTACTCTGATCTCTATGGAAGGGATACTAAAATAATGGAACAGCAAATAATTTCTTCCTCAAGAAGTATGAGCCCTGAAATATGCCTGAAACTGAGATACGTCAAAACAGGAATCTGAAAATTACATTTAATTCAGGACTTCAAGCAGTTACATAAATCAACTAGTTAATATTTTATTACCACTCAAAGGTGAAAAACACAAAAAACACACAATGTCAATACAGCTGTTTTTGTTTTGAAATTTGGAAGGAATTTTTATGCAAAACACTCACAAGCTGTCTCCAAAGCTCCCAGGATCTAAAAATCCAGTCAGATTTTCTTCCTTGCCTTTTAAAATCTGTAAGAAAATTTTGTACAAATGGTGAGTATTTCAGTAATGTGCCATTTTAAATCCAGTCATTAAGCAGATTTCTTCCCCCTCTACAAGAAATCTTTTAAGTCTATTAGACAAACCTTCTTGTCAAAAAGTTTCCTAATATATGGCTTCCAAAAATGTTCCTTTATGCCTTTGGCATCCAAAACCAAACCATCATGTAAGGAACAGAGTTTTTCAATGATGCAGGGAGGGTCAGAAGATGGTTTATAATCCTTACTGTGAAAGTCTTCAGGAAGGCCTACAAATTAAAGAGAAAAATGTGATATTTAGTTATGTAAATTCCTGTCCTGCTAACCAAATATATCTATATAAAGAACTAACATACTGCAAGACTAAAATAATTAGCCACCCTGAAAAGCACTGATGAATCGTAGAATGTCAACTTAATTTGACAATATTATCAAACACTACTTATAAACATTTTTAATTTGTGACAAAGAAAAATAATCACAAACACGTAAAACCATTTTTTTTCCTCTAATGGAAAACTGATCAAATACTTATGAACTGTAAGAATTAGTAAAATATAGCCAAAGAAGTGGTCCTAAAAAAAGAGGCTCCCATCCTCACTAATGCTTAAACTAAGCTAAAATGTGGGAAAATGTTAGAGGCAAATAAGCTAAAAGCTCACTGCACTGAAAACAAAAGTTTAGGTCTGAAGAAAAAAATTATATTACTGACTCAATGGAAACATTTCACTATTTAATTATTTGTACGTGTTTATCATGTCAATTTACATTTTGTCACTGTATCATCTTTAACAAGAAAGCAGTGGTTGATTTGCTAGCTTCCCTCAATGGTGCTTTCTTTGTAAATGATATTCCTGGCTTCTTTATGCACCATTAATGAATTCCAGTTGTTTAATTTCAGAGTATACTGTATAATGGAAACCTGTTAAATTGTACAGCCAGTTAGAACAAAGAATTAATAGCTTCAAGATGTTTAGTCCTTTTCATGGATCAAGCCAATATTCTATTATTTAGCCTCTACCCTACACAATCTCAAAAAAAGGATTTAGTTTCAGCAGTTTTCATTGTTTTGGATTGAAGAAAACTTTTTTTCTACATACCTTTAAAGGTAGGATTCAGAAGTTCCCTACGATTAGGACACTGTAGAGCATTTCCATAAACTAGATCCAAAGCACATAGCAAGAGATGGTAGGAATTAACTAAGTCATCACTGATCATGGGAAAATTTCCTATGTGATTAGAAATAAACATCGGGTTAATTTACAATAATATCAGCTTCAGAATTCTGAAAACAATTCACTCTTCAGATTTATTCTATAATCATAATGCAGAATCATATCTCTTTGGTGACTGTAATAAATATCTGATAGAAAAAGGGAACGATAAACGGATAAACATTGGGTATGTTTAGGAATAGTGTTAACTTTACTGGTTATTATTACATTCTGTTTTGAAAACAAAACCAACAAAATGTTAACATAACAGGCTGGATGTTCCAGTCTGCCAAGTTCACTTTGTGGCAGTGAAGCAGAGGAAAAGGAACTTAAAGTGGTCAGAGAGCATCCCTAGTGAATTCACCCACGCAGGAAGAATCTCCACTAGTACAAAGCTGACAAATGTGGCTTTACTGCCGCCTATATCAGCTCCACTGCCTGGCTCTGCCACCTCCTGCACCCGAATCCCTCTGCACCCAGCATGAGAATGCAGGGAGTGTGTCAGAAGAGACAGACAATGCACAGTGGGGAGAGGCTTTCCTTATTTTATTACTTTTATGTAGTTATTTATTTATCCCTTCCAAATTGAAGAGTCCTAATAATAATAACCTCCAATTTCATCATATGGAAGTCTATCCATGACTCCAATCAGATTTGTTGACCTTCTCTACCATATTCTTTTTCTGCAGTATCTTTTTTGAGGGGTGATGATCGGAATTGAACACAGTATTCCAAATGAGAACATACAACTTATATAATGCCATTATAATATTTTCAGTATTGTTCTCTATAACTTAAATACAGACTAATTGCGTTTACTTTTTTGATTCTTGTTATGCTCGGAGATGTTTCATTGACTGTGGTGGTATAACATATGTACACTAGAAGAGAAAAGAGCTGTGCACTGAGTAGACGTCTTCACTGAGTTATCCACATTGTGATAAGTTAATTTAGAACACATCAATGTGTACATATAATTCAGATTTACTTTTTAAGATGCATTTCCTTGTATTAGCCCACTACTACATTACCAGTCTATTGAAATTCTGCATTAAGTTCTCTCCTCCACACTAGGTTCCATATTTGTTAAAAGATAGTCATTTCATCACTGCATCTTTTCAGTAAGAATAACACTTTTGATGGTAGAAGCGGTTTAAGACCTCCAAAATTTTCAGGAGAGGGGTGGCAGGCAGGGCAGTAGGGAAAAGAGGAGCCAACTATGTTGCTTTCCCACTTCTCTCTGTAAAACACCCTTCCAACCTCAGTTTTGGAGCACTATGGCCTGGTCTACACTGCAGGGGTGGGGGAAGGGAGATCTAAGTTACGCAACTTCAGCTACAATTAGATTGGCTTACTGATGTGTCTCCACAGCGGTGAGTCAACTGCTGCTGCTCCCCCGTCGGTGGAGTACAGGAGTCGACAGGAGAGTGCTTGGGGGGTCAACTACCCTGACTCCCCTACATGTCCTTGAGGTTTCCCAGCTCTCTGGGTCTGTCAGAGTACAGAACCATCATAAACTTTGTCAGGAAGCCTGAAATCTGCTGTCTGCCCCTATTACCCTAACATCACCTCCATGCCAATTGGCAACAGGGTCACTGTTCTAGAACAACAACTCCTATCAGGCCTGACAAACTCATTACACCGAACACTTTGCTGTCATAGTCTTTATCTGTAAAGAATGTTGTGTGCTATCTTAAATGAAAGCCAGGATCATTAATATTGTGAAATGTATGTACTGACTATATTTGAAAAGTTGTGTCTATATACCTCAAATATGTTCTTATAGTATGTTTCAAGGTGTTACTCCCCAGCAGAGATGAAAAACTGTTTTTGCCTGACTAAAGCATGTGCCTAGGTTCATACATAGAGTAAGCATTGCAAGCCAAACATAATGGCAGTTACACATTTGTATTTCAAGTGAACAGAGTCTGAAGACAAGTTGGAGCCAGCATACCTGAAACAACAGGGGGTTATCCTGACTCTGGGATTAAAACGGCGAGTTTTGGGGGAGTATAAGGACAAGCAAAAAAGTCATTTTGGTATCCATTTACTGAGGAAACCCCTTCTAGGGTGTAGGATATTCATGAAAATTTGGATCCCGGTTTTGACTGAAAACCAGCAGCTCTATCAAAGAATGAATCCTTGAAAGAAAAGCTACAATATAGGAAAGAACCATTAATAAGTGTAGATGTAGGATTGCGTTTTATGTTTCGTTTGATATGTGTCACTAGTTCTGTTTTCACTCATCTTCTCTCGGTATCTCTTAAATCTAAATCTTTATTAATAAGCTTCTGATTGTTTTCGCTATAAATAAATTTCAGTGCTGTAATGTTAAAACGATCATGAGTTGCACAAGCAAAGCTGCATGTACACTGTCGCTCTGGAGACAGCTTACTTGGTATTTCTCAGAGCATCCAGTGGTTAAGCAGTGGACACTACAGGGAGTACTTTGAGGACTAGGGGGTTCGTGTTTACCTAGCTGAAACCTGCACGGAGGGAGCAAGGTTTGTAGAGACTTGGAAGTCAGTGCAGAGACTGTTGGTTTCAAGGAGCTGACCCACAGCAGGCACAGAAAAGGCTGCTTTATGCTAAGAGCAGGTAGTGGTGAAGTACCCTCTCAACCCTAGGTACCTCTGGGGAGCATCACTCCATCCTTCTACAGTAATTTAGAAAAGTCCCCTCTCTGCATGTATGCCTCCTGCCCTCTTCTCCTACCCTCACTTGGATGGTCTAGTAAAGGGGTTCTCAAACTTCATTGCAACGCGACTCCCTTCTGACAACAAAAATCACTACACGACCCCAGGAGGAGGGACCAAGGCCTGAGCCCACCCAAGCCCTGGGCAGGGGGACCCAGAGCCCAAGTCCGATGGCCCCTGGTGGGAAGGCAGGGCAAAGCCGAAGCCCAAAGGCTTCAGCCTCAGGCACGGGGCCTGTAACCTGAGCCTCGCCACTCAGGCTGTGGGGCTCGCTAGACCCAGGCCTCAGCAAGTCTAAGATAGCCCTGACGACCCCATTAAAACAGGGTTGCGACCCACTTCAGGGTCCCAACCCACAGTTTGAGAACCCCTGGTCTAGTGATTTGCTGTGATTGGGGAAAAGACAGGGTGGGCTGAGGAAGAAAGGGAAAATAAGATCTGCTACAACTATCTCCACACCCAGGGGAGGAATGGAAAAGAATGTGATGTTACAATATACCATCTGGGAAGAGGAAGAATATGATGAATCTAGGATCACTGCTGAAGGTCTGGGATGGGATTGAATGCTGGGGCAAAATTAGGAAGAAGAAATGTGAGGCAGGAGAGAATCAGGGTTGCTGCTACGGCGAGAGTGGCTGGTAGTTAGGAGTTCAAGTTCATGCCCTGAAAAGTCAGCTCTGCTTCCCATCAATCTTAGATGTCAGAATTACCAGACACACAGATGAACATGATTTGTTGGGGGAAGAGTCTTTTGGTGTTTCTTATATTTTTTCAGGGTAATAAATTCCCCATTCTCAAGAGGTTACTGTAATATTTTATGCTTTTACACTTTTAATTGCTTTCCAAATTATTTAAGCTCTTGTGATTGAGATCCTAATCATTCAGGCTCCTTCATATAGCATAAGAGGGACAGAGTGGCATAAAGGGGCCCTTAAAGCTCACAAACTAGCCCGGGGAAGATTATTTTGATGCAGATATGGTGGAAACAGCCAGGACCCTTTCTGAAATCCTGTCACATAAGGAGTGTGGCCAAGACTGCATAGTTTCTGGGCAGCCCTGAGGCCCACAGGGCAGACTGGGGAGGCAGCAGTAATTTATGTGCCCAGGGCTATCTAAATTATATCAGGGGGCTCTCCAACTCCTGGAACAGCCCATGATTAGGAGGATGCAAAAGTCATGTAAAGCCCCTTTAATTCTCCCCCCCCCCCCCCAGCCAAGGTTCAAGTACCACGCTGCACCTCTAAAAAAAAATGCACAAAATTGCACTCTAGTTCAGTAATCAGAATAAATGGAGTTACATTCGGTCACCACTTTAAAAAAAAAATAAATAAAGACTTTTCCATCACGTCCTAATTAAGGGAAGTTATTCCCTTACTCTGTTTATGGGAAAGCACAATATTTAAATTGAACATTCTCCTTGCCTGAATCCAGTGGGAATTCTGGTTTCCTTTATTCCAACCTGAAATTCTTATGTTACCTGCCTGATAATACTGCTTCAAGTTTAGAAGCACAATACCTTCCCCTCTTCTTATAGTAACTGTAAAATCTTAAGTTTTTTTTTTTTTTTTTTTTTTTTGAGGGCTTATAAAGACCCTCCAGAATCCAGTAGTGTTTTATCTAACTTCCCAAAGAAAATCCTAGAGCATATAGGATGAATAAGGAATATGAAAGCATAATTTCTCTCTCTCTCTCTCACACACACACACACACACACACACACACACACACACACACACACACNCTCTCTCTCTCTCACACACACACACACACACACACACACACACACACACACACACACACACACAGAGTACATCACTCAGTCAACCTTCTTAGACAGTTTATTTCATTCTGGCTTTCTTCGAGAAGTTTTGCAGAAGACGAGGACAGGCTAGCCTTATAAAGTGAATCTACTGTATCAGTTATATGTACACACAAATAGGTACTTATGTTCTATACAGGCACATCAAAAATGACATGACATTTTGAACTTCTCTATATGTTTCTTGGTTCATCAGTACTGACAATAATAAAAAATTGACTTTATAATCCAAGCCCTGGCCAAAGTGAGCTAATTCACAGAGCGACAGAAAAGAGTTACATATGTTACGACAATGTCATCTGCATAGGAAATGATTTTATTCTGGAGTTTCAATTTTGGGTTCTGCAATATTTTCTTTAATTATAATTTTTTCAGCTCCTGGTTATTTTCTATTGCTAAGGCAAATAAGAATGGCAATAGATATGCTAGATCTCTAGTTTCCTTTTAAAAGTAGTATTTCTCAAGGGAGAAAGTTATTTACAAATGTGCATGGTTTAAAATGGTTAGCTCTTTGTGTACAAGACATTCACTTGTTTTCGGAATTTTATCAGCTTTGTTGGCCGTTAACAGGTATGCCTACCTGAAAGTTGTTAAAAACATAGTGTTGCCAACTCTCTCAATTTAATCACGAGTCCAAATGCTTTTCTTAAAACTCCAGCTCCTGAAATCAGGTGATTGAGAGAATCTCAGCTATCATTAAAAAGTTGCCAGCCCTCATGATTGCAGAGAAAACTTTGAACACAAGTCCTCTAGAGGCTCAAAAAAATGGAACACAAATAAAAAGAATCCCAACTCATTATTTTAAAAATCTCATGATTTTTTAAGCCAATCGTTGTTTTAGGGGCTTCAGTTTGGGAACACAGAAGCATACAGCTTTCACACCACATCAAAGGTAAATTTTATGGGATACATATTCAGAATTGTATTTTGATTTCTCAGTGGTTAATATATTGATCTTTAACCCCTAGAAAAATAATGGAACTCTAAAAATCAATCGCTATGGACTTGAAAAACTAAATTCACAAATTACTTTAATTTCCTTTATTAAATAGGGGATTCCTCTAAGCTATTCATTAACTGTCTTTTCTGCCTGTCATTGATGCTTAAAGCTCCATAAAAAGAACTGTAAATTGTGTAAGATAAAGATATATAAAGGCAAATACATGTAAATTAGAATACATGTTTCCTTTGATATAAAAATCATTAGGCTAATTAGAACAAATTGGATCAAACTCTTCCAATTCTGTATATCCTGAATGTTCTTTTATTTAAGTGTTATACTCTTTATTTACAGATCTATTTGCAAGCAATTAAACAAATGTCAGAACAAGGCAAGCTCTAGAAATGATACCGTGTTTACTTTTTATTAATTAAGTAGGTGCTGTGTCGCAGCAGTAAAATGAAAGCCTAAGTTAAGTAAAACAATAATCACGGACAGCATCACAGTCAAGAATAAATCTAATTTTAAGGGCACCAAAAGATTATTCCAAGCTATATTTCCCCCGTCCATAGCATTTCAAACAATGGTCTACTATATTCCCCTTCCCAGATCAAAACCAAATTACATTCTGCTCAATACAGTAAGAAAAACAAAGCTCTATTTCCATTTTAACGGAAAACAAACCAAGAGAGATAGTTTAAAGAGTGATTCTCTAACAAGCAAGATAAAGAGCAACATAAACAGCAATGATACTAGATTACAATATCTTAGTACTAATCTTATAAATAAAATAAAACCAGTCACTGACTTACTTTGCTCCAGACAAAAAAAGGTTTAAACAAGCAAATCTGCTGTATTTTCTGCACTGGAAAAGGAAGTTGCACACACTGCTCTTCAGCCTGGGAAGCTTGTTGCACAGACAAGCCCCAACTTGTCATCGATGTGTGGTTGCCACGATAAGGATAATGGTCAACCCTCAAAACAAAATAAGCAACTTTCAAAGCAAAAAAGTGCCTTTAATGACCCTGAAGGTCAATTTAATGTAATAATCTTTGTTGTCCCATTTTTATATCACTACTAATTCTGTGTTTTAGGCTAGGGATAGCTCAGTGGTTTGAGCATCGGCCTGCTAAATCCTTGAGGGGGCCATGTAGGGTTCTGGGGCAAAATCAGTACTTGGTCCTGCTAGTGAAGGCAGGGGGCTGGACTCGATGACCTTTCAAGGTCCCTTCCAGTTTTAGGAGATAGGATATCTCCATTAATTTATTTATTTAGGATGCTATAGGTTATATGGCACCTATGCCAGGCCAGATTAATTTAAATCAAAGGGATTTAAATCAACAATTTTATCATGATTTCAAAGATCAAGCAAGAAACCTTGACCTAAACATTGATTTAAAAAGGTATAATCTCATATATTAGCATAACCATAAAAACATGCAGATTTGAAACTGACTACAGCTTTTACACTAAATTTGGTGCTTTTTGCTAAGCAGGAGCATACACTGTATCTACACATTTATTTAAGCAATTATACAGCTCAATATACATAACTACCTTAAATTGTGTTGAAAAGATACTGAAGTTTGAATGAATTAGTCCAAATGGATAAAATATTCTCTCTGCACCTACTAGCTAAACTGAAACCAAAAATAATTAAAGCAAAAGCATTTCTGCACAACAGAAATGGAAAATACTTGACATTCAGAAAAATGTACCGGTAAATAACAGTGTTTCTTCTACTGTAAAGAATGAAATATACCTATATACTTAATGCAATATGACACTGCAATGCGAGGCTTGATTTGACCCCAAATTCAGAGACGTTGCCCCTGATTCTACATATATTTTAAAAGCAGCTTCCTTTTCTCATCTTGCATGAGTGAGCCCTCCTCAAATGTATTTAAAATGATACAGATTATAGTAAGTATAGGCTTTAACACAGGTTATCATAATATCAAATTCTATTTTAAAAAGGATTATTTTAAAAAGAAAATGCATTTTAATTTACACTAAAACAATCCAATTTTTATTTATTTATTTTTTTTTTTAAAGTCAATTTTTATCCACCCTGTTCTCTTCTATTCTAGGCAGCCAAGTTAACCTATGAATCAGAAGTTGCTCACCACTGAAAGCACCAACTCAAAAATCCATAGCTAGTCAAAAATGTTAATTATAAATCCAGCAGACGCAAATGACAAAACACCTACCCCGCATTCCTCAGCAGTTTCAGGGGTGGCAAAGCTTTGTCTGGGCCAGCAGGAAAAAAAGAAAACTCTTGGCCTCTTTAAGGATTGCCCCCCTTTCCGTTTCCTCCCATCCTTCTGGAAACTCAGACTTCTTGTGGACTTGAGGAATGAGGGTAGTGGCAGACTGGCTGGATACAAGAGTAACCGGCATAAGCCTGTTGTTCTCCAATGCACCCAAGGGAAGGTCTTATGAACCCTGAACCCTTCCTGGGGGCACTATTCTGCACTGGGAAGAAATTCTAATCCAAATTGGAGATGTGGGGGACAAACCTGGTTTTGGGGACTTACGGGCTTTATTACCTTTTTGATGCGAGGAAATAATTTTTTCCCTCTCACTGCCAGACTGGCCTGGAGAGAGGTTTGTGGGGGTATGTGTTTTTTTGTTTTTTGTTCTCAGCAACCCAGGCATGGTGGGGTAGGTTAGATTAAAAAATTCATTTTGTTGCAACATGGCAGATACCCAGTGTAGGTAATTATTAAATGCGGAGTCCAGTTCCCTGATAAATCAGAATTGGAGCAGATTACGAAAAGGCAACTGCTAAAGGAGAGAAATGGATACAGCAATGTCTGGTACAGCAAGGAGAAGTTTTGATTAAATTCTTTAAAGGAAACAGATTTGCCTGTACAAAATGCAGCTAGTCACATTAGATACGGATAGCTTTATTCACTATAATAGCAACAGGTTAAGAACACACACAGTGAAAGGCCTGCTGTATAAGCACTGAAATGTATCTTTTAATATATCTTTTAATATTTATATTATCTGCAAATGAATCCACTAAGCACATTTTCAACACAAAAATAATGCCTACTGTATAAAGATAATGTCAAAAATACAGAGAAGACTGAACATAAGATAGTGGGTGGACCAACATGAAAAGATTTAATATAAATATATGCAAACTGATGTGTGTAGAACTGATTGTGTATTTAAAAATTGAGAGAGAAAAATGAAACTCCAAATCTACTGTAGATAGTTTTGGGGTATCTGTGGACAAACTGAACAGGAGATCATGTGAGTTGTCAAGGCACCCATTTGTATTCTGGGATGAGGTGATGCAAGTATACAGAAAATTCTCTTATATGCCCTACGAAATTCACGGCCACGAAAAATGTGTCATGGATCATGAAATGTGATCTTTTGTGTGCCTTTACCCTATACTATTATAGATTTCACAAGGGATACCAGCACTTCTCAAATTGGGGGCCCTGATGCAAAAGGGAGTTGCAGGGGGTTTACAAGATTATTTTAGGGGGGGTCACGGTATTGCCACTCTGACTTCTCCTCTGCTGTCTTCACAGCTGTGTGGCTGGAGAGTGGCGGCTGCTGACTGAGGACCAAGCTCTGCAGGCAGAAGCGCAGAAGTAAGGGTGGCAATACCATACCATGCCATCCTTACTTCTGTACTGCTGGCGGCGGCTCTGCCTTCAGAGCTGGGTTCCCGGCCAGCAGCCGCCACTCTCCAGCTCTGAAGGCAGCACCGCCGCCAGCAGCAGCACAGAAGGTAGCAGTACCACATCCCCTCCTACAATAACTTTGTGACACTGACAAACACACACACACACACACACACACTTTTTCGATCAGGATCCCTACAATTACAACACCATCAAATTTCAGATTTAAATTTCATGAAATTTATGATTTTTAAAATCCTATGACCATGAAATTGACCAAAATGGACCATGAATTTGGTAGGGCCTTACTTACATGATGTTATAGGGCTATCTGAATACTGCCTACATTTCTGGTGTGTTCATTTAAAAATAAATCCATAAATAAAATACTAAAAGAGGGCAAAAAGGATGAGAATTTTATTTCTGATAATTGCTGAAAGGAGAACATCCACATCTATACATTTTCATTGTTTACCCTTCTAAGCTTATAGAAAAGAGAATAAAATACTATAAGTGTAGCTAGAAATACAAGAAAAGTTTGGTCTTATCTTAGTCACCAATGGATATGAAAATCCACAACATGAACATCTTAACACGAATCCACAAAAGTTTCAAGAGGCTTTCCCCTTTTAGAGAGACAAAATGCTGGGAAAGCTGAAAATGCAGCCAACCTGAAAGTTACAAGACTAAGTGAGTTCATCATTGATCTTAAAAATGTGTGGAAAGGTAGAGCTGGAGAAGGAAAGGCAGGGAAAAAGAGGGTCACGAGGTCTGTTGTGGAATGGCTTCTTTATGGAAATTCAATGGGTTAAGATATGCTGAACTTTTTGATGCTTATCTGATGTTCAAGGATCACTCCTTTTTATTCATATATAAGCTATACTGGAGGCTAACAAAGAAAGTTTGCAGCAAATGTCATTCTTAACAAATCTCTTACCTTTTGCATGAACAAACAGCACCCAACAAAACTGGAAAACTTCAGAGACTGTGCAAGGCTGTCGTCTTTTGGAAAGAAAAATATCATAAGAATATAGCAACAAACTCAATGCATTCACAGTGACAAAACAACGTGCCTTGAAGTGTCCCATTACTTGATGGGACAGTAGACTTCTACAGATAATCCTAAGGATGGGCACAACTGTACAGGGAAGATTCCACAGTGCCTGCTCTCCTGCACAGCACTTTTCATTGGGTATTACTAATCCTTCACAGGGTTCTCAATTAAAAAATGTGAGTGAAAAATAATTCACTCACTTTAAAAAATAAATAAATAAAACGGACAGATTTGCTTGCATTAGGTATTTGCTTGTTTCAGTCTGTAGCACAGAAAGAGGCTTATTCTGTTTCAATAAAAGTTAACTATAAGTTGAGCAGCCTCAATAATATTTTTTACTGTACATTTAAAAATTATCATCTTCATACATATACCAAGTGTTGCAAAATTACTGAAGATAGTAATAATTAGCAATATGTTCTGAGAGTCAGAGTACAAATGGCTTACAAACACTGTGTTTAATCAGTGGGGTGTGTAAGGTCCATCAGCACATTCTTGTAAACAATTAAGTATGCAATGTGTCTGATATTTAATCCAGTGTATTTAGTGAAAGCCAGATTTTTAGAATTGTGTACTCACAAAAACTGTGGCATGCATTTGTGCATACACAGTTCTACAAATCAGGCAATGTATTTTCAGTGTTCGTGTCTTACTTCAGTTAGTGACTAGATGAAATCTACCCTGATAAAACGTAGATCTTCAATGTGGCCTTCATATAAACCAACAGTTTATTTACTGCTGCTACTATTTTGTTTAACACTGGCATATCAGCATTTTTTGTTTTGCTTTAAACCCAGGTGGTATTCTATTATTTGTGAATACCTGTTTCCCAATGTTATGTTTTTCATTTGTGGAACCTGAGATAATAAGCAATTCATAATTTAAATTCAGAAACCTCTTCATTTCTAGCACTGTCATATCCATTTTATGTCAGCCTCTCTAATAATCATCACTGCTAGTTAAATAAAAACAAATACTATGAGTGCTGTAAAAGAGCAGTTCTCAGTCTTAGTGTGGTGAATTTTTTTTTTTTTTTTTTTTTTTTTAATAGGGACTTGCAACATTTTCTAATGAGCATAAATTTTCCTTTAAAAAAAGTTTCTAGTCTTCCTAGGAATGGAGACAGTCACCAGACTGTGAGGTGCTATAGTAATTAGGTTTATTGAATAAGCCACAAGAAAACGAGATAAAAAACAGTTAAAGTGCCATATTCTGTGATGCTCTGGAGCCGATGCGGCCCCTGATGTGAGATAAAGCAGCCCTAACTTAGAACAGCTTTATCTGGATGCCAGTGGATCATTCCACGGCCCAGAATTACCAAGCACAAGTTCCAGTGATGTAAAGGGCACAGATTATAATGGGCCATGGTTGGTGAAGGGCCATTTTACAACCCCTGCAAACCCTTATAACAAGGAAAAAGACAGTTACTTTTTCCATAACTGGTGTTCTTTGAGATGTGTTGCTCATGTCTATTCCACAATAGGTGTGCGTGCTCGCCACATGCACCGGTGTCCGAAGTTTTTCCCCTAGCAGTACCGGGAGGGGAGTGCCCCTAGCAACCACTGGAGTGGCGTCTCGATGGCACAGTATAAGGGGTGCTGCACACTCCTTCCACCCTCAGTTCCTTCTTGCCAGACAATGACAGATGGGAAGGAGGGCAGGATGCGGAATAGACATGAGCAACACATCTTGAAGAACATCAGTTACGGAAAAGGTAACTGTCTTTTTCCTTGTTATAAGGGTTTGCAGGGGTTGTAAAATGGCCCTTAAGCAACCATGTCTTTTCTTCTTCGAGTGATTGCTCATGTGTATTCCACAATAGGTGATTCCAAGCTATATCTGTTGGAGGTGGGTAGGAATTCACAAATTCTCGGGACGGAGCACAACCCTGCCAACCTCCCTGGTTTGGGAGACGATCGCATAATGCGAGGTGAAAGTGTGAACTGAAGACCATGTAGCAGTCCTACAAATGTCCTGGATGAGGATATGGGCCAAAAAGGCCTGCGCCCTAGTTGAGTGTGTGCATGCAGATTTGAGGGCAGCATGCGGAGCCTTACTGAGTGGCCACCCATGCACTTAGGGGGCCGCAGAAACCTGGCAGCTGCTTCTTGGGAGCCATGGCAAGCGCGGCTGGGACCCCACACCCCAATCCCTTACCCTAACCCAGAGTCCCCTCCTGCACCCCAACTCTCAACCAGAGCCTGCACCCCACACCTCCCTCGGCCCCATCCCTGAGCCCCCTCCTGCACCCTCCCACCAGCCCCACACCAGAGCCCACACCCCCAGCCAGAGCACACCTCCTCCTGCACACCAAACCCCTTGGCCCCAGCCCAAAGACTCCTCCATACCCCAAATCACCCCCTCACCCCCCCCCCACTGCAATCCAACCCGGAGACCTCTCCTACACCCTGAACCCCTGATTTCTGGCCCTACCTAGAGCCCACACCCTTAGCCCAGAGCCCATACCCCCCCATCCCAGTGAAAGTGAGTGAGGGTGGGGGAGAGCGAGCGATGGAGGGGGTAGAGGGAGTTTGGAGCGGGGCAGGTATTCAGTTTTGTGCGATTAGAAAGTTGGCAACCCTAGTGCACACGTGAGAGAGATCAATTCCACTGTCAGCCTTCAACTAAAGAATCTTCTGCTGAGAATGAAATTATGCTAATAAATCCTAAGCAAGAAGTGTGGGAGAGAAAAGCATTCCTTTTCTCCAGTTTTTCATTAGGCCAAACTATTCTATCTCCCTAATACCGGACCTCTAAAAAGAGGAATATTGGTAAATTTAATAAATCTTTCCATATTCAAACAATCCTAACTGTAGTCTTTGGAGATCTGAGTTTCCAGACATTATGAACCTCTCATCGAGTGTTTGAAAGAATCTAAATATTTTCAAAGGGCCTCTTCTATCATCAGTAATAACAATGCCAAATGTAAGACCAACTCTCCTATATAAAAAAGACAATTGTACCACATCACCAGTCCTTGCTTCTCTGAAAATAAACCACCCCAACTGACATGTCTTGTGCCACACCTCATCCCCAGGATAGAATTTTGCTATGAAATGTAGACAAAAGTAATAAAATCCATGTTTCCCAAGTTTTCTTGTCCTTACACTTCTAAAAATTTGCCTAAGTTGGTTTGTATAATAGGTTTATTAGCCTCACATACAAGGGATCTTTGTATGACTTCAAGAGGCCTCATTAGTGCCTCTCCATTTCTGACAGTACTTCTATTTTGAAAGACTAAATTAGTTAAATGCTCCCTTAAGTAATTCTATTTATTTACTTTTTAAAATAAATCAACAAGGAATCCAGTTAACTTCAAAATTCTCCTTTGTCCATTTCCTCTATTTCCCTCTCTAATAAGTTCCTTTTTTTAGATTCTGCTAGTTTGATCAATGTAATTTGTCAAGAATTCTTAATCAGCTTTTATTCTGTTGGCACCATATGCCTATACATGGAATCATCTTAAAAGATTTCCAAACCATTTTTTTGCTCCTGAGTGTGATTTTCCAGTTTAATCTCCAGAATCATATTAAATCTTCTCTTGGTATTATCCATGCTAACAATCTGCAAGATTTACTCTTCTTATTATAGAATTATATATGGGATTTACTATAACTTTCTACTTCCATGTTATAATCAACTAATTCATTTTAATAACTGGTTCTGTTTCAAGTGTTTTAACTCTATGTTAAGCACATTTAATTTTTTGATCTTCCATAACTCAAAAACAGTATTTGGACAGTCTGACATGGTCTTATGAGTAAGGTTTAAATAAGCTCAGTTTTAAATATGATACTAATGTGCTCACAGAAACATGCATTAAATATAAGAACTGAGAAAAAAATTAACTAAGTGTTAGAAAGGGAAAATAAAGGCTGTGCACGATAGACATGAAGAATGCATCAGCTGCACAGATGGAAGCACCAATGAACGGGTACGTTTCCATCTTGGTTAACCAGTCAAAGAAAATCAAGGGAAGCCATGCTCAACATTAACAAACTAAGGCACATGAAATTTTGACAAGTACAGAATCAGAAAAAGAGGAGTTACACCAAGCACATAAAATCTGGATCACGTACAGCACATAAAATCTATTTAGTCTTTCAACAAGGCAATGGAATAGAAATTTACTACCATAAAGAGAAGCCCAGAAAAAAGAAGAATGACCTATTACTGAAACTGCAGGAATTACTAGGAGATGCACTGAATTAAAAAAATATAAAACTAAAGCACCAAGAAATGATCAATGAGCATTGCTCCAAAATCAATTAGAAAAAGTAACAAACACACACCTCTGTTTTCTTCCTCTTTGTTGACGAGGTTGATCATCTTGAGGATACGTGAAAATGTCCTGGAAAATGGGTTCATACTTCTTAAAAATTACAGCAGAAACAGTGAAGTTTCTTTCCAGTCTCTCAGTACGTTCTCTGAACTGCAAGGGTAGATTTGCCATGTCTTCCCATTTCTTCATCTTGTTAAAAAACTCAATCAAGCTGAGAACATTTAAAAGATGCGGATGAGGAGTTTATTTTTTATGAAAAATAAACTATAAAAAACATTTTACAACAGAACGCAACATGGTTTACACTTCAACTGTTGACAATGGTATATACAGTTTGATAACATTGCATGATTACAAGCAGGCAAAGACAATTAAAACTCGGAGCACTCATGAACAAAGTTGAGTTCAGACACCTAACAAGAACATTGTACCATTACTTGCTGGTGCTCACAGTGACTTTACACTGCACGTTAGTGGCTTTTTTCCCACATATGCACCATCAGTTGCAGTGGCTCAGACTAGTCTGCATATTAAGCTTCCCCCATTTCCCTGAACCACTTATCTACTTTGGCAGGAAGAAAAAAAAAAAATACCCCTGCACTCTTCACAGTACTAAGGAAAATATACAACCACAGAGGGAAAAGGCAGAACATGACATATGTATCATTTCTGCTATGCTTTTAAATAAGCTACATCAGGGGCTCTCAAACTTCATTATACCTCGACCCCCTTCTGACAACAAAAATTACTACACAACCCCAGGAGGGGGGGGGGCGAAGCCTGAGCCCACCCAAGCCCCACCGCCCCAGGCAGGGGGGGACAAAGCCAAAGCACAAGCCCCACCACCCTGACAGGGGGCCCAAAGCCCAAGGGCTTCAGCCCCAGGTGGGGGGCCTGTAACCTGACCCTGCCACCCAGTGCTGAAGCCCTGGAGTTTCAGCCCTGAGTGATGGGGTTGGGATTTAGCCCCTGGGGTGGGGCTCGGACTTCGGTCTCAGGCCTCAAAGCAAGTCTAACGCCAGCCCTGGAGGCCCCATTAAAATGGGGCCACAACCCACTTCAGGGACCTGACCCAGTTTGTGAACCACTGAGCTACGCTATATTTTTCATTTGCCTTATGGTTTTATTGCCCTTTCTTCCCTGACTTCTAATTGCCTCCCCTCCCCCCCAGCTTGTCTTTTATAGCTGGATTCACCTAAATTTGTATCCTGTGTCTTTACCTTCCTCTACTTCTTTTTGCTTTTTTTAACAAAACTTTTCTGCATTTTATTTAAAATGTCCAACAATATACTTTATCAATTATTATTATATATCTATGGTTTCCTGCTATAATCATTTGTATGTTAGGCTGCTTGATCATCACAATTGCATTACTGATTAACACTGACTCAGCTTAGTCAATAGCTTTAGGAAATAATTTATTTTATTGCTTTTATGGATTTTAAGCATGTGGTAAAAAGGGATTTGTCAAACTATGGTACAGATCTTATCACCTAAGGCGTGTTACAGGCTGAAGTGTGGAGGTGAAATGGAGGTTACATATCTGTAACTGAAGGTTCTTTGAGGTGCATTGTCCCTATCTGTATCCCACAAGTAGATACACAAGTGCATCATGCACCTGAAACTAGAGATTTCTAGCAACCCCCATCTGTAGGTCTGTCCCTGTGCAGTTATTCTCCTTGTGTTCTGAACTGATGATACGGGGGCGGGGCGGACCGATGATTCATCAGTCCCTCTTCTCATCGCAAACCAAATAAGCTTGAAGCAGAGAGGAACGAGGGTGGGTAATAGAATACAGACAGGGATTACCCATCTTGAAGAACCTCCAGTTACAGGTAAAGATCTTCCATTTCTTTTTCAAATGCAGGGCCCTATGTGTATTCCACACATGGGTAATTGTTAAGCAGTCTTCAAACAGGAGAGGGTTCGAGGATACAGTTGGTATAAATGTCTGTAAAAGTACTGTCCCAACAGATGTATCTGCAGAAGAGGATTGGACTAAAGTGTAATATTTTGTGAAGGTCTGGATGGAGCTCCAGATAGCCATCCTACAAATGTCCAGCACAGGTACTTCTCTCAGAGATGCCATTGAGATTGTTTGTGCTCTACTGGAATGGACTCCCACTTCATCTGGGAGAGGAATACGTGCCAACTGATAACAGAACGCTGCAGCCAGAGAGCCACAGAGTCTCTGAGCAGATAATGCTTATCCTCATGATTACTTTGCTATAGCAATAAATAATCTTGGTGATTTCCTGATTGTCTTTCTATCTGCAAAGAAAGCAAGCAAAGCCCATCTGACATCGAGAGAGTAAAGTCTCCTCTCCTCTTTGAAAGTATCAGATTTTGAAAAGGATACTACTGGTAAGTGAATATGCTGATTCATATGAAACGTGGAAATTACCTTGGGGATGAATTTTGGATGAAGTTGAAGGGAAACCTCTAGTATGGCATATGGCATAAGCCATGAGAGCTCCTAGTTCACTTACACTTCTGGCTGATATGATGGCAACTAGGAAGGGGACCTTCATAGAGAAGCAGGACACTGAACGAGTCATCAGTGGTTCAAAGGGTGGTCTGGTAGTACTGATAGTATAAGGCTGAGATCCCACTGATACACTGGTTTCACCGCTGGTGGTAAACGAGTCCTTTCAGGAATCTGATTGTTGTTGGGTATGTAAAAATGGAGTGCCCTTCTACCAAACAGAAGGCACCATCTGCTGCTGGGTGGATCCACAGAAAGCCCTGAAGTCTTCAGGGACAGGAAATAGGAGGAATATCTGCTGATTCTGGGAACAGCTGGTTGAAATTGAAATTAATGGAGATATCCCATCTCCTAGAACTGGAAGGGACCTTGAAAGGTCATTGAGTCCAGCCCCCTGCCTTCACTAGCAGGACCAAGTACTGATTTTGCCCCAGATCCCCAAGTGGCCCCCTCAAGGATTGAGCTCACAACCCTGGGTTTAGCAGGCCAATGCTCAAACCACTGAGCTATCCCTCCCCCCCATTGCATCCAGGCTGAGAAACACCTGCATTGAGCTAAACAGCATTTTCTGGTGGAGTCTTTTCTGCTCGATTGCCAACTACGAATGGCCTACGTCGGGTATCCATCCAACCGCCAGGCCATGAGGTCAAGAGGGTTTGGATTTGGGATGTTAGATTTTGCTGTTCTACTAGCATACCTCAGGTGGCTTGTTCAGGATAACAGGAGAGCCTTGCCTCTGGATAATCAGACTAGTGCTGCTCTGAGGCAGTACAGATGGAATTTTCTTGTTCGCCTGGGAGGCGAACAGATCCCAAGATGGCATTCTCCACTGGGCCAAGATGTCTTTTAGGACATAACTGTGTATCTCCTATTTGTGGTTTGTAGAAAAGTTCCTGCTGAGATTGTGTGCCAGAGCATCCTGCAGATCTGGAAAAAACGGTTACTCACCTTCTCGTAACTGTTGTTCTTTGAGATGTGTTGCTCAGATCGATTCCAATTAGGTGTGTGCTTGCTGTGTGCACAGTGATTGGAAAGTTTTTCCCCTAGCCGTCGGGTCGGCTGTGGAGCCTCCTGGAGTGGCGCCTCCATGGCGCTCAATATATGACCCTGCCGACCTGGCGCCTCCTCAGTTCCTTCTTGACAGTTACTCTGACAGAGGGGAAGGTGGGTGGGTTTGGAATGGATATGAGCAACACATCTCGAAGAACAACAGTTTCGAGAGGGTGAGTAACCATTTTTTCTTCTTCGAGCGATTGCTCATTTAGATTCCAATTAGGTGACTCCCAAGCCTTACCTAGGGGTTGTGGTTGGAGTTATGGAATCATTGATCGGAGCATCGCTCTGCCGAAAGCTGCATCACCTCTGGCATGCCAGATGATGGTGTAATGAGAGGTGAATGTATGTATCAAGGACCAATTTGTTGCCCTGACGATTTCTTGTATCGGGACCTGGGCCAGGAATGTCGCTGATGAGGCCTGAGCACTCGTGGAGTGTGCAGTAAGAGCTAGGGCCAGTATTTTGGCCAGCTCATAGCACGTGAGGATGCATGACGTGACCCAGGAAGATATGGTTTGAGATGAGGCAAGGAGTCCTTTCATCTGGTCTGCTGGTGCTATGAACATCTGGTTCGACTATCTGAATGGCTTAGTGCGCTGGATGTAAAGGCTAGTTCTCACTGAACATCCAGGGAGTGCAGCTTCCACTCATGGCTACTGGCATGAGGTTTAGGATAAAAAACAGGCAGGAAAATGTCCTGACTGGTGTGGAAGTGTGACACCACCTTAGGAAAAAAGGCCGGGTGAGGTCTGAGTTGCACCTTATTGCTGTAGAAAAACGTACAGGATGGATAAGAGGAAAAGTCCTTTAACTCAGACACCCTCCTTGCTGATGTAATGGCGACCAAAAAGGCTACCTTCCACAACAGATAAAGAAGGGAGCAAGTTGCCAACGGTTCAAATGGGGGTCCCCATTAGTCTGGAGAGGACCAGGTTAAGGTCCCACGTGGGGACAGGCTGTCTGATCTGGGGATGTAGCCGTTCCAGACCCTTGAGGGACCCACCAACCATAGGGTTGGCGAAGACAGAACATCCAGATGCTTCCAGGTGGAAAGCCGAGATAGCAGTGAGGTGTATCTTTATGGAGGACGCTGCCAGGCTTTGCTGTTTCAGGGGGGAAACAAGGAGAGCTTGCTAAGCAATTCACCGCAGTTCAAACGATGGCACTGGTGGTAAGAAGGAACTGAGGAGGCACCAGGTCGGCAGGGTCATATATTGAGTGCCAATTCGGTGCCATTACACAGGGCTCCACAGCCAACCCGACGGCTGCTGCTACAGAAAAATCTTTTCGACGACTGTGCACGCACACACCTAATTGGAATCAATATGAGCAATCACTCAAAGAAGATATGTTGCCGGAGTGCGATGTGGTTTCTGACGCACCATTTCCATAACTGGACTGGAATTTATGATGCGTGTCATGGATCTCCTCAAGACAGATCTGGAGTTCGGTCACAACTATCTGGAAAAGTTCCTGGAATTGCCTGTGCTCATTATGCAGGGACAGCAATAATGGAGTGATTGTCTTGTCAGGTGAGGATGATGATATGCCCACCGGAACTGTCAATACTGAAGGATCTGGTTCAATTTCTCTCTCAGTATACTCCAACAGAGCTTAGTGGTATCAGCTAGGACAAAAGGGTGGGTGCAATTCATGCACGGATCTGGGATGTCTAACATATGGATCCCATGAACTGCAGTAGAGCCAATATGAAGGGTCGACTGGCTGGGGAGACACCAAGACACGGTCTATCATTGATCCCCTGGATAGTTGTACGTGGAGGAGGATGGCTCCAATACCTTTTAGAGGTTCCATCTGGGCTTGCCTCCTGTAAGGAAGCAAAGGCTCGTCTAGAACAACGGACACGGCCAACGAGAAGGTAGGCTCATGTTTTACCAGGGAAATAATGTTCTGACTTGTGCGGGGGGGTAGGGGAGAATCCCCTCCCCTCAAAGTGATTTCTTCTGATAATGAAATGTGTCAGAGGAGGACTGGACCAGACAGGAAAGGACATTGTTGTTAGGGCAAAGTGAAAATATCCTCTGGTAAGGTAAACGTTTCAGTCCACCCTGGAGTTTGCGGAGCCCTGGGTGTCAGGACCAACAGATCCAAGACATCCAAGCGCACTATCATCAGCAGATTCCTTGTGGAGTGGGTCAGTACTCTCAATGAGGAGTCCAACATGGAGCTCCCAGTCAGTTCCTGGCATATGACTATCCTTCAGCCTCTAAGTTGGGGCCAGACCAATGGATCCCTCCTCCTTTGCGCCTTTCCCTCTTAGGTCCTCTTAAATCTTATGTCCAAGTCCGTAAGACCCATGCACAAGGATTCACAAGACCTGGAATGAGTTGGGGATCCTTTCTCTTAGAGGCAGATCAGGAAGGGGATCAGTCCTTATGCCCATGAGTATGCCCCTTACTCTTGCAAGAGGCAATGGTTTCTGAGGCTTAGCGGTTTTGGCTTCTGCTCTGGAACTTGTGCTCAGAAAGGTGCCTGGATCTGACTGGGGAGACTATACTAACTAGACTATAAAAAACTCTAAACCACGAAGAATACTAAAAACTACATACAAATATATTTACAAATTCAGAAGAAACAATGTGAAGATTGCTTCGGACTCAGAGGATTCTGAATCAGGCCATGCAGCAGTAAGAAGGAACTGGAGAGTCGTCAATCTGCCCCACTCCTTATATCCTCAGCTTGGAGCACAAGGATAATAACTGCATAGCCACAAAACAACAGACACTACTTAGTAGAAAGCTGCAGTCTCAGGTGCCTGGAGTGTGTGGAATACACACAGGGACTAGAACTCAAAGATGACATCTCTCCACTGTTTGAAGGAGAAAGTGTATGTAAGTGTAAATGTCTCATGTGACTAGCATAATTTAATACATTCACACGTTCATTTGGTTATTAGCACTAAGTACATTAGAATATTCATATTCTTGTCTTGATTATTAAGTATTAAATAGACAGCTCAGCTTTTACTTGATTTCACCAAATAAACCCCCCAAGACACTCCCACACATCACTACCGGTACTACTTTTTATGGGCCGGCTTGTGATTCCTGAGGTTGAAAAGCCAGCCTCAGAGATAGAAAAATACTGTGGTTACAACATGCTAATGATTCAGGTGAATTGTGACTAGATATAAAATCACAACAAAGTCTGTTAAAATGATTTTAACCTTCTGAGTTAAACATCCTCATTCAGAATGATGGAAATTTTTTATTAAAGACAGACAAACTGTCTAACTCATGATAGTGCCTAAGAACAAAGGTCTTGCAATATAACAACACTGTGTGTCAAAATGCAGGAAATAAGAGTGAGTTAAAGATAATTTTCACCTTTCACTCTCAATTTCTAGACATTTGCAGGGGAAATGCACTTACATTTTAACAACATAGTTGCACTTTTGAAAGAAGAAATTACCTCTGTTCTGAACAGCGCAATATTCTTGTTAAGGATACATAGTTTCCCTCGACTGTCCCTCTGCTCACAGTTGGGACTGCTTTTCTGCAAGCCACATATAAGGCACATGCTAGCCAGTGTAGATCATTCCCCTGTGAAATTAAACATTACGCCATTTAAAGGATACACTGACAAGTGTTTCTTTTACTTCAGCTATGCATCCAATATAGAGAAAAAAGCAAAAAATAATCCAGTACATTTCAAGGGAAAGATTGTAAAGCTTAACTCAATTATTCAAAAGCTCTTTCTAGTTATAATGGAATTAAGAAATTTTAAAAATGCTAAAATTAAGTAACATCAAAATTACTAAAGAATCAATTAACTTACACTTACCAATTTTTTGTTAAACCAAATTTTACATGGGGCATTTAGCATGCTTTTTTACTTCTAACAAGAGAAGATTATTTTAAATGTTCCATCACCTTGTGGATATGAAAGCAACTGCTCCTGGCTGCCAGAACATTCTTCTTCCCCAAATGTTCCTAAGGACACTTGTTCATTTTTCCTCAAAGACTAAGAATGAAAGTTTTCAAGTTTGGGCTCTCCAGTCTGGCTGCACCCACGATCAATATAGTTAGAAACTTATATGAAACCAGAACAAGTGTATGTCTATTTCATCAAGGTAACTGAAAGTGTCATACAGATGAGATTCAAGGCATTTTCTAGCAGTGGGCACATATATCCTAGTGTCCTGTCAGAGAATACCTTATTGGTAAGTCTATCATGTCACTCTCAATGTTCCAACTGCCAATATACACTCTGGTGGATACCTCTCTATCAGAGCCATAATTTTCCTGGCCTACAGAAAGATGATGTATTAAGACCAGATAAACCTATTCCTGATAAACATTCAGTACTACAAAAATCAATCAAAACTTGGTAGCAATTTAAATAAAATCCTAAGACCTCAACTGACAAAGTACAAATAAGGGAAATCCTAACTGCATACAGCAGACATCAATTGATAAAACGTGTTATGCAGTAAGCTACTTTTTCTGCTGACAATGAATTGTTTGCAGTGTCATCGTAGCTGTGTTAGTCCCAGGATATTACAAAGACAAGGTGGATGAGTTAATATCTTTTACTGAACAAATTCTGTTCGGTGAAAGAGACAAGCTTTCAAGCTACACAGATTTCTTTTTCAGGGAGATGTTTGAAAACTTCTATCTGACACCAACAGAAGTTGGTTCAAAAAAAAAAAAAATATTAACTCAAACACCTTGTGTCTCTGACACTGAGTTAACATTCAAAATCTGGAATTTTCTAAATTACCAAAAAGTTGATTTTAAATTTGGTGATTTGACCTCCCTGTTCCTTTCCAAATAAATCAGGCTTTTGATGCATGGTAAGAAGACATACATAAAGGTCCTCAAAGGAGGCAGAGTTAAGATTGTATAATGTGGAAAATATCCCATTAACTCAGCTTTTCTTGGTTTTCTAACCTCTGTAGTTTGGTGATTTTTTTTTTTAAACAACTTTCTTATAAGAAGTATGTAATGGAAGCTGGTATAGTATCCTTTGAGTTTGGGAATTAAATTATCATATGCTGGTAGGGCACAAGCAGCACAAGGTGCTGGCTGAGTGCTTGTATCTTAATTCCCACTTTAAATATATTTTTGCATATGAATAAAAAAAAGTTATATTTGCACAGTAAATTATATTTAATTGCCATCCTACTGTATTCAGATATACACATTAACACTTTTCTTTACTGCCATGTTTATTTTTTAACAAAGTTATCAGGTAGAATTATTTTTCAAATACATTTGAATCTCAACTTCGGGGGATCAAATTTAAAAGCTGTGTTTCCAAAAACTGACCACACAAAAGTATGTGCACAATTGTGTGCTAGATCACACATAGAAACTGTGGTTATTATGGTACTGCAGATATTTGTATGCACAATAGGTACCTATTCATGTAGCAATATTTGTGTGTACATATATCAGATTTTCAATCACAGTAGCTGTATAAGCAAACTGGATGTGTATATTTCTGTTGTTAAATCCAGAAACTAGTGTAATATGTGAAATAAAACCTATTTCAACATTTGGTAGAATACCAACACAAAAAAGTACTTTATCTGAATATAATACACGATAGCCGAAAAACATCTTTGCACACATTACTAGTAAATACACTATGGTAGAACCCCATTAGTCCATATGGGAACATACATGGTGAACTACTGAATTCTGAAAACAGCAAGCCAAAGAACCAACAGAAAGACTGAGGATACTGCATCACAGAATGTACTATGTTAACTTACAAAAAACACTTCATACCACCAGCAAATATTCCTTATTTTATAAAAGCAGCAAAGCTTTAGAAATAGTAGACTTCACTTAAACGTCCCACTTTTTAACAAAGGTTTAATAGACGAGAATAAATTTGTATGAGACTCGGTTTAACACATTTTTTGGAATGTTGCAGAAACAGACACATGGCAATTTTGAAGGAATTGGAGAGAAATATCCTGGTTTGCAACTATCTCCGGCAGGAGAACAGTTTGGTTTTTTTCCTCGATTAGGAAAAAAGTTAGAACCTCAGATTAACAAATCACAGGTCAGGGACTCCAACCCCCCTTCCCTCACGGGGCAAACACGAACATCCTTTTGGTGGGTGCGGGGGGGGGAGGGGCGCGAGGACTCCTGCACTGAGGGCTACCGAGCCATTTCCTGACGCTGGGGCGGAGTCTCTGAGGCACAATAAGGGATGCGATTCCCACAGCGTTCCTGGTCCGGACTGTGTCCGTCACAGAGGACGCCCCCCCCCCCCCCCCCCCCCCCCCCCCCCCCCCCCCCCCCCGGCCGCCCCTCACCTCCAGGGTGTAGTTCCGCTTCATGCCCTGGTAGCTGAGCCAGGCCTCGGCCCGGGCGCGCTCGTCCATGTTGAGGCTGCTGCAGAGCTCCTCATAGCGCTGCCGAGTGCCCCACTCCTCCGCCGGCGGGGAGGAGGCGCTGCCCGCGCCCCCCGCCTCGGCCTCCTCCTCCTCTTCGCCCGGCATCCCCTACCCCGTCACTAGAGGGCAACGCCGCCCTGCCTCACACTGCGCCTGCGCCGGCCAGCAGTGGCGTTCGAATCCAAACACCCCGGCGCCGAGCTCCGCCCCCGCCCTCAGCCCCACCCTGCACCCTCATTGGTCTAGCGGGGAGCCGTTACCAATCAACGGGCTCCTTGCAGGCAGGCGCAATTCACTTCGCCCCACGCACCGCCTGCGACGGCGCCTACGTGACGTATCCCAGCAAACCGTGTCACCCCCCCCATCGCATCCCACAGCCAGGCAGCAAAAACTACCACGCCCAGCATGCACTGCGATAGCTCAGGCGGATAGGCCAGGCCCGTTGCTGCGCCGGGGTAGGGTGGCAGCTTCACGCGCTGCCTCTCTGCTAGAGGCCCGCAGCGCCGCCCTGCGGCCCGGCCGGCCAGCCACAGCCAGCAGCCGCCCCCGGGAGCTCTGCCCTGAACTAGCGCGGCTTGGGGCACGTGAACGCGCAGGCCACGTGGCAGCGCCGCTGACGTTTAACACGTATCAAAACTCAGGGCAGGTCTACAGGCAGCTTTCCACCCGAGTCACCTCACGGGTGTTGAATCCCCACCTTCTGTTCTCTCGGTGCGAGCCCGTGGGGATGCTCACTGGGGAATGAAAGTGTTGGGTTTCAATGTGCTCCCAGCCCCAGTTCTCTGTGAGATGGAGGTAGGGTTACCATATTTGCACAGTCAAAAAAAGAGGACTCAGGGGGGAGGGGCCCCGCCCCTGCCCCACCCCCAATCACTCCCTCCCACCCCCTGTCTGCCCCCCTCAGAACCTCCAACTCCCCCCTGCTCCTTGTCCCCTGACTGCCCCCTCCTGGGACCCCTGCCACTAACTGCCCCCCTAGGACCCTACCTGTCCCCTGACTGCCCCAACCCTTATCCACACCCCCACCCCATATTCACACCCCTGCCCCCAGACAGACCCCGGGGACTCCCATGCCCTATCCAACTGCTCCCTGCCCACTGACAAGACCCCCAGAACTCCTAACCCATCCCACCCCCTCTGCTCCCTGCCTGCCTCGACCCCTCTCCACATCCCTGCCCCCGACAGCCCCCCCAGAACTCCCAACCCATTTAACCCCCCCTGCTCCCTGTCCCTGACTGTCCTAACCCCTCTCCACACCCCTCCCCCCCGGCAGCCCCCCCCACACTCCCGACCCTTGCAACCCCCCACTCCCTATCCCCCGACCAGGGCCGGCTTTAACAAGAGCCCAGGAATCGCTGCGCTCCGGCCAGAGTCGCGGGGTTTGAGGCCAGGCCGGAGGTGCTCAGCCGGGGCCGGGCCGGCCATCCTAGGCCAGAGCCACTGGGGTCGGGGCTGGCGCACTCGGCCAGAACCGGAGCCGGAGCCGCTGGGGCCGGCGCGCTCGGCTGGAACTGGGGCCAGTGCCCCGGGGCCCGAACCGGGCCAGGCCGGAGCCGCTGGGGCCGGCCGGGGCCAGACTGGGCCGCGTTGCGCCTACCTGGAGCCCTCCTCCTCGCATCCCCGCGCCCCAGCTTACCTGCTGCTGCCTGCCTGCCCCTACTTCTTTTCAGACTTCCAGCGAAGATCTGATTCGTGGGAAGCAGGGGAGGGGGAGGAGCAGGGGGTGGAGCGTTCAGGAGATGGGAGGAGGGGGAAGACAGCTGCGGCGCCCCGGGGCGTGCTAAGACTGCAGGGGATGGGGGGAACCGAGAAGGGGCTTTGGCTGCCAAGCAGCGCCGCTTTTCGATGTATAAATAGCCGACCAGGGGGAAATCCCGGACATTTTTAGATTTTTAGAAATCCCCCCCGGACGGTTATTTATAGATCGAAAAGCCGGACATCTCCGGGGAAATCCGGACACATGGTAGCCCTAATGGAGGGCACAGTCCTGTTACGCAATTAGAATCCGAACTGCTGGGTTTTACACCTGGCTCTGTCACTGCCTTGCTCTGTAACCTTGGGCAATTCACCGACTCCTTAATCTCATTTTTACCAGCGAGGAAACTAATATTTACATACCTTGCAGGGTTAGATGAAGTTAATGAATGTTCACTAGATGCTTTGAGGTCTGCAGATAGAAGGCACAATAAAATTACTAATTGTCTTTCCTCTGACACAGTGAGGCATTCCATTAGCTAAAAAGCCAATTTATATAAAATTGACCCAAAAAACCCCCAACATTTTTCTAATGCCAAATGAAATAAGGCACCGGAATTCAGTGCTCCAAAGAAGTTTTAGACTTTTATGAAGAATAGGTTCTGCAATTATGGGCAGTAACTGTTAATGGAGTATGCAGTCTTTCCTTTCTGATTTCAATCCCGCTGCTTGTTGATAGTGATCAAAAGTCATCACTATCAGTCAACCTGAAATGAACTGATAGGTCTCAATTTTCAGAAGATAAGCGATCATATAAAAATGTAAATCCATTACTATTGGCTCTTTTCACCAAGAATAGACAGGGAAATTGAACAATCCTCTCAAACTTATGTACTGATGAAGTTTTAATACTGAAAATCAGGAGAAGTCAAGAACATTTTAGATTTTTGCTGTGAAAGGTGTTTTAACTATGTCTATTTGGTCTTGTACTAGTCAAGTTTCATGTCTAAATCACAAATATTAAGAACCACGGGGATGATTTTATACATAAAAGTGAAACTGAAAAGCAGTGAAGGGTGACTTGTGCAGCCCAAAACAATTTATTTTCCAAGAACTAGGATTTGACATTTGTAGTCTACACTAAAAACACTAGATGGCACCAGAGAATTAATCTGAAGAGCATGAAAGATTACATAACTTTTGCTAACAGTTACTATGAGTCAAACCTACAGTCCCTAATGTAGCAACATTTTCATTTAAGTCAATAGTACTTTAGGGCCCAATTCCCCCTGAAGTCAAGGGACAAAGTCCCATTCATTTCCCTGGGAGTTGGATGAAGCCATGGGACTGGAAGACTGGACTCTAATATGCTAATTGTTAATAGACTAGTTGGAAGCACAAATTAAATTTACCTTAAAATATGACTAATGGGAAAAGAACAGTGCCTTTTAACATTGAAAATGTTACCATTCTTATGGTCTTATATTAACATGTTCATAACATTGTGAAAATTTCTCCTAACCGAAATTTTCCATGCTTGATTTTAGTCTGGGGGTGATGCTCCTTCCTCCCCCGGTTTGAGCAAGCTGATTTGAGGTTGGGCGTGTGTGTTTAAAAACACTTTTCTGCTCTGATCACTCAAACTGGCTAAACCTTTTACATTTAAGGTCCTGATCCTGCAGCTCCTCAGCTGGTGTTAACTGCCATCGTTCAGTTGATTTTAGCTGAGCTACAGCAACGTACACAAGTTGAAGATCAGGGTCCGTGAGCAGTCCCACTGAAGTCAATGGGATTACTCACACAATGCATAAAGCGAAGCACATTAATAATTCTTTTCAGTATTAAGGCCTAGATGTTCAGGATGACTAAATCCTCACTGAAAATTACCTAATAACTATTTACAAAAATAATAAAAACAAACCCGAGTTAGAAAGTTAAAAGCACTTAAAAACAGTAATTTTCCCAGTGTGGGGGCAACTTTAAGTGAGGCACAGTCTACATAGCTAACTCTGTGCCAGCCAGAAAGGTGTATGCCAGGGGCAATTGTTTTATGGTTTTCCTGTTAAGCTACATATACTTGGGGTAGGTCTACACTTACCTCCGGGTCCGGCGGTAAGCAATCGATCTTCTGGGATCGATTTATCGCATTTTGTCTAGATACGATAAATCGATCCCAGATCGATCCCGGAAGTGCTTGCCGTCGACGCCGGTACTCCAGCTCGGCGAGAGGAGTACGCAGCATCGACAGGGGAGCCTGCCTGCCGCGTCTGGACCCGCGGTAAGTTCGAACTAAGGTACGCAAATTCAGCTACGTTAATAACGTAGCTGAATTCGAAGTACCTTAGTTCGAAATGGGGGATTAGGGTGGACCAGGCCAATATTACTCTCAAGAAAAAGCAATTATAAATATTTTACCACAATGTTTTATTGTCTAGTGATAAATATATTAACTCATCATTTCCCCTGAAGAGTCTCCCTTAAGAGAAAATATTTAGAGACAGAAATCAAGATAACAAAAATAACACACAAAAAGGTCAATAAGCCATCGGTCAGAAGTAAGGTTGTTGTGTGCTGATGAAATATGCATATTTCCCTACCTTTTTATGTGCCTGGGTTTTGTAAATGATGTGATAACTACATTGTTTTCATTTAACAACTGTAATTATTTATTTTTAAATAAAGTTTTGTATTTTAAAATATATAGTATCTACCTTTTCTATAGATATTTCAAATTATATATTGAAATCTTGTTGCTCTTTCAAAAGCAAGCTAATCTGCTAATATGCACAAAGCTCAATTGTGCAAAACCAGATCAACACATCTTAAAAACATTAGGAAAAACAAACCCATTTAAAATTTTAATTGCTTAACTCAACTCATTGTGTCCCTCTAACTCACTTCTAAGTGCCATCTAAGGCCCCCTGTCTACATGAAATTTTCAGCCATCAGTACTACTGTACTGGTGCAACCCCTTAATGTAGACACTGATTATGTCAATGGAGTTCTGGTCCATGATTAGGGCTCCTAGATGCTGCAATATAAATAATCAGACTTTTCATCCCGGAAAGGGCCCTGGGAAAGATTGGGAATGACATTTCTTACAAGACCACCAAGTGGGTGCAGGGAGCTTTGAGAGCTGACGGGTTGTTCCTGGGTTTCACTTCCTGAAACAGCTTAACCCCTTTGAATGCAATAGTTATAAATTGAAATTTCCCCTCACAAAATGGCATTCTAAAAGCCAAATGTGTCTAATACTGTATAGCAACCAGTGCACCTAACCTCACTGGTGATTCTACCAGAAGTTGTGTGGCAGCTAGCTCAAAAATCCTTCATACATGGCATTGCTTTGTGATTCTATTTTATGTAAGCTACTGCCAGGTTGGTGACCTAGTTGAGCGATTGCAGTGACCTAGCTATGTAAACCAAATGGGTTGCAATCTTGAGGGCCAAGGTAACAATGTCAAAATCTTTGCACTGGCAGATGACCGAGCCCAATCTGTTCACCAGGGTAGCAAAAGAATCAATGTAGGGGCAGATTTTGAAGTAATGGCTGCTACCTTGCCATCTACCTTGGAGACTAAGGGTACAGCTATACTACCTGCCAGATCAGTGGGCAGTGTTCAACGTATCGGGGATCGATTTATCGCGTCTCGTCTAGATGCGATAAATCGATCCCTGAATCGACGCCCGTACTCCACCTCGGCAAGAGGAGTAGGCGGAGTCGACGGGAGCCGCGGTGGTCGACTCGCCGCCGTGAGGACGGCCAGGTAAGTCAAACTAAGATACTTCGACTTCAGCTACGTGAATAGCGTAGCTGAAGTTGCGTATCTTAGTTTAAACCCCCGCTAGTGTATCCCAGGCCTAAGAAGTACTTCTCAAAGGAGACAGGATACTTATCAGTCATAGCTTGGTCCAGATTAGGCTAGTCCAAGTCAACCAACTCTTGGAGAGATTTGTGCATGGGGAAAGTAGTGCATACCTAGGAATTTATTCTCCGAAATATGATTCTTAGCCTTTCCAATGTGGATTTGCATCATCAAGGTAGCCAGTGCTCTTATTGCAATGTTGCCAACTCTCACAGTTTTATTGTGAGTCTTGCAGTAGACGTTTTACTTAAAGCCTCAGCTCCCAGAGGTAAGTGATAAGAGTATTTCAGGGTTTTTTTTTTTTTTTTTTTTAAAGCAGTTCAGTTACTAGCCCTTGTGTTTGCTGAGAAAAGCTTAAAAAAATGTGATCGGCATGCACCCTGAAGGCTCAAAAAAAACAGAAAGCAAATAAAAAACCTTTTTTTTTTTTAATAAAAAAAAAACCACCATTTTTTTAAGCCAATCATGATTTCTTGGGGCCTGACTCATGATTTTTGAATATTCAGGGCTGGCAATACTATGACTGTAAGGGTTTCTGTGTGTTTGGGAAGATGAGGCAATTCCTTATTTGATTCTAGAAGATGTGTGTTGGGTAAAGTGGGGGGTAAACGAAAGTTATGTCTATACTTTATGGCCACATACAGAGTACAGATGCTATATGCCCACCTAGCAGTGTAGATTTGAGGCATGGCTTATGAGAGTAGATTAGAGCAGTGGTTTTCAAACTTTTTTTCTGGCGACCAAGTAGAAGAAAATTGTTGATGCCTGTGACCCAATGGAGCTGGGGATGATGGGTTGGGGTGTGGGAGGGTCTTAGGGCTGGGGCAGAGGGTTGTGGTGCGGGGTGGGGCCGAGAATGAGGGGTTTAGAGTGTGGGAGGGGGCTCTAGGCTAGGGCAGAGGGTTGGAGTGCTGGGGTGAGGGCTGCGGGGTGGGAGTGCAGGCTCTGGGGTGCGGCCAGGGATGAGGGGTTTAGGATGCAGGAAGGGGCTCTGGGTTTGGCTGGGGGCTTAGGGCTGGGGCAGGAGATTGGGGCATAGGTTTACCTCAGGCGGCTCCCAGTCAGCGGTGCAGCAGGGGTGCAGAGGCAGGCTTCCTGCCTGACCTGGCACTGCGGACCGTGCTGCACCCCAGAAGCAGCCAGCAGCAGGTCCGGCGAGGAGGCGTGCAAGCGGCTCCACATGGCTCTTGCCCACAGGCACTGCTCCCCCAGCTCCCATTGGCCAGGAAGCGGCCAATGGGAGTGCGGAGCCAGTGCTCAGGGTGGGGGCAGCACAGTGTCAGAACAGGTAGGGACTAGCTGAGCAGCACCACTGACGGGACTTTTAATGGCCCGGTCAGTGGTGCTGACCAGAGCTGCCGCGACCCATTGCCTTACATTCCGTGACCCAGTACTGGGTCGCAACCCCCAGTTTGAAAGCCACTGGATTAGAGTACCTAACATGTCAAAACACAAGGGTATATACGCTATATCTCTCTCTACATGTCTAAGCAGTGATTCCCACACCTACACTACTGTTTTTAGCAGTATAGTGTCTCGCTGCCTCTCCCCTGCCAGAGCCTTCCCTCACTACAGTGAAAGGCTCCCTCCATTGCAGAAGTGCAGAGCTGAGCTCTAGCCACTCATTTTGTCAGAACAGCCACAATTGTGATCAAAGCAGCAGGAAACACCCAAGATGGCACAGCAGCAGCCACAGCTGAACTGCAAGACAGAGTCTGAGGAGAGGCTGCCACTGGCAGGAAGACATGGTAGAAGAGAGCCCCTATCCAACAAGACTCCTAACTGTTGGAAATAGAGTCTGTAACAGGGTGTCATGTCCTACATCCCAGAGAAGAGTTGAAGAGGTTGCAATTGGAACTGTCCCCCCATCAGCTTAGACACAAGGCAGGGATAGACTGAAGTGAGGGAAAGAAACAGCCAAAATATCTCTCATGCATAAAGGTGGCAGTAAAAGGGATGCCCAAAGCAGATCTTACCTGGGGCACTCACATGGGGTTTTGCACCCTTAGCCCGTGCTCAGAGAGGAGTTGGAGAACAGGCAGGGAAGGAAGTTTTTCTCTCACAGAAGAATCTCAGGATCATCCTTTCACCTGGAGTTTCTGACTTATACTCTTCCCTGTTCCTTCTTGTATTCCTGCCTTCTCTTTTTTATCCATCATCCTTCCGTCTGGGGGAACTGGAAGAAGAAAAGCAGAGAGATGAAGCACGGCCTACCTGATTCCAGGACCATGACAAAAAGGCACGAGGAGAGATTAGTCTCAATTTGCCTTATTTATTTAAATTAATGTTCTTCTTGATAGGTGGACATTCCATAGTCTCTGAATCATTTTAAGTCGTGTAGGAGGAGGCTCTTGTACAGTGATAATTTTGTTTTCAGTTATCTTCTACATTGTTTTAAATTAGAGTCCCCAATATTGAATTTTATCCAAAATTAATACTACAGAAATAACACAGCATTTTCAGGGAAGAGAAATTATTCAGAATGTAGACATCCATCTCCACATTCTCCTTGTTGGTCAGCCCACATCACCTCAACCAAACCCTTAACTGTTCACTTTTAACTCTTGATGGAAATACACTTGCAGGGAAAAAAAAGGGTATTTTAATTTTATAAATTCAAAACCAGCCATTTAAAATTGTTCCACAGGGAGCAGATCCTCAGTTGGGGTAAATTGTCATAGCTCACTGACTTCAATTAGGACTATGACAATTTACCTCAGTTGAGGAGCTGCACCTGTGCTCTTGTTCGTGTCATCAACATCTCAAGTGCTTCACCAGATGTTTCATTACCACAAATGGAGTAAGATTTTGTCTTTAGAGAGTAAACAACCACCTTTGTTCATGCACTGAAACAGGATCCAGTGAAGGAACACAAAGTTATTAGGCTAGATTCTCTATTTCACTTGGATCCTTTTACTCCACCTGAGTTGAAATCTCCCACACATATCCAGCAGGGGATATCTCCACACAGGAGTCTCCTCACAAGGCATAGTGTTGACAGAGCCAATTCCTTACACCTCCCGTGTGAACCAGCTACATGCAGTAAAGGGGGTGTGTGTCTAGAGCACAATGCACTCTGGTAATCCCCAACTGATGTATTGTTCTTAGGTAACCAGTTACCTGTCTGCCTTTCCACCCACCCCTGGAATGCAGTGAAAGACGGATGCCATAGACAATCTGGCCCAATTGTTTACTTGGTCTAAGCTGAATTATCTTCTTCTGACTCAAAAATCTTGTGCTAAACTCCAAGACTTTCCCCTGGGGGGGAGGGAGGAGGAACCTTTGCAAACCTCTCTGATGTTTTGTCCTTGTAATTCTTACATTTCCATCGAAGGCTTTTAGCATTAGAACATCTTTTAGTACTTAAAAGTAAGCGTGAATTACACCTGTAGCCATGTTTATTTGAAATATGGTGAGTTCTTAATTGCAATATGCAAGTTCTGCTTCCTCAAGGAAATTTTAATTGAAACTTTAATTTCAGAAGAAACATTTAATCAGAAATCATTTTATCTGTGGTGTCTCAATTTTACTAGAATTAGACTATTTGCATTTCAAACCTGTGGTTAAAGCAAAATTATCAGGATTATTACATTCTAGAATCAGAATGCAGACAATGCATTTTAAGCAGCTACCACTCAATTCAGGAAATCAAAACTTTGTTATTGTCCTTTCCTCTGAGCTGGCTACAAAGAATGGCTCTCTGCTTACTAAAATAACATCATCACCTTAGTTAGTAAGTCAGAAAGCTATCTGCTGCAGTGCACCGTCATCTACATTAGGAATTATTGCACTGGTGTAGCTACACAGATGCAACCCCTCCCCCTCTCAAAGTACATGCATGTCACTGGTATATAAATTGAAAACGGGGTAAACTGCAGCGGTGCAAATCCCACTTTACACCAATGCAGATTCTCTACCCTAATACTGGTATAGCTAAACAGTGCAAAAATCCCTAGTGTGGACAGACCTTAATAATCTTTACAATGCAAAGTACGTATTATGTATTACATCCCAAAATGCTTTATAAAATATCACAGATATACAAGCCATACACAGAGATCATTTAATCCGCCTTTTGAATGCAGCCAATACTAAGGTGAAACATCTTTTTGACAGTATAGTGGTGGTGTAATAATTTAGGGGAGGAAGTGAAGAATACCATATCCAGTTGAAATTGCAGGGAGAGTTTAGGTAGAATTAGCATCTTGGGCTGGAATTTGCCCAAAACAGCAGACTTAAAATCTCATCTGGTATACCGAACACTGAGTCTTGAATGACCACTGATATTCATGACTTGTTAATCAGGTGCACTTTGCTTCCTGAGGTGCTAACTCCATGCTAGGATATTGATTCAGTACCAATTTACAAGACTGTCACTTCATCTGTACATATACACTGCAGCTGGGAGCATGCTTCCCAGCTTGAATAGACATATGCTATCTCTGCTCAAGCTAGCAGGCTAAAAATAGCAGTGTAGCAGCACAGGTGGCAGTTCAGGCTAGCCACCCGAGTGCAAAACCACCCAGGACTCCTGGGTACATACTTGGGCAATTAGCCCAGGCCAGTGTGTGCGCTACCCCTGACCACACTGCTATTTTTATTGCACTAGATCAAGTAGAGCTAGCACATGTCTGTCTACTCAAGCTGGGAAGTAGAGGTACTCACTGAGTCACCAACACCATTGCTTACACCAGTGGTTCTCAAACTTTTGTACTGGTGACCCCTTTCACATAGGAAGCCTCTGAGTGTGTCCCCCCTTATATATTAAAAAGTGTTTTTAATTTATTTAACACCATTATCAATGCTGGAGGCAAAGCAGGGTTTGGGGTGGAGGCTGACAGCTTGCGACCCAGCATGTAATAACCCCGCAACCCCCAGAGGGGCCCCAATCTCCAGTTTGAGAACCCCGGGCCTACACAATCTGTATATTCCTTTGAAATCTCTTTCAAGTACTGATCCTTCTACAGTTTAACTTGTGAGAGACCTGAAAGGATTATATCCAAAGATGGTATAGCTATGAACCATATATATAATTTTCTTTATTTATCAGCTGCTTTGAAATGTATGACTATTTCTTCTCAAATGAGCCCTTTGAAATAAAAACAAAGCTATCAGAGCTTCTGCCAGATCTCCAAATTTAAAATAGGACAATGACATGTTAACTAAATTAGGTATACATTCATCTGAAAAAGGAGTAACAGAGAGCACACTCAAGACCTAAAGATAGGATTCAGATGAGAATAGAGAAGATGGATGCCACTGAACTAACAGTGAGTAGCAGACTGAAACAAGAAGGCGCAGACAACTAGGGACCGTACAGGAAAGATATATTTATCCTGAGTGGCTTAAACTAAAGGTAGCAATAGCAGTTGCAGCTGCCAATGTAATCAAAAGATTTAGACAAGCACTTAAAAGGTAACAGGATATAAAAGCAAAACAGATTGATAGACAGATTTAGATGGGCATTATGGCTCTCCCAGCCACATCCACCTTCTGGCCTAATATTTTACTATGATAAAATACTAGAAATAAATGACTTTAAAGCTAATCAAATTTTGGGCCTAAACCTTGACAGTCTCCTCTTTCCTAGCAATAGCTATCAGGTGGCATATTTCAAAGATTGTGTGGTTATTAATGGTTTATTTTGTTTATAGGATCAGAGATTTATTTTCAGTATAATTTGGCTGTTATTTTCCCTTCAGATTTTCATAAAAATTAGAGATTAAGTTTCATAAGATTATCTAGTGCCTTCCCCTGGCTGTGCAGGATGTGGGATATATCCATCATGTTTTAAAATTACCTTATTTTGTGTAAAATAACCTGATTTTTTTTTAATTGAACTGTTCTTGGTTCAGCAAGTTATCTTGTTATAATACTGTATCTGAATAACACTGGTAGAATCAGCACAATACCCATATAAATGATAGAGGAAATAGGCTGAAATGGATTCTCTCAGAAACCAGGGAAGAACACCAGTAAGTTACCATTAACTAATTCACAGAATTTGTATGTAGTTATATCAAAACAGTTACATGACCTTGACTTAAATTCTTAACTTTGAATAACTTCAAGTTTTATATTTTGTAACGCATCTTAATGTGTGTTTTAACACCTTGGAATTCTACTAATAGCTTCACCTACACTGCTCACAGGTATAAATTTAATCTGCATTCATGTTAAAAATTATTTTCACGTATCAAGCCTGACATCATGGGTAGTCAAAGAATATGTTTAATAAAAAATAATTAAACTTCCATTTCCTCTATAGAACATCATAGAAAGTAATTCAATAAATTACAAATGACTTTTTAAGACGCTTGTTCAACTACAGAAAGCAAATTCAGACTACACAGAACACAACTGGCAAATATTGCAAATGTCCAAAAGAAAAACTGGACTAAGACTTGTATCATGAAGCCTGAAACAAGGGATAGAAATACAAGGCAGTAATAGCTAAAGTTCTTTTAGTAACTACCAACACACACTTTATCATCACCTTGGATATCCTTTTAACTGTAACCTCAGTATTAGTGTAAATCTACTGAAGTTTCCTTACAACCCTTAACTTTATACAACCATATTTGCATATTGTTTAGCTGATAGTGGGACACATTTTTCCTCTTCCAATTGATAATGATTAAAAATAAATCCAATACATTATGTTCAAGTCTATATCAGCCTTAATTATTTTAAACTGTAATTGCCTTATTACATAGAAAGAGAATCATAGAACGGTAAGCAAACTCACTTGACCATAATTAGGAAAATACTTTATTTAATAAATTTGATATAAATTAGGTTTTAGCCACAAGATTTAGTATTTCTTTTGTGGGGAAAGGGTGTTGTTGAAATACTCCATCAGCAAATTAAGTTAATAACTGTGTTTGAAAAACTTTGGCTATTTCATAGATGCATCCTAGTTAAACAAAAGTGCTATATTACAAAGGGCAAAAATATTAAATATGCAATACATCCCTTCATGATGAAGAATTGCTACACCCTTCTCTTGGCAGGTTTTAATTTTCACTATTGCTAAGACACTGTATGAAAGGCCAAAAATCAGAATACTATTGTGGGAAAATACAGTAACGGGATTTTCACAATCCAAATGGGACTTGTATAATTGTGTAATTACATGTAATACTGCTTCTAATCATGGGGTTAATTATTTTGCACATAGAAACATATAATGTATTGGAAAAGTTCTTGGTAAAAAACAAAGTCTTGTTTACTATACAAGCGAGCAACAGAACTATATCAAAATATACAGTTTTTTTTTTTTTTTTTAATTTATCCCTTTGAAAAGCTTTTTTCAATGACTTCTACTAGTACCTGTATATATTCTCTCTGAGCACTTCCCTATTCTTGGACCACAAATGAGATAACTAAAGTCAATCGAAATCTCAGTTCAAACATGTAAGTGTGAATCTGGGCCTCTACCATGTCAGAGTAATAGCAGCTTCAGCAGAAAGAGGAATCATATCACACATCAAATATTAGACTGATTTTATACAGTAAAGGGTTCTAAGGATTTGGATTTGAACAGATGGCTTATGCCCTGTTATTGTTGTTTCCAGGAATAAGTTATCTGTCTTTACTATTCAAAGTGCTTTTTTTTTTTTTATTTTAAATTGGGCAACTCAGCATAATATATAAACTAAACCTCAAGAATGATTTTGGGTAACATTTCGTCATAACATTTAGTCATATTTAAACCTGTAGAGAAGTCTAAACTCAAAATGAATTTAAACTATCAATATTCTTCTTTACCATTATTATCTGGTAATTCCAGGAGGCTTTGTTACATAAAACACAAATAAAAATCTACACAAACAAAGCAAACAAACATTTTTTTACATGAAGTATGCAGTGTTGAAAGGTCTTTTCAGTGGCACTTCATGATAGTTTGCCTTTTCTGAGTTTTGGGGATACTACTCCTCAATCGGGACATTGTATTTCTGTGGAGGGAGCCCAAAACTTTGCAAGGTTTAAACTAAATAGGTCTCTGTGGTGCCAAAGAAGGATGAGATAGGACTATTTTGTGTCAACTTCCCTTTACTGTTATCAAAGAGAACGCTTCTGGTGAGAAAAAACAGTCCTATCTCTTGCCAGATTAACATGATATCATAGAGGGTGTGTTTAAAAACAAAACAAAACCTGAAAACAAGTATAGAAACCAATGTAAACTTCCTAAACTAACTCAGCTGAGGTAACAGATAGCCAGTTTAACTGGCTGATTGGGAAACTTTTTTCCTCCTTTTAAACACACTTGTACCTGAATTGGAAACATCAGCAGTGCATCGCAACACTACAGCATTTTCATGTAATTAAAGCAATGGATGGTGATGTAGATTCTACAGCTTTCATGACATTCATTAGCTGCCCAAATTATTGCTGAGTTTTGATCTGTAAATTATAAGTGTCAAGGAGGCTGTAAAACTATATTCAAATTAAATCAATAATATGCCTAAAATATTCTGTGTTCACTGCAAATATATTAAATATACAGCTCTTACTGAGCATTATTTTCATAAAATAACCTCCCAACAAAATTATGCCATTTGTTGTAATTTTACACCATTGTGTATTGATAGTACATACAAGTTCAGAAACTTATGAACTTCAAGAAATATTACATGCAAAACATCTCTGAAAGCAGTTTGCACTTCTAAACAAATACTGAAAGTTCAGTCAATAAATCATTTGATGCGCTCAACACTGGGTTATTTACAATGAAATAATTAAAGAATAAATTCAAAATCAGTTCATAATTTAAGTACATAGTCTAGGGTCAGTCTTCATCACTAGAATCTGAATCCTCAGATGAAGACGATGTACTGTCAGATCCAGATGAAGCATCTGCTTTCTCTGAACCCTCATCTGTGCTGTTTTCATTATGAGAACTTGGCTCCGTTCCCCCTTTGTCTTCCTGATCTCTAATCCTAGAATTTTCCTCCTTTTCCTCTGTAGCCTTGGCTGAGCCTGTGTCATTGTTTTCAGTGTTCTGTACATCAAAAATATTGGATTGGGACAATGCTGGGATATGAAGATTAAGGCCTGGAGTGAGAAGCATCCCTGGATAAAGTATATTGGACAAAAGTAACGGGTTAAGAGCTAAAGGGTTGGCAGCAGCAGAGGACGTAGAGGGAGAACTTGACACAGAGTCTTCACCACCATTATTTGCATGTTGGTTTTCTGTCCTTTCTTTCTTTACATCTGGCTCTTTTGAGTCATTTCCCTTTTTCTCCTCTGAAACAGATTCTGTAGACTTTGTTAGGAGTCCTCCCATACCCAGCAAGTTTGGTAATCCAGCCATTCCTGACAGTAGCATGGGGAACATGGCAGCCATATTCTTAGCTTCTCCTCCAGTAGTTAGTCCAGCAGGCATTCCCATTAATCCTGCTGTTACTTGCAGTGATTGCAAGTTTTGCAGGTTTTGTTGTAAGGCCTGAAGAGTAGATAGATCCACTCCTGGAAGTAATCCATTAGCTAGCAAAGGGTTGACCGAAACATTTGCTGCTGTTGCAGCTGCTGCTGCAGCTGTTGCCTTGGCAATCTCACTTTTAGGCCGTCTCCCCCTCCTGCTTACTTCTTCTCGTACAACAGGCCCAGTGAGAATACGGTCAAACATACCTTCAGGAAGAAATCCCTGAAACAGATACAGTCTATATTAATATATGAAAATGAATGCCACTACAGGAAGATAAGGTTAAAGCTATGTTGGTTAAAAATTAAATACTCAAGAATAGTTCCCCAAACCATTCTGTTTAACTAAATTTAGCACAGCAGTTTGATTAACCAGACAACTCCCTGAAAGTTTGTGACTGATCTGTGCTGTCACTTCCCAAAGGTACCTCATTCAAGCCTCAATCCTGTAACCAATGAGCCCTGTAACCCTGAATGGTCCTCTGTACCCACATTGATCCCTACTACCTTTAATGGGGCTCTCCACAGGCCCAGAAGATCATCCTCAAAGGGTTTATTAGGATTTAGCCTAAGCAATCTGAATTTAAGATTTAAAATCTAGTGTGGATTTAGGATCTTTCAACATATTTTAATGTAATTTCCAGATTCCAATAATTGATTTGATTTTTTTTAATACCTAGTTACTGTGATTACAAAGATAACAAGGCCATCCAATTTAATAGGAAAGATAATGGTGCATTTTCATGTGAAGCCATGATCTGGGAACATTTTAATGTTTCTTCACAGTTTGAAAGTCCAAATAAATTGAAATCCAAGACACTTAAAATCTTTTCTTGGGACCTAGAGTGGTGTTCTGCCAGCTATGTAAGTCCTATCTAGTGGTAAAGACAGGACTCTAATTGTGCTCTGGTGTTCTTTTTGAAGTACAGTTCTGCCTTGAAAACGGACTATAAAAATGGCACCACAGGATTCAATTTTTTATTATAACTCAATATAAAATTTGCTCAGTATACAAGATCCCTTAATTTAAAAAAAACTGTCAGCCCTCATATTCAACCAGGGATTTGAAAATCAAGTTCTATTCTTTCTCTTTTCAGGATCACCATTAAAAAAAAAATTCTACAGGGCAAATTCTATTCTCATTTGTGTCTTGGTAATCATTGTCACCAGTTCTGCTCCTCGTTAATACTGTGATACTTCATTGCCCTGCATGGAGTGCCTGGGTATAAAAGAGGGCAGAACCTAGTCCTGCAACTGGAACTTTACAATTCTGTTGGCATATTAACCAGAATAGAATCTAGCTCACTGTTAGCTGTACTGGCCCTGCTATACCAACAAGAAAAAAAATAGTAAAAATTACTTTGTCACTAAAGCAAGTGCTCAGAACTTTCAATGAACGTAAGGATGAGTTAAGTAAGAAGATACTATTTTTAAATACTATAGTAGTTATGATTAACTGCAGAAGCCTAAAATGTTGTTAAATAAATAAATAAAAACCCTGCAATCCTCTGCCTGAGGCTGACTCTGTACAGCAAATGTAGTACAATCCCCACCAGTTCTGGCAGGTGGGTATACAGACTTCACAGGATTACCACCAGAAATTATCTTAATCTCTATGTGGACATGAGGAGTGGAAGGGTAAATAAAGTTCCTAGAGCAGGATTTTGTTATCCAACATTTTGAGGCCTGCACCTCTAGCCACTTCTATTTGCATGGAGATAAAGGAGGGTAGGTTTACAGCTTTGTGTCCATAGGTAGGTGGTGGTGGTGATGTGTTTAAAAAAAAAAAAAAAAGGTACTCATCCCAATAAAACAAAGGACAGATGAATCAGTTATACAGTTTTCACAATGAAAATATATGCATGCTGTTTTGCTGAGCCTGAAGACAAAAAACAGCATCAATAATTAAATGAAATTTTCCCTTTCAACTTACTGGGGTACAAACCTCAAATAAAATTATCTGTGTTATTTTGATCTACTGCACTTATAACAGACTGTCACTTTTTACAGATAACAGGATTTGTTTTTTGGGTTTGTTTTTTCATTACAGAAATAAAAACATCCTTGTAGATTCCTTCTTCTGTACCACGTGTCCCATGAGATTTGGATATTTCCTACAAGTTCTACAGAAAGGGGAAAATTTGTAAGTGGCCTCAGAAATTGTGGTCACAAATTTTTGCGTACACCTATGTGTGCACAAAGTGTACATCTGGCAAATCAGGTTGGCACATGCACAATTATTTGATCTGCAAATGTGAATGCAAACTGTGTGTCCACAAATAGCTGCAAATTCAGTTTTTCAAACTATATTAAAATTTGGTTTACAATGCAGAAGGGGCTGCAATAAATGTATATTCTTAGAGCTACATTCATAAGTCTAACCTGGGAAAAACTACACATTAGATGCATCTTACTATTGGCATTAAGCTGCTCCCATGCCAGTGGGGAGCATGTTCCTTATGTCACACAATTCTAGTAGCACATACAGAGTGGAGAGCCAAACAGAAGAAACAGCACAGGTGAGGCCAGAGCAGCACAAACCATGCTCCTGGGAATCAGAGGGCACAAGACACTAGAGTAAAATTTTCTGAAGTGCCAACTGATTCAGGAGCCTAAGTCCTATTTTCGAAAGAGACAAGTCACATGAGACAAGCAATTCAGAAAATTTTGCTCGAAGTCTAGTTTATGATCTCTACTTTAAAAGCCTGCTCACTGTAGAGCTGTAAATATTAAACACATTTTTTATTCTACAAGGACAGATGTATGACACCCCAAACAATTAAACTTTTACAATATATAAATCTCACTTCCACTGGAATCTGCCTAACAATACAGTTCTGAACTAGAAAATAAAATGCAGAACATAATAGCTATTTTAATAAATAGCTGGCTCTTAAGTTAGGTACCTAGTACAATTAAATCAATCTTCAAAAATTCTACTTGCTCATTTTCCCAGGAAAAGTAATTTTATTTTGATGGCCAATTAAAATTTTAATTTTGTAATTACCTTCATCATTGTGGCAAAGGATAGATAAGTAGATATCATGGGTAGGCAGGTAGATTTTCCTAAGAGCATCCAAAGGTACATTAAATAACGGTTGCCTGACTTTAGTATCTGAAACTAATGCTAGTATCGGTCTGTTTCTTTCTTTAAAAAAAAAGAGCAGATTTCACATGATAGATCACATTGTTCATCCTGTAAATACTCACAGACTGTTTCACAACATCTCCCCATTCAGGAGCTACTCCATACTCAGGATTTTCTTTCAAGAATCTGCACAAGTCCTTCAGTGGTGGAGCAAAAGCACCTCCCACCTAAGAAATAAAAAGTTTTGAGAAGAAACATTTTTCAGTTTACTTTGGATTTTCCTGATTTGATACTCTGGTTTCATTTATGTCTTTTTCAAAAAATCATATATAACCTGACAGCATTTGAAAGCGAAACAGCACTCCAGGTTTGTCATTAGTTTCTGTCAGAATGGAATAAAATAGGTGCTCAATAAATCTGTACCAGTCGTCAGCAGCCACTAAACTCACATATAGTAACTTCAGTATCTGACAATCTTACTAATGTAAGATTTAGTATAAATGCCAGGGTTCATTTCAGAAATGTACTGAAATGGGATGGTGTCACACGAATAATGAACATATGAAAGCAGGTGTCAAAGTTTAAAAAGGAAAATTCATACTCCTTTTGTTTATTAAAAATTGCTTACCTTTTGGTGGGTGAATCAGTTCTAACCTATCACCCCTGATTCTGCTTTTCAAGAGGCACCCTTTTTGTCTAATAAGAGCTGCTCTTTCTGGCAGGGTAAACTATTTATTTTCCTATAGTTCCCCCCCCCCCCAAGTCAAACTTTAATTTTGAGTTAAGGTTTCTAAACAGCGTCTCCCATCAATGCATCCCACAAAAAGCAACAAAATAAGCAGTTAAGTCATCAAAAATCCTTGTCATCAACTCCCCTTTTTTATACCTCATCATGACGTGGAAGAGGAGAAGTAGGGTTTGATCTACGACACAGCTGAATGAAAGGAAGGAAAGGGAAAAGGAGCACTTCCTCTGTTCTTCTCCACTCAAGCTCCTTTCAGCTCAAGCCTCATTTTTAATTCACACTCCTCATGTCCTCCACATCTCTGTTAACTGCCAGACCTTCTCTAACCAGCTCTTCATCCCTCCTTGGCAGTGGTGGATTAGCCACAGGGCCAAAGGTGCCTGTGTCCAGGGGCCCCAGCCAATTGGAGCGCCCCTCCACCCCAACCTGCTCCGCCCACCTGGCACTCCTACTGGGGAGTGGGGTTGGGGTGCACAGGCTTCCTCTGTTGCCCAGCAGGAGTGCTGGGCAGCCGGAAACGGGGCTGGGCAAGCCCCCGTGTTCTGACCCTATTTCTCCAGCAGTGGTGCCGTAGGGGAAGGGGGGCACTTGTTCGGGTCCACAAAACAGTAATCTGCCTCTGCTCCTTAGCTCCCCATGGGGCTGCCGCATGGATAACCGAGAACCAAAAAGGGAAGAGCAGAAATGAGCCAGGCGATCGGGGGTGTTGGGGCAGGGTAGTGATTGGGAACATAGAAGGAAATGGGGCAGGCAGTTTACAGTGGTGAATCTCGTTGCAGCAAAGAGGGAGTATCACTGTGCAGGCAGCTTGTGGCGGGGAGAGCTCAAATGTCTCTGCACTGGGACAACCATCTTTGATAGGGTTCCCCAGTGCTGTTGGCTCAGCTCCCTAAAATACCACCATGGGAGAACATAGTGTATTTGGGTCAAGACACTGGCACTGGCTCCTCCTGGGGAACTTAGGGGAGTCCTTCCAATGCTGGTACAGGCCTTGGTACAGACGCACTGGGATTCCCTCATTTTAGAGCTCCCCACCCCCCAAATCACATACCCAGGCCTTCCTGAATCCTGCACTCCATCCAGGCAGCTTTATGAATGAGTTGGCGGTATTAGAGGGCCTAAAAATTGGGCATGGGGGAGTGAGCGGCGAGCAAGGGACAGGAGGTTTGGGGATTTTAGTTGCAGAAGGGAGTGTTTTGACTGGAGGTCCTCAGGCCACAGAAGAGGCTTCGGAGACCAGTGCTTTTGAGGCAATGGTGCTTGAAAGTCTTCCTGGTGCTGCTCCCTCATTCTCCTACACAAAAGCACAGAGCCACTGGGAGCCCTTGATTGATACATCAGTATTTATGTGCAGCGTAGCTCCTTTTTCCTGGCACTGCTGTTTGGTGTGCTGGACAGCTAAGGCTGCAGTACCAGAAGAGCTGAGTGTCTGTGCATTGATGAAAGAGCACTTGAAGGGCTCCCTACAGTAATGCTGCTTTGGGTACACTGTTCAGACTCAAAACCACACCCACGTCCACCACCCCAAACTCACTCCGACATACGGAAGTGTTTCCACTTTATTTCCCTGCACATTACCCTTCCCCAAAGCCCAGCTGAATTCCTTCATGCCCTTCCCAATCCCTGATCCATCTGCCTGCAATTCCACATCCCTACCCCAAGCCACATCTCTCCCCAAGAACAGCTCCCTTTACCCTGCTATGAAACCTGCCAACATGACTCATAATGGGTATGTTGGTGAATCAGAAAGCAGGTTGGCAGAATGAACACAGAAATAGCTGACAAATCTGAGCAATTCTATTGGCCAGTCTCAGTACAAGATAACCTATTGAATTAATTTTAAAAACCTTGAAAGTAGATGATGTCTGAAATGTAACAGAAGGTATGCGTGAAGTTTAGAATTTCTGGTGTTTGTGGCTGTTTAGCTAGAGTCATCCAAAGAAGTGTATGAAAACCAAGGCAAAACTTCAAGGGGGCATTTTTCAAGTGTTTCCTTTGGAAAAGTTAGCAAACCCTTTATTAAGAAAGATTACATAGAACATTAATTTGTCCTCTGAAAATTTACAGTGAACTTGCTGAAAGTATAATTCTCAACACAATCATAACTAAGGAATCACTACCAGTGCTTGTCTAATACACCCCTCCCCCCTTCTGTTTGTTCCCTCTTTGTTTACTCTCCGGCTAAGCCTCCTTTGTCTCCATCACCCATCAGAGGCTTCTCACATTTGTCTCTGGAAGTGACAGACTGGACATGACTGAGAAGTCAACACTCGCCAAGAGACGCTATACCATCAGTATACTTATTTTCTATTTTAAATATTGGTGTGAACTGTAGTATCTTGGATACCACTCAATGCCAAAACAGTAACATTATAATAGCAAGCACTGTATTTGTGATAGATACTTAACACAAATAACACTAGGGTTGAGATCTATTCTTGATCAGACAACACACAATGCTGTCTTTGGAGGATAAAAATCATGAGATGTCAAACAGACCAAATACACAACCATACAACCTGAAATGAATCATGCATGCAGAGGGTTTACACACACACACAAAATCAAATGTCGAAGAAACAGGACTGGAAGCTTTATCACTTTGGCGGTGATCTTTTCAGAACTCCTATTAAGAAGGAATGTGATGGGTCATTACTTTGACAGAAGACATCCAAGGTTCTGAAGAAGTGGTTGGTGGTCATTTTTCCCTCCAAAGTCAGTATGGAACCAATATTACTGAGGGACTTGTGATGCTGAAGATTACAACTTTCAGGTGACATTTAACACTAAGGACTTGACCTTTCATACCACAGCAATTTTTGCAAGAACAGGCTTGTTAATCCTGGTGTTCTGGCCCAATTCAACTTGGGTAATTATGTTCTGCCTACCTACAATTCTCCCTGTTATTTCAACTGGATGGGGTATTCTTCATTTTCTGTTCTAAACTGTTGAGCAATGTTCCTGGGGACTTTTAAATGGTTGCAATACTTCCATGATGGGTGAAGTGATTTTGTAAATAACTTTGAGATCCTTCTGCATGAAAGGTGTTATACAAATGCAAGCCATCATTATATGTCAAGCATCACAGACTTCTGAGTAAAAAAGTCACCACACTTTTGTAATAATGGATATTTTTAAGATTTACAGAACCACCACCAATCATCATCAAGATCCAGCCTGTTAGTGAAGCATACTTTCAGTGTTCTACAGTAAAAAGCCACAACATCTGCAGGCTTTGGCTGCATTTAAACTTTTGTCTTCAACCACACAATAATACATCAGTAATCTACTAATGCACACATTTGGTGAGGCTTATTGCAAACTCCACCTTAAGCAAAAACGAAATAGATGTTAAAGTAGTTTATGAAACTATTCTTCCATTATGTAAAAGATGTTCATAGTAGATTGATAAAAGGAAATACTAGAAAAAAGGGTTTTCTATGCAATTTTAAATATATTTAAATTAATTTTCAGTAATTTTTTTCTTTATTGTTAAGGTTCCACGGACTCCTTGGATCCCTTTTCTCTCTTCTTATTCCCCCAGTTTCCTAAAGCCCCTTCAGAAGCACACATTGCATCCCTCTTGTGATTTCCAGGTCATTTTCAACAGTAACTAAACTGAGAATATTGAATGAATTATTATTAAATTTTTGAAACAGAAATTGAGAATTGAAAGTGTCCAGAGGCTTAAAAGTACTGGGGCTCATGAGATGAGATCATTTTAAAATCATCTCACCTCTTGGGTCTTCAAGTACATGACCCTCTTGTGTTAGCAGCCCATCATTAGCTAAGGGGACATTTCTTCTCCTCTATCACCCTGTAAGGGTACAAGAGGATGAGAGGAGAAATCTATAGATTTTGTGGAGTGCAATATGCTGTGCTGGTACAAGCTGAGCTGCCAGAAGTTGCTGCAAGAGCCATGATGAAAGAGAAGAAAGGAAATTTTCACCTGCTAAGTAGAGGTCTGCTTGTGCCTAATTTTTAGGCCTGACCCAGACTCAAGCTCACTTGAGTGAGTCAAGTTATTTTCCAACCCAACCCAGACCCTTTCCCACAAACCTTAGTCAACACCATCACTGCCACCTCTTGCCCAGGGAGCTGACTCTCCTCCTCCTCCAAGGGGCTGGCATGGCAGCAGCTACATGCCTTGCTGATGCCATCCACTGCCCCTTGCTGTGCTGCCTGCAGTGTGGAATGAGAGGCATTGTGCGACTTTCCACGCTCACTCTTCAGCATAACAGTGCAGCGAGGTGGGGATGGCCAGCAGAATGGGGCATGCAGCCGCTGCCATGCTAACCCCACGAGCAGGACGAGGACAACTGACCTGAACCAATACCAGGAGGGTCCTTTTGTTTTCCCATCTCACCTGGACCCAACATTTGTAGTTGTGTCCCGCTGGGTGCAGGTCAGGTCTACTCCTGCACTTGCAAATCTGGTGAATTCTTTTTGCACTCACACTACGAATCATGCAAAAATTACTGGCAGCTCAGCCTGCTCAACTCTGTAGATTTACCCAACACAAACCCTGTAGATCTAAAACTGTCTCTACCCTACCAGGAAGATGGAGAAGAAATGTCCTTTAATGAGCTGTTAACATTAGAGGGATGTGTGTTTGCAAACAGAAGAGTGAGGTGCCAGGAAATCTAGTCATCAGTATGTCTGTTTAAACAAAACTTTTAACCCAAGTAACAGGGTTGACAAATTTTTAACACTTGACAATTTTTTTATAAAATTATTTGCTGGAAATATTTATACTAAGTTAACTCTGGCAGGAATGGTCTAGCAATATCCAGAGAGGGGGTGACAACGGAATTTTAGCTTAAAAAAAGTTTTCACTCTTCTGGGAAAGAAAAATTACTGTATTAAAACATCAATTTAAGAATATCCCCCTAATAAATGTAAGCAAATCCAGAGCAGCTCCCACTTATCAATCTGTTTTTCCACACGGTGACACCAACCCTATAGCTGCATTTTCACAGTACTTGATCATTTAGAATTTACTCGTTATTATGAAGCCTCAGTTTAATACTGTACTATTCTTAGCAGATGAAATTCACCCAGAGCAGGGGGCTCATGCATGACCCTATAAAAGTCTTCAAAATTTTTAACATGGGGTTGGAGTACTGCATAGGACATTGTGCAGGCCCTCTTTATTGGCTGAATTCCACCCAACAGAAACATACAATGCTGTGTATACACTTAGTGCGTGTAATTTTGCACAGAATCTCCAGAATAATTTTGCAGCAACTTACGAAAGTTTTCCATTTACAAATTAACTTAATAAAACAAACTTTAGACTGTACATAAGGACTTCCTAGCAGAAGATATGAACACTTAATTTCACATAAATTTTGTGTTTGGGCAAAATGAGAGTGGACACAGTAACAGGATTACCTTTCTAGCATTTCTTCTATTGATCAGCTGAACACGTTCTTCACCAGTGAGACTATTAACATCCAGTTTATTAGGGTTTCGACAACGGTGCCTTTTTTGTTTGGGCCTCCCATCATGAAGCTGCATTCTCTGTTTTAGAGGGATTTAAATAATGAATTATTAATATTAGTTTTCTAGTAAAACTACTTACAAAAGTGCTGAGAAAGTGGACTTGTTTATTTATTCTTATAAGCAACCCTCTCATTTTAAGGTAAATCTTTTCATATTTCCAACATCACAAGCAGTCTTACCTTGTACAGTAACTCCTGAAAAATGCTACTTTAAGCAAAACGATGTGAAGTGAATCCAATTTCCCCATAAGAATTAATATAAATGGGGGGGGGAGGGGGAGGTTCCAGGGAAAAAGTATTCACCAGAGAAAAGACTATCTCTACATATATATATACATATACACACACATACATACATACACAGAGTATAAATTTTAAACAAACAATTTAATACTGTACACTGCAATGATGATTGTGAAGCTTGGTTGAGGTGGTGAAGTCAGAGGGTGGAAGAGGGTTGGATATTTCCCAGGGAATGCCTTACTGCTAAATGATGAACAACTACTCGGAGACCCCCTCAAGGGTTAACACGTTGTTAATGTAGCCTCACACTCTACAAGGCAGCACGAATGGAGAGAGGGGAGACAGCATGGCAGAGAGAAACAGAGACACACACCGTGTGTGTGTGTGAGTGTGTGTGAGAGAGAAAAAAAAAGAGACATGCGTGCATTGCCCCTTTAAATATGCTGACCCCACTCTAAGTACACTGCCTTTTAAAGTAGATCAACAAGTTGAGACAGCAGCTGCAGCCAGCAAGCTCCCTCCGTCCTGAGCCCTGTCATGTCCCCCCACTCTGTGGAGATGGGGTAAAGGAGTGGGGGGAAGTGGGGAAAGGGACACCCTGACATTAGCACCCCTCTTCCTCCCCCTTGCACAGCAAGCAGGAGGCTCCCACGAGCAGCTCCAAGGCACAGGACAGGAGCAGCACATGGCAGTCGGGGGAGGGACAGCTGAACTGCCAGGCAATTGATAGCCTGCTGGGTGGCTGCTCACAGAAAACATAGGGGTGCGGGGAGCTGATAGCGGGGCTGCTTGTCCACCCTGGTTCCAAAGCCCCCACCAGCTAGCTCCAACAGGCTGCTCTTTCTCTAAGCAGTGGACAAAGCAGACAGCTGCCAAACGACGTTATAAGGGAGCACTGAGCAACTTTAAAAGAGCATGTTCTCTAATTGATCAGCAATGCAACAATGAAACAATGTTAACTGGGATGACTTTAAGTGAGCAGTACTGTACAGCTGTTATCTCCTGATTTTAAAAACAGACAGTCTCAGAGCAGTGTATGGCCAAATCCCCTGCACTACTCTGAAAATCTCAGTATAAAATTCTGGACATTCAGACTATGTTCTTTTAAAATGTATCAATACTCTTAATCTTTTCCAATTATACATTTACTTATCATCTAGTCAACATATAGTAGAGTAATGGCATTCATTGGGATGTAATGAGTATGAAACACTAAGTTGTCACTCCCAGTTGCTAGTTTGCTGGGGGAGGAGAGTGGTGGAAAGAACAGGAAAAGGAAAATTGAGGTGACTTAAATGAAACAGGAGGCTCTTTGAGATGTGTGATCTGTATTCCACACATGGATACGCATGCACACCACATGCCTAAGTCAAGAATTTTTCACAAACAGCATCTTTTAACTTGCACATGCGCCCTGGCTCTCCTTGTGCTCCGAACCGACGGTATAAAGGGCGGCCTGGACCGATGCCTCTCCAGTTTCTACTCTTACCTCAAATCCAAAAAATCCGGAGCAGAAAGGACAGAGGGTGGGGAGTGGAATACAGATAGGGACGGCACATTTTGAAGAACCTCCAGTTACAGATAAGTAACCAGCATTTCTTCTTCGAGTGATGGTCCCTATGTGTATTCCACAGGTGGGAGATTAACAAGCAGTACTCAAATGCATGTTCGGTGTGAGGATGAAGAAGTGATAGCTGACTGTAATACTACTATCCTCACTGCTGTATCTTCCAGTAACTGCCCTACATATCTCTACCAGGTATCAGCCTCCTGGCAGGGTAGAGACAGTTTTAGAGATGCAGCAGAGGTTCCTTGAGCTTTAGTAGAATGAGCCCTCACTCCCTCTGGGAAGAGGGGGAAATATGAGCTAGTTGATAACAAAGGATAATACAATCAGAAATCCATTTTGAAAATCTCTAAACACATACTGCTTGACCCCATGATCTCTCTGCTACGGAAATGAATAGTTTAGATGACTTTCTAATGTCTTTTGTTCTTTGTAGGTAAAGGCCAATGCCCTTTGGACATCCAGAGAACACAGCCTCCTCATTTCATCTGAAGCACGTGGTTTAGGGGGGAAATGGTAAGTGGATGGTATGACTCATATGAAACTCAAACTTCTTTAGGGATGAATTTGGGGTGGGATGTAATGAGCCTTTTTCTTTAGATAAGTCAATATACGGCAGGTCTATCATAAGTACTCCCAGCTCGCTGAATCTTCTGACTGATGTTATAGTGATTAGAAAGGCCAACTTCATAGACAGAAGAACCATAGAGCATGTGGCCAGAGGCTCGAGGGGAGGCTGTTGAGAAATGACAGAACTGAGGTGCAAACTTCACCAACAGTGGAAAGGATCTAAGAAGCCCCTTCAAAAAGCGAGTTGTGACAGAATGAGTGAAGATCATGTGGTTATCTGCCAGAGGATGAAAAGCACTGATTGCTGCTAAATGCTCTTAGAAGGAATTGAAAGTGAGACCTGGGGACCAATAGGTAAGAAAATATTCCAGGATAGTAGGGATTCCAGCCAGTTCTGGTGTTGCTGAGACCAAGTGGAGAAATGCTTCCATTGGGCTGAACAACATATCTTAATAGAGTATTTTCTGCTTTGTTAAAGATAAAGATAGATTGCACGATTCTGGAACATGAGCACTCTACATTTGATGCCCATTCAAATACCAGACTATGATCTGCAGTGGTTCTGGACCAGGGTGCCTGAAAATGGGCAGATGTTTATGGTGGCTGAGCTGAAAACTTCAGTAGATCTGTAAACCAGAACTATCTCAGCCAGTTTTATATAGATTCACAGATTCCAGGGCCAAAGGGACCATTGTGATCATCTAGTTGGGCACAATAAGGATGACTTGAGCTCTGTCTCGAAAGATTTTCTATAGATCCTGTGGTATTAATGGAATGGGAGGAATGACATAGATCCTTCCATAATAGCAGCTGAGCATCTCCCAATGAGACCTTGCCCCGGGCCGCTCTGGGGCAGTATGGGGGATGCTTTTGTTAATGTGTGAGGCAAAAAAGGTTCGAGTATGGCATTTCCCATTGCATGAAGAGAACCAAATTGTGACTTTCCCATTCATGAGTAGCAGAAAAATATTTGCTGAGATGTCTGCTAGGGAATTCTGCACCTCTGGTAAGTATACTCCTGATTGGGGTATGTGATGGCTGATGCACCAGTTCCAGAGGTTGACTGCCTCTATACAAAGTGGAAGGGGGATCTCGTTTCCCAACACTTGTATATACAGAATATAGTTATCCTATTGTCCAACATTACTTGGACATGCCAGGATCAGATAAGTGGGAGGAAGGCGTTGCGGGCTCAATGTACCCCTTGAGTTCTAGTAAATTCATGCATTCTGGACTTCCTAAGGGTCCAGAGGCCCTGTGCTGTATGATCACCCACATGAACATCCCAACCTAAGAGGCATGCATCAGTGAAGATGACTGCCTTGGGAGTCAGTGTGAAGAAAGGGATTCCCACCTGAACTTTGGCTTTGTCCACCAGATGAGAGTCCAAAACCTTTGATGGAATTGCCACCTCGTTGTTGATGTTATCTCTCTCTGGTGAGTACATAGAGAGAAACCAGGCTTGAAGACAACGAAGATGAAGCCTGGCAAATAACATCATGTGTGTGCATGGTGCCATGTGGCTGCGGAGGGAAAGGCAAGTTCTGATTGAGGTCCAGGGTCTGATAGTGACCTGGTGTAGGAGAACTCTCCTAGCCTGAAACCTCTTGAGAGGTAGATAAATTCTTGCTGTGGCCAAATACAATGTCACCCCTATGAAATTTATGGGGGCTAATATGGATTTCTTGTAGTTAATGCAAACACCTAAGAAAGGCAGTAGACTGAGCAGGAATCAGGTTGCTCTACAGACTTCTTCGTAAGATCTGCTCATCAGAAGCCAATCATCAGGGTATGGAAAGATGGTGAATCCCCTTCTTCTCATTCAAGCTCCACCACTACTGAAAACCTTTATAAACACCCTGGGTGCTGCATGACTAACTCAAAGGGGAGGACGCTGAATAGGTAATGGTCTTGATCAAAGAGGAACCTTAGGAACCTTCTGTGGGGTGGGTGAACATCTATGCAAACGTATGAGTCTTCCATGAGGACAGCTACAAACCACATGCCCTCCTCTAGGGATGGAATTATTGATGCCAAGGCAATCCTGCAGAATTTTAAAGCTTTTGGATGAATAAGTTCAGTCATCATAGGTTGAGAATGGGCCTCCATCCCTCATTCTTTCTGGGGATCAAAAATGAAGGGGAGTAGAATCCCCTCCCTTGTCATTTAGATGGAACCTTTTCTCTGGCTCGCCAAAGGAGAAGTGAGTCCACTTCCCGTCAGAGAATCATCTCATGAGAATAGTCCCTGAAAAGGAACTGTGAAGGGTGTGTGTGTGTAGGAGTAGCCAGAAACTCAATCAGATAGTTGCCGTGAATAATTTCCAGTACGCATTTGTTGGCAGTTAGGGCCCTCCAGTTGCCAGCAAAATGGGTAAGGTGGCCTCCAAAAATCTGAGGAGGAATGATGTGGCAACAGTACAGGTATGTGGGAGTCTCTACAGTCTCGTCAAAAGAAACTCTTGGACTAGGGGTTAGAGTAAGATGTTGCAGAGATTGTATTCCTGGGCCTATAAACCTTCTGTCTTTTATTTGCCTGAGGACATTGATGATAAAAGAGCTGTGGAGGCAGTCTCACCTTATACCTCTGTCTGTGATGTTTTCTCTTGTGGGCCTGGGTACAGAGATACCAGAGAGTGAAGAGTTGTCTTTGAGTCCTTGAGGAAGCAGAGAGATTTATCTGTCTCCTCATGAAACAGATTGATCGCATCGAAGGGCAAATCTTGGATGGTAGTCTGTACCTACGTAGGGAAACCTGAAGATTGTAACCACAAGTCTCTCCTCATAATAATGGCTATAGCTGTTCCTCTAAACCAGTGGTTCTCAATCAGGGGTATGTGTAAGAAAAAGACTGGATCCTGGACTACTGAGAATACTGATGGCTGCGCACCAAGGCTGGCAGGTTGGGAAGGGAGAATTATTCTGTATCCTTGGGATAGTCTCTTTCTCTGGAGTGACAATGTCCTGAGATAAAGATGATCTCGACAGGAGGGGCAGATGATAGGGGAGAGCAAAAATGTCCTCCATGGAGACAAAAGATCTCAGACCGTCAGGAGGTGTGGGGAGAGTTCACTGATGGAGCCACTGGAACAGGAATTTCCCTGGTTACAGTGGAAGTCTGATCTCACCTGGGCCATGTGCTTTAGCACCATGTCTGATCTGTTTGTCTTGAGACTTCGCCATAGGAACTGATGCTAGAATCAGCGGATCTGTACTCCTGCATGCCACTTTCTCCTGCTGAGGTTTACTCGGGCTTAAGTCCCTGATGCCCATGTCTGCAGACTCTTCTGACTTTGACAGGGTCAGAGAGGGCTCCTTTCTCTTCAAAGCAGTCCTCAAAGAAGACAGTTTGTCCCTACCCCTTTAATCTCATGGGAAGCGGCTTAGAAGTCTTAGCCTCCATTCCTGAACTTATGCTTGATGAGACGGATGTATTGGGGGTGGATGGGTGTCTCTGACCTGGATCTGATTGGTCTCTCATAGGCTTCTCCACCAGGTGTTTCCTAAGTCTCAGTTCCCAACCCTCATGAGTTCTGGGGGGAAAGGAGTAGCAGATGCTGCACTTGGCTGAGATGTGAGCCTTACCCAGGCAGCAAACACAATATTGATGTTCACTGCTCACAGAAATGGAGGGAGGGCAGGAAACGCAGTTTTTGAACCTCAGAATCCCAGGTATAATCTCAGCCTTCTTGGGGGGAAAAAATCCTTCTTGGAAGGGGTAGAAGGAAACAGAAAATAACTAACTATACTATATGAGAAAAATACTAAAACTATTTAAAATATATTTACAGAAGTGATACAATAGGAAGGATCTAAAGCTATCAAAGATTTCAACTCAGACCATCCAGTGGTAAGAAGGACCTGGAGAAGCATTGGCCCGCACTGCTTCATGCCCCCAGTTCAGAGCACAAGGAGAACTACAAAGCATATGCGGCCCAACAGACAATGCTTGCAAAAAATTGTGTACTCAGGCGCATGCATACCCATGTGTGGAATACACATACAGATCATCACTTGAAGATCACTTGAAGATGAATGGTAAGTTCTGTACTAACTTGTGGCAGACTCCTCAAGATGGCCTACAGGCTGCACCACAGCACAAAATCTCTGCAGTGATCACCACTATGGACTCTCACCAACCTGCTTGACATGCCCCCTCCAGCTGGAAGTTACTCAAGGGACTGCATAGTGACACTTACATTGGACCTCTGGTGCTCCTGTGCTGGGGAAATTGTTCCCCAGTCCAAATACTTCACTAGAGCAGCATATAGGGACCAGAACAGGAGGCAAACCTGCAGAGTTTTTACTACCTTTGAGGTCCCATACAGTCACTGACTGTTTTTAAGTATTACCGTAAAAATGATATAAGCCGAGAGGTTTAATTTATGAGTGTACTTGACTGCTTAATTTTACTATTTGAACAAAAAACCTGGAAATAACATTTGGCTGAAGTCAAATTTGGATTAGACTGGTGGCTACAGCAATAATGACAGAAGTACATGTATTACATATTTATTCTAATACAGCAGGATTATTAACAATGCCATAGTTAGTCAAAATCAGAACTTTTTAAGACGAAGTATTCGTTAGATATGACTTTCCCTGTTAGCATGAAGAGTCTGCACCTGAGGGGCATGTAGATGATCAAGGTGCACTTTTGTTATTTATCAACCAATCAGCATTCAGAAGACCTGACTATTAAGCTAGTTAAAAAAACATTGTTTAACGTGCACAGGCAAGATACTGGAATAAAAATGAAATATTTACAACAGAGTATATTAATATACTTAGTCATTCTGAATAAAAAGAGCACCCTCAACTGCCTAATACCCTGACAGGTTTACTACCAACAGTGCACAGATAGAATGGACAGGCCTGACACGAACCAATCACGAAGAAGAGGAGGAGAAAAAGTGGCCGAGAGGCTATGATACAGGTAGCTGGAGAAAACTGATGCCTCCTTTTAGTTATTCAGCTTCTAATAGTTATTTGAAATTATTCTTAAACCGAAATATTAGAATTTAGTTAAAAATTTAACTAAATTTATATACATCCAGTGCAAGACAAAAGGTACACAAACAATTCCATTTCAAGCTCATCATTTCCTGCTTCCCCTTTTGTACTGATAAAGTTGCAATTTTCAGGAGTACTTTACTTCTGGGTATACCAGTTTACCCAATATTACTTCATATTAAAACACTTCTACAGAACAGAAAATTTTTGGTTTTAATCCCATAAATGTCTGTTCTGTACAGATTTATGGGTCAGTAGATCACAAGCTCAGAAGTATCAAGGTGGGAATAGCAAATCCATTTCACATTTGACACTACTAAGCATTTAAAATATAGGTCCCTATGACATTTATCCCACTGTAACCAACTTACTCCTCTTGCATAATTGTGAAAATGCACATACACCCATTTTCAGTGTTATTTATAACTAATGAAACATCACATAGATACATATTTCCTAATTTTCATTAAAGAAATATTTGAAATGGATTAGTCTCCATAAAAAATGGCAACAGATAATGCATCTTACTGTTGATTATTTTTTATTAGTGATTAAATGCTATATTCATGGACTGGCCTTCGTGTACAAATTGCATGGAGATGGGAAGAAGAAAGATAGCAATGAAGAGACCCATCCCATCTACCTCCTCTTCAAATAAAGTGAAAATAAAGAAGGGGAAGAAGAAGGAAAAAAAGAGAAGAGAATAAGGAATCCCATGTGGCATATATTATAGATTTAAATATAGTATGCAAAGGCAGAATGAGACTCACTATTTAGGCAAAGCAGAGTTCAAAAGAATACTCACAGGAATAAAAGCTCCTAAATCTTCAACATAACCAGGATGTTCCTTAAGCCATTTTTCTAAATCCTTCCTTTTTGGTGCATCATCCCCTGCAAGCCTTGTTCCATCTTTCAGGTTAATGACAGGAACTGGGCTTTCTGCATCAAGTAAACCTTGGGACTGAGCATAAGTAAGTGTTGGGTTTATTACTGGAGCAACTTGCGAGGTGTTAATGCCTGGACTAACCTGTAGAAAGACAATATGTTCTGAGAAATATGCAATATATTGGAAAATAAATGTCACAAAGAATTTGTAGGTGGTCTCCAATTTAGTTAAATACACAGCCAATTACATTCTGAAAGAGATCTATATGTAATTTTCCATATTGTAATTAAGCAATATTATAGATGTGACTTTTTGTTTGTTTTTAATAAAAACCTTTCCAGTTCGCATTTAAAAGATTATAAGTAAGGCAATACTTGAATTGTGGAATGATTATCAAAAAATTGTGAACAAGCCACGGAAAATTGCGGAAAAGTAATAATGGACCGTATTATTTGCAGTAATAAAGTCCATTATTACTTTTCTGCGATTTTCCACTTTCGGCCACCCGTGGCTGAGAGTGGTGGCTCCTGCTGACATCTGCCTGGGGCTGACAGAAGGAGCCGGGGCTCCCACTGTCAAAATTGCAGTGGAAGCGTAATATTGCAGAATCTGCAATTTTCACAGCATTGCAAATTAAGTAGGACCTTAATTATAAGCTTATACTGATTAATTCCAGATGAAATAATTTGAATGCTAAAGTTTAGCAATTATTTGTTCACAGCATAATATGCTCAATTAAGACATTCACAGTAAAATGGAACTCATATTTTGGATACAGAATCACATTTACTTACATGATTAGGTGGTTTATTTCTATTTATAAAGAGGATGTCAACTCCTTCTACATTCTTCCTCCTTCCTCTCCTCTTTTTGACTACAGGCTGGCTGTCGACTATCACTCCATTAGCATTAGCTGTTAACTGATTGGAAGCACCTACCAAATTAATAATGCAATATAATTAGTCAAAGGTGTGTTCCGTCTATAATCAGGAACACATTCAATAAAAAAGTTCCATAATTTGAAATAGAGTAATTTAAAGAGAATTCCCACATATAAACAAAAAATCATCTAACTGCTAAAGAGACCCTGTAACAAGTACAGAAAAAAAAGGATCAATACATCATAGTTGCAGCTGCTAGTACTATTAAAATAAAAAATATCAAATATTTTTCCATCTCCATTGTATAAGGGAAAGATCATTTAACTCCAAATGATTTAATTTAATTTTCTAGTACAGAAGAAGCTATCTGTGCATTTTATTTCTTTATTTGCGAACCAACATCATTCAGTGCTGTTAGCCTGACCATGATTAGCTCAGAACAGTGTTTTTAGCAGACAACCGCTCCAAAGCCAGCAGGGAAGACACAACCGTTTGTGAAGTATCACCCAAATTGGTGATGTTGTAAAAAGGAAAGCAAGCATTCTTAAATCAGTATTCTATATGTAAATATCATTCACCAATATAATGAACCAATTTTAAGGTAACATGTTTTGGACTTAAATTCCTAGAAAGTTGTACCCATTTAAGAATCTCCATCAAGATATTGACACGCTCAACATTCAAAATATGAGAGACTACACCATCTTCCAAAATAACATCTTAAGATTGACTTAAAAACATAGTAGGTTTGGGTTTTTTGTTTTTGTTTTAAACCCCTGTTTTTCACCTGTCTCTTGATTTTTCACCTTTACGGGAGCTGCTCATGCACATTGTGTATGTGATCATCTTAGGGTCAAAATGCTACCTTAAATACACACAAAAATGCAGCATCTTTTTTTTTTTTTTTTTACTGATTAGAGGGAACTCTGCTTACCTTCTATTGTCCTCTTGGGGGGCATGTGGCAATTCCATTCTATCCAGTCCTTAGCTAAATAGGATAGGCAGCTGCTCCAATCACATTCTTTCTGCATGTTTCCCCACCATCTACTGTCACCTACATTCACCCCCACTCATATTTCCACCCCCACTCATATTTCCCTCCCTCACAGTTTCTTACCCATCACATTCTCTTTCACACCACATTCCTCTGCACTCTTTCAGCTCTTCTCACTTTGCCTTCATATCCTTCTACCACCTCTCAGATGGCCTCCTGATCCCAACATTCCCTAGTACCCCATCCCCTCTGTTCTCTGCTTCTCACATTCCTTTGATTCTTAGTGCCCTGTCCAGTTCCCTAACCCACTCCATTCCCTGATAGTCCCTACAGTCCCATTCCTAATACCTTTAAATTTGCATGGCCCTCAGTGGGACACACTCTTCCCTGAGAGTAGCCTGGCTTCAGAGCCATTGGAAACCAACAGAATGTCATCTATCTTTGCTAAGGGCAGCCTCACTTTCATCTGATAAGGTCAAATGGATATACAATCCATCTTGCTAAGGGAAGCTTTTGCCTTCAGATCCAGATGGTAATGGGATATGGCAGCCATTTTAGATGAGGGCAAAAATTTGCAAGATTGAAGAAAAAATAAGACATTAATGAGAACCCTTAAAGATCCCAAATATTGCACAAGTTGACAACACTGTCGTACATATTTAATAGGCTTAAGGATGTATTATCCTGTATTAGGTTGAAACTTGACATACCAAGTTTCTACTTCTGTATTTTTATGTAGCTTGTATTCAACAAACGATTTCAATAAGCTTCTATTCTACATAAATGAAAAATGTGTACATTTTTCAAAGTTAAAGATATATTTTGGAATTGCTGTAACTCAAGCTTAGATTTTAAAAACTTTGTAAACAATTAGTCAATATTATGAACATCTTAAATATTGTGTCTACTTCATGTTTACAGACATTACTTTTCATAAAGATTACTCACATGCATAACTCAAGTATACGTGAGAGATTATAATGTCTCCATATGAGTCATTATGGTCTACTGGGTTAATAATATATATATATATATATATATATATTTTTTTTTTTTACACATACACACATATATACACACACACACAATTATATTAAGTCCTTAAGAAGCTATTGTAATATACAGGGTAAATAATATCCCTTTTAGACATTTTCTGAATACATATTTATATAATAAAGCTATTGACGATCACTACCACAATGAGACCATAGTGGCACCAAAGAAATCATGACACCATCACAAGAACTAGAAGGCATCCAATGAAATGGAGAGGTAAATTTCAAAAGTATAAAAGGAAGCCTTCCCCCCCCCTCCACGTGTAATTAACCTCTGGAACTTAATGACTTTCATAGCTATAATTAGAAATAGATCCAAAACAAATACCTAAATCTAAACATTCCTTGTCACGAAAAATTGAGGATCCAGATCAGAGGCTACTTTCTAGCTGTAATATATATTTCTGATTGAACTATAATACAGTTTTGTTCAGAATATTATTAAGGATCACAGTAGTAAAGCACAAAACTGTCTCTATACTACTATACTTGACTGTTTGATTGCCTCAGGCACAGGATTATAAAGAATGCACAGAAAATTAACACCGATAGAAAATGGCAGACAAAGTATAATGGCTCTTTGTCTATTTCCCTACAGTGTACAGTCTCAAAGAGATTCTTGTGACCAGGGAGCATTATGTAAATTGATACTATTATAGATCATAATGTTTACCTGATTCTGGTAAGGATTTTGGAAAATTGACAAGGCTGGTCTCTGAAGCATTCTGGAGCTCACGCAGCCGAGCCAGGTATTGCTGCTGTCCTAACGTGCCTTCTTCACTTTCAAATAGCCTTTTCTGAGAAAACCCCTGCTTCTGAAAAGTCAATTTCAAACCACCTTCCTGTTAAACAAATGCCAGGGTTAGAAGTTCAGGATTCCTGCATAAAACACATCTATTCCAGAAGAGTTGAGAGAAAATGAGATCACACAAGACTTTAATCAAGCCTTGCTTTTCTTCCAAGTAACCAATCTAACCAGAAATTTTACAGGACCACCTTTATGAATACAAATTGTGAATAAATTAATATCTTAATTGAAAAATTCAGACACTGAACATCTATCTACTTCCTTAGCCTCATCCTCTGCAATCCCAAATCCAATTACTAGAACAGAGTTCTCATCCATATGTACTTACTACCAACAACTCTCAAATTACAAGTATAGGAAATGGGTATTTTAGACACCTCTAGTATGTATGTGAAACTACAGAATCTAGTTGTAATCTTTTTAAAAGCACATGAAATTATAAAGTGCTAATTTGAGTAGGGCATGCTAAAATGTTCAAAAAAAAGCCAAACTCACTGGAAACACCTATTATTTATGCAACTAACCAGTTTGTTAGAAACTGCATAAAACAAACCATTTGAGGAAGCATCTGAACAGCAGGATTTCAAAAGTTTAAAGAGGGACATACATTCAATGATGATCCCTCTACTAGGATATGCAAATTTAAAATTGCTCAATGCCCAAAAGAAACATATCCAAATACCCGTAAACTAATGTGCAAAGGAAGTAAGAGTGAGAGCAGGCAGCCACTTGCAGGTAAAGCATGCCGCACACCGCAATCGCAATCAGGTCCTAGGGCAATAAAAATAAACATACGTCATTGATTTTCACTGTAAACTCCTTTTCTCGTACATGCTTCTTCACCTTTGGCATCTGTGGCGACTGATCATGTTCTTCCTTAACACCTGCAGTTGGGGGTGTTGGTGCACTAGGTTCACTGTAGTCTGCAGCTGCACCCGGGCTGTCCAGAAGTTTGGTTGTGTAGAAAGAGGCTACTGTATTGCTGTCATAACTTCTTCTTGCTGAAGGCCATTTACCTTTCAACACTGTTTGACAAATACTGTCTAGGCGGTTAATCATAACTCGATCCTAGAAAAAAAGAGAATTTTTTTTTTACAAAGGAACTGCTTACCAAATCTATACATTATGCCATTCAGAATGCAAATCTTACTCTTCTACAAAGAAGAGAAAGGATGATCTTATGGTTAAGTCAGTGGACTTGTACTCAGGATTTGGGTTCAATTCCTGGCTCTAAAACATGTTTTCCTATGTGACTTCAGAGAGATCACATGATCTTTCTATACCTCACATAACCATTTGCAAAATGTGGACAATGATACTTCCTTTCTTCCGCTCTGTGTATCTTGTCTATTTAGGTCCTGCTCCTGCAAATACTTAAGCACATGCTTTGCTTTACTCACATGAGTAGTCCCATTAATTTTAATGGGAATACTGTGGATAGTAAAATGAAACAGTGCAGAAGTGTTTGCAGATTTTTGGCCATGACCATTTGGGCTATCACCTAACACATGTTTGTTCAGTGTCTAGCTTAATGGGATCCTATTTAGGCTGCGGCTTGTAGGTACTACAATAATATAATAAACAACCACAAATATAAAAATAAATGTGCATGCTCTTATTCATAGTTCCTGTTGTTATGTTTGAATCTGGAACGGAACAGATTCAAATACCTTAAGTCCCAAGCTGGCAGATCACTAAGCATATATTTAATTTTAAACACACAAATAGTCCCACTGAAAAGTCAAGCATGTACTTAGACCTTAAGCAATACATGCTGAATTCCCCAAATAAAATGTAGGGGACCCTTTTAGAAGCTATGTAATATAAAAATAAAATCCATAAAGTTTGCTGATACCGTTAGAGCATACATATTTGTGCAAGATATGTGAACACTAAAGCTGCCCAATATATAAAATGCTCTTTACAGTTCTCTCCTAATCCTGATTATGTTCTACACCACTATATTCAGAACAAGGGTCTACATTTTCAAAAATGATTAGTTGTTTTGTTATGCCTCTATTTGTGGGTGTCCATAAATTGGCCTTCCACCTTCCCTATGAAAGTTAGATTGTTTAAGAGCTCAAGTGGCGCTCTTAAAAGTTGAAAATCATGAACATTGAAATCAAAGTTTTTTTAAGAAAAATATTCGTGACGTTAATATAGTGGAGATTAAAAGCTCCTGAATTTCCGATACTAATACTAATCTCTCTCTTCTGAGCTCCCCCACCCTTTTTGTCTCTTCCTTTGTCATGAAGTTCCCTTTCAGGCTCTCCCTAAGCTGCTTGACTTCTGAAAGCAATGCCTTCATCAGAAGCTTCCAATCTGGCTGCGTATTTTCAAGCCTCAGTCCAATCCATGCCTGCCTCCAGTGAATGAGATCTTTATCACTGCAAATTAAAAAACCAATAGCTATTTTTTGAATATAATACATGCCTTTAACAAATACAATGAAATTTTACTCTAAGGGCTGGTCTACACTGGGGGGTGGGGGGGAAATCGATCCAAGATACGCAACTTCAGCTACGTGAATAGCGTAGCTGAAGTTGAAGTATCTTGGATCGAATTACCTGGGGTCCAGACGGCGCGGGATTGATGGCCGCGGCTCCCCCGTCGACTGTGCTACCGCCGCTCGCTCTGGTGGAGTTCCGGAGTCGACGGTGAGCGTGTTCGGGGATCGATGTATCGCGTCTTAATGAGATGTGATATATCGATCCCGGATAAATTGATTGCTACCCGCCAGTACGGCGGGTAGTGAAGACGTATCCTAAGACTGTGTTATCGGTAACTACATAATTTAAAACGGTTTTGTAGAGGGGAACACAGATTCTTTGGAAAGTAGCATGTAGAAGAATTATATCAGTGACCCTTACATTTTACAAAATTGTGTTAAAATAACTTTAGAACTACTGAATAAAATATAAATCCCAGAAAATTCAAAAATGAAGTTGAATCTACTTAAAATCCAACTAGCACCTCCAAGAAGTAGGTGACTTTATAAGCCAGATGTATTGCAAACCATAAGCATAGCAGGGGACCGTGAAAACAGGATTGGCTTTAGACGCCCATAAAGTATTTCCCTTGGGTCCTCTGATTTTGACTTCAAGTGTCAAAACTAATCTAATCTTTCATTTTTAAAATAATATCTATTCTTTTCCACTGTGAAGGCAATTGTCAAAAGTATACTAAACACTAGGATTAAAGTTTGTATTTTAAGTATACATTTTAACAAATTACAAAATCTTCTTAGTTTTCCACTAGTGCAGTTGAGAATAAGCCACTGATGCATGCAAAAGGATAAATTTACTCACCATGCAGTAAAAAATGGTTACTGGTTACCTCTTGTAACTGGTGTTCTAAGATGTGTTGCTCATGTCCATTCCGTTCTAGATGTGTGCGCGCCCACATGCACCATTGTTGGAATTTTTTGCTTTACTGGTATCCGTAGGGCCAGCTTTGGAGTCCTGGTATATGAGGCGCCGCCAGCCCTATGTCCTCCAAGTTCCTTCTTGCCAGCAACTCGGACAGAGGGGTAGGAGGGCCGGTTATGGAATGGACATGAACAACACATCTTGAAGAACAGCAGTTACGAGAGCTAGGTAACCTTTTTTCTTCTTCGAGTGCTTGCTCATGTCGATTCCATTCTAGGTGACTCACAAGCGCTATCCCTGGAGGTAAGCTCAGAATTGTAACAGTACTCTGCCAAAGCTGGCATCGCCCCGAACCTGCTGGGTGCAATGGGTATGGATGGATGACCACGTAGCGGCCTTGCAGATATCTTGAATTGCCACGTGGGCCAGGAAGGCTGCTAACGAGACCCGCGCTCTGGTGGAATGGGCGGTAATGATCGCCAGCAGTGGTACCTTTGCCTGTTCATAACAAAACCTGATGTAGGTGGTGATCCAAGAGGAAATTCTCTGAGCAGAAACAGGTAGGCTTTTCATTCTGTCCACTACTGTGATGAAAAATTGTGTTGACTTATAGAACGACTTAGTTCTTTCTATATAAAAGGCTAGTGCTTTCTTATCATCCAGAGTGTGTAACCTGCGCTCCTTATCAGATTTATGAGGTTTTGGGAAGAAGACCAGTAAAAATATGTCCTGATTAGCGTGAAACTGCAAAACTACCTTTGGTAAAAAGGCAGAGTGCAGTCGCAGTTCAACCTTGTCCTTATAGAACATCGTGTAGGGTGGCTCTGACGTAAGCACTCTGATTTCAGAGACCCTTCGAGCTGATGCAATTGCCACCAGGAAGGAGACCTTCCACAAGAGGAGTAGGCGGGAACAGTTGGGCAGAGGCTAGGGAGGGGCTGCTGCCAGGTTCATGAGCGTGCCAAACCAGTGCTGGCGAGGCCAAGCCGGGGCGACCATGATAACCTGTGCCTTCTCTCTCTTGATCTTTGCCAGGACCCTGCTGATGAGAGGAATCGCAGGAAACACATACATCAGGTTCCCTGACCACAACAGGAGAAAGGCATCGAAGAGGGAGTCCACGCCTGGCCGCGAACAAAACCGGTGGCATTTCCTGTTTAGCCTGGTGGCAAACAGGTCCACTTGGGGGAGTTCCCCACACCTGAAAGATCATGCAGTCTACCTCCGTGTGAAGCAACCATTCATGGTGGGAGGAGAAGTCCCTGCTGGGGTGATCTGCTAGTGTTTTCTTGATGACAGGGAAGTGACAAGCTTCCAGATGAATTTCATGGCTGATGTCTAAGTCCCGAAGACAGAGTGCCTCTTGGCAAAGAATCTAAGAACATGCTCTCCCTTGACTGTTGATGTAGAACATCGAGGCCGTATTGTCCGTCAGACTCTCACTACCTTGCCCGACAGGTAAGGTAGGAAGACTCCGAATGCCAAGCAGACCACCCTAAGTTCTTTGACGTTTACGTGTAATACCATCTCCTCAGGGGACCACATACCCTGGGTCTGGAGGTCGCCGAGGTGCATGCCCTAGCTGAAGTGTCTGATACCAATTCGATGGAGTGATGGGGGATATCGGACAGAACCACCTGTAGGATGGTCGTGCAATCGGTCCACCACTGCAGTGAGGCGAGTACTGTCGGGGGAAATGGTAACAACCTTGTCCAGGTGATCCCTGGACTGGGAATAGACTGTCGCCAGCCATTGCAGCAGGGGCCGCATCTGGAGTCTGGCATGATGGACAACGTATGTGCACACTGCCATGTGACCCAGCAGGCACAGGCAAACCCTGGCCATAGTGAGGGGGAATGTGGAGACCTCCGCGATGAGGTCCATCAACGTCTGTTACCTTCCTAGCAGCATGAACGCTCTGGCGCAGGTCAAGTTGAGCACCGCTCCGATGAACTCTATCCTTTGGACCAGAACGAATGTATACTTTTTGTCATTCGCCGGTAGCGTCAGGATCTCCTGCACTGCCAGCAGAGACTCGGACGTCGATGGGACTTCGAGTTGACGGAAGCCCTCGTCACCGTCCGGTGTGGCAGGCATAGTATGGGAGGGGCTTGACCGCTCGACATGAGCTGGGACCCAACTCCCTGATGGAGGTGTTGAGCCGCCCAGCACAGGTGTTGGCTTTCCTCCGGCCCTCTCCTTTCCCTTCAGTAAGTGGGAGATCTTCCCCTCGCAGACCTCTTGAGCTTCTTGGCTGGAGAGGGGGATTGGTGCCAGCTCGTAGATGGCATCGGCCGGTGCTGGGGTCAACGCAGACCCCATCAGGAGCGCCTTGAGATGGATGTCTCTCTCCTTTTTCATTTTGGGTTTGGATGACTTACAGATGCAACATGTGTCACTTATGTGTCCTTCTCCTAGACACCTTAACAGCTAACATGCGGGTCGCTGATGGGCATGGGCCACTTACAATGATGGCATGGTTTAAAGCCTGGGGATCAAGGCATGCCCCATCCCTAGGCTGAATCCCATCTGGGACCAACTAACAAGAACTAATACTAAGGGTAAATACTAAACTATATACACAACTATTTTAAAAAGAAACGTTTTTGAGACACACTGAACTAAGCGAAAGCTAGCTGAAGCAGCAGAAGTTCCAGCACCGTGAAGCAGCAAGAAGGAACTCAGAGTGGGGAGAGCCGGTGGTGCCCCTTATACTGCGCCATGCGGGCACCACTCCAGAGGGCACCAGAGCCAGTCCCCTACAGATACTGCTAAGGGAAAAACTTCCGGCACTGGTGCATGTAGCAAGCACACACACCTAATATGGAATGGACATGAGCAAGCACTCCAAAAACTATAGATTTTTACCTAGCACTGTCCATCTGGTCCACCCATGTGCCTCTGCTCCCCTTGTGCACCGCATCAAAGGAATAAAAGGGGGGATTGCCAGACTGCCACCATCTCAGTTCCTTCTCTACCGCCAGTTCCCACTAGGAGACTAGGGAGCGGGGAAAGAGGGGAGGTAGTGCACTATATATAGGGAAAAGATATCGCAAAGAACTCCTGTTACTACCCATCCTCCTTCTTCCAGGGATTGTCCCTATGTGTAGTGCACTACTGGTGATTCACAAGCCGTCTCTCTAAGGAGGCAGGTGCCTAGAAACTTATAACATAACTGATTGCTTCTCTAGGCAGGGCAGTTTTGCATCAGACACAGTTGTTCACACCCTGTACACAGTGTCTAGTGAAGGCATGTACAAAGTGCCAGGTTGCTGCTCTGCAGATTTCACTAACAGGGATATCTTTACGGGAAGCTACAGATGCTGCGCCTGAGCATTAACTGAGTGTGTTTTCACATTGCTTGAATGTGTTTCTGGTGTAAATTAAGCAAGGTGTGACCGAAGACAAAGAAAAGGACATTTACATGCTTGGTAAACAAAGCCATCAGGACAGCAAGTGGGGAAAGATGACCACTTAATCTCGATGGGGTATGGAGAGTGCACCCCCCGCTCCTGAAGCCTTCCTGCCTCCTGAAGCAGCATCACTGAACTTTGGGAAGATATAAAGAGAGAGAGCCATTTTGCCTTCTGTCACATGAGAGACTAAAGGGGCCAGAGCTCCTGAAATCACAGAATGGTGGATCCTTTAACCAAGCAGTTTGAAGTCTCTGGGAACTGAATATAGATGAGAAAACTGCTTAAGCAAAGATTGCAACCTGTTGAAATTAAGTTTTAATCTTAGAAGCATATTTTTACTTTTGTTTGCTTGTTTAATGAACTTGTTTTATTTATACTATACACCAACTCAATGTGTTAACCCCAGTTAAGGTAATAAGCTTCCAGGTAATGTCTCTTGAAGGGAGCAGCAAACTTAACTTCTGTAAGTTTTCAGTGAGAGGACTGGACACTACAGGGCAGACATTTTGGAGAAAATACAGGACAGGGAGGGTCTTGGCGTCACCCTGTGTGTGCCGGCTGTTGGTGTCAGGGCTATAAGCCACAGCAGCATAGCATTTAAGACATCCAGAGTTCCAGACCAGGCAGTGACACAACCCGACTGGTCTGAGTCGAAACCCAAAACGTCATATTGGCATAGTCACAATAGGATTTACCACCAGCTTGCTATTTTAACTCATCAACCCCCAAGAAAAATGACCCAGCTATCACATTTGAGCTTGAAAATGGTATTACAAACTTACCTTTGGCCAATAGGATGCAGCCAACATATATCCACCTTGCAAGAGATAGTTGGAATTTGGTGTCCCATTGTTCAACTGGAAACAGTCCTGGGTCTCATCTTGTGTTGTGCTCAGAGAGGCTACACTCTCTTCGTCATATGCTTTGATGTGAGGGGTTCCTTCTGCTAAATAAAAGTACTACATATAACTTGAAGCTATATAGAAAAATATACCTTTTTTTTTTTTAGGATGCTCATACCAAGTATGTAAAGGTTTGGAAAGAAAAATTTGAACACTAATATAAAATGAAATTTTTATTCTGGGTATATGCAAGGCTGATTTTTAAATTAGGAGTGCTGAGGCTCTTCTATGTAAATTGTGAACTACTACTACTCTGCACATAACTATATTCCTATGCTCTTTTCTAGAGCTTAACATGTGAAGTATTCAGAGATTTCAAAACAGGTTGCTTGCTAAAGACTGATATAAAATCCCTTGTGTACTTTTTAGAACATGCACATTTCATTTTGAAGTGAAACGAAATGTGAGTTCAAGACATAAATCAATTCCATTTTTAAACAGAAAAGTAAGCATGGAAAGCAAAGTGGTTGTTACCAGAGTGTGGTAAATCTCTTGAGGGGATATTACTTTTTATATGTGGTCCATTTCACTTATTGGATGGGGTGTAGAAGGCTCCATTTGCCCCCCCCCCCCAATTTTTTTTTAAATGATGTGTCTACATAATTACAATTTTAAACATGCATTTTTAAAATCTGAGTTTCTTTTCAACTAACATTCCACTGTTGTTTCTTCTCCCCTGATCCTCACCTATTTTTCCCACATTCCAACTTCCATTTTTTTCATTTCTTTCCTCTTCCAGACCATCTCCAACAGAAGAAGAAAATCAGGGATATTATGTCTCTGTGTTTGCACAGTATAAATTTCCTTGTAGCAAGGCCAGACATATTTTTAAACTAACAGCCACAGATGCAAGAGCAATGTCAGATAATTCTGCAAGACTCAAACTTATGTGTAACAAAAAATGCAAGATTACAATTGTGTACATAAGTGAGCGAAAGATGGAGATTTTCATTGCTTTAAATCAGTTAATATCATATTTTATCTGTGCATTGTGTGGTTAAGTTCCGGAGGATGGGTGGGTGTGAGTGGGTGAGGTTTTTTATTTTTGTAGAAAAAGCATTTGTATCACAACACTCTACTTTCTACAAAAAATGTTTCCATCATCACTCTAATCATAAAATATTGATAAAAAATGCTACCCACCACTGATTTGCCAAAATATTACAAGTTTTCCACACAGCCTCTTTGCTGAGCCCTCCCCCGCCACTCCCTGATCCTGGGCCAGATGTGCATCAGGATGGTCCCAAGCATAATTCAGCAGTCTGAAAGATGCTGTCAATTGTACCACCTGCCAATTGCACCAATGAACTGATAAGGCAGGTTGGAATCAGCAAGGTGTAGTATAGTCCTAGCAACATCTCCTTTCTCTAAACACAATTAACGACTAACTTAGCTCCACACCACCAGACGATCCCCCTGTGCAAGGGAGACTGAGGGGATATCATCTCATGGTGCCTAAGCTGGCTTTGCACCCAGAATCTACTTGTGGCACAGCACCAAGCAGCCACAATACAAGGGTGAGAATGCCCTAGATAACAAAAGATAACTCATAACATCCATGTCAAATCTCAACTCCTAAATATTAATACTTCAAAAACTGAAATGGATTTTGAATGCTTGGGACCACCAAAAACCTCTCTATTTCAAAGAGATATGTAACCCATTTTTCCAGTATTCCCCCCGCCCCTTCCATGCAGTCCAAAATGTAGAGCCTGCTGAAAACTTTCTTCCTCTAGAGCAGAGTTTCTCAATGACCGGTCTGTGGACCAGCACCAGTCACTCAGATCTCCCTGACACAGTTTAGAAAGCAGAAAGGTCCCTGGTATCAAAAAGGTTGAAAGAAACACTGCTCTAGAGAGCCCTGTAAATAGGGTGGAGGTAGAAGTGTTTTGGCTATCCCTTCCATCAACTGAAGTATTGTTTTCATGCAGAATAGTATAGTTGCTAAGCATGCAAATCCTGGGATTATAGAAATAATGGAAGTATTAACACCGGTTTAGTAGCCAAGACCAAAATCACTAAATAGTGAGGCATTTGTTACAAATACTGTCCTCTCAAAACAGTTCGAACACAACAGATAGGTCTAAAATACTAACGTCTTTCAAGTGTGCAATATATAGGACAGCTGCACAAAAGGTGCTATGAATGGTGTACTACACATGAAAAAAACCTTACATATTAAAGAGATGGTGCATAATGAATTGCACTGAAGTTAAGAGAACCTTCCAGCAGTTACCAAATCTTTAAAATGGAAATTTCTAATTAAACAGCAACAGAAAGTCAGACAGACTGATTTACACTCCCTAGCTAACATTTTACAACTAGAAGGTCAGACACATCATTGGTTACATAGGCTAAACTGGCAGGTGGTGGAAAGGGCAGGAATACAGTCCCTATTACCTGAACCTGCAGCAATTTTACAGGATACTGCCACTAACCCTAAATTTTATTGTTAAATTGTCTAAGCCACTCCTCCTCGTCTCCTTTGTTTTATCAGTTTCTTATCAACAACATCCCCTTGACAATGCCCATTTGGTCCTGCAGGCAGAGGAGCATTGCAACATCAGAGGTTACTCAGTCAGTAACTCTAACCTTAGCCTTAAACCTGAACACTAGCCTGTTGTTTACCTTAGTCATCTCCCTCCTTGACAGTCAAGGCAGAGAGATTCTACTAAAACAGTTTTAAGTAGGCAAAAGGTAAATGAGGGAGCCTCAGTGCAAATCTCGTCTCATTCCTACTCAGCCAATATAGCTCCTGATTTAGAACAGAGGTTCTCAAACCCGGATGAGAGCACGGAATATATTCTGGGGGGGAGGAGGGGAAATGAGAAGCTGGAGGGGAAAAAAAAACCTGACTGCACTTATTCAGAGCTGGGTGGCCAGAGAGCTGCAGATGTCTGCCAGGCAGCGCTGCCACCAGCAACAGCAGAGAAATAAAGAATGGCAGTATCATACCATGCTTACGTCTCCACTGCTGCTGGTGGTGGCGCAGCCTTCAGAGCTGGATGCCTGGCCAGCAGCCGCTGCTCTCTGCTCTGCCTTCAGAGCTGAGTGGCTAGAGAGCGATGTGGTCCGGGGGGAGATAAACTGCTATGGACACAAAGAAGAGGTATGCAATCAAATAAGTTTGACAACCATTGATCTAGAACAGCCCCTCTCTATTGCAGTCCTGAACTCCTATGCCACCCCAACTCTCTTAGTTCTGACTGCCAGTTTCATTTGCTGATTCATTTTGACCAACAGAATTGAGTATGCAAATGAACTGGAGGGTGAGAGCGATGACTAGCTGATTTACTTCTGATGTCACAATGCTTCAGACAGAGACATGCTATCTAGTTGACTATTAGGCCTCATGTTGCTAAGCCAAGATTTTTACCACATGAAATGTATCAATAGATTTGCTATGGATGAGAGTTTCAAAGGTACCTAAATAACACAGGAACACAAATCCTATTGAAAAAAAACCCACCATGGACCTAGTGCTCCCAAGCCACATAGCTGATTTTGAAAATTCTATCTTATGTGTTCCTAGGTCCTACACTAATCCACAATCTCATTTAGATTTTCTGAATATCAGTGCGAAAATGCTTGAAAATTTGTCAGTGAATGCAAATACATGTTGCACTGTCAGACAAGCATAAATGAATGAGCATACACCACTTATATAATATGCTAATATCCCATAGTAACAAATTACATATTTGCACCTAACTTCATAACTGACCCTTGGTGTTGCAGCCTAAAACCTTACCTTTAATGGTGGGAAATCTCTCCTAACCCACACAACCCAACTCTACTGCCAGAAACTTAATGATCACCATTATATAACATTCATTGTACTCGTAGTGGAAACCAATCTAAAGCAGATCTTGAATATTAGCACTTTTAATGTATTTTTCTCTCCATCACAGAAAACAGAGCAGAGGATTATATTCTTAACAGTAAAACAGTTGAATTGAGTTCAAGACATTGAGAATCATGCTCCCCCCATTGTCTAATTCCTGTCATGACAATCTCTGAGCTAACACTTTGGTAGAATACGGTTCTTATTGTCGCAATTCTTTCTGCTGTTGGGAAAGCATTATGTGGCATGATACTTTGCTGCTTCAGGAAATACTTTAAGATGAGGTAAAGAAGAGACAAATAGAGTGTTGGGGAAACAAAAGGAAGGGACAGGCGGCACAGAAACAAAAGGGAGATTTTATAAAAGGAGGGCCTGTTGCTCTAGATATCTAAGTTTGGTAACCAAGACTGGTCCCCTGATGCCCATAGGTGGGTGCTGAGACAGTATCTCAAATTACTCTTAATGATCTTTGGCAGATTGTAGGTCTGTGAGTTTCCAAACGATTCCTAGGAGTGGTGCAGTAATGTGGGACAAGGGATGAATGAGGAAGGAAAAACAGAAGAGGCACCAAAAGAACCTAAATATGGGAGGAAAGAAAAGAAATGGGGACTAAGAGGGGAAACTTTTTTTTTTTTTTTTTTACAGAAATTCTGACAATTCATCCTTCCTCCCACACCTGAGTTGAATGCTGAACACAGTTCTCTATGAAATCAGTCAACGTGACTCACTGAATCGACAGAGGCCTTGGTAGGAAGCAATGGGAAGTGTAGAATATTTGCTTTTACTATGTATTCTCCTATTCCTACGCCTTTTATATGTTTTTCAATATTCAGTATTTTTACTTTTTAAATTATGATGTAGCAATAAGACTTTACCACTTACCTCGCTTTTGTGCCTCTTCGTCATCACTGTCACTCTCTTCAGATGACGACGACGATGATGACGATGATGAAGATGAAGATGATGAAGAGGAGGAGGATGCTGAAGAACAAGAGGAGGAGGATGAAGAGCTGGATCCTGATCGGGAGCGTGAACAAGAAGAGGAAGAGGAAGAGGACGATGAAGATGACCTGGAAGAACAGGATGATCTGTCTGAATCAGAGTCAGAATCAGAACTAGAGTCTGACCCTCTTTTGTTGACTCTCTGTTTTTTGGAAGCAGGGTTTGGAGTTAGGGGCTCTGTCCTTGCGGCAACCATACGCCTGTCAGTTTCACTCTTCACACCAGGTTTGTGATCTGTAGTCTGTAATGGCGTGCCATTTTTGGGGCTCAAAGGTTCAGATTTCATCATTGTCCGTGTTTCCTCAGTAGACATAGATTCCTCTTCAGACGACTGAGGGTCCTCTTTAAGGTTTTCATTTTTAACTTTTGTATCCTCAAGAGCATTCCCTTTAGTATCTGGCAATCTTGACTGAGGTGTAAGAGGAGACGCTGACAATGCCATCTGATACTGATGTAAAAGTGGAGTAGAAGTCCTTGATAGCGCCACTTTATTCTGACTGTAATTCCTCTGGGCAGACATAAATGAGAGTTCAGGATCACGAAGAATGTGATAGTCTGTTCTGCTAACCCCATGTTTAGCAGCTCCAATAAGTAAATCCCTGTCATGAGTCCCACACTCCCACCAGACTGGCAAGTCTGGATTTGGCTGACAAAGTTTCAAGCGTTCAAACAGCTGTGGATGTCGGAGGGCCTGTTCTCGTACCTTCCTCAGGAGTTCAATGCGATATAAGGTCCGAGAAGCACGCTCCTCTGTAATTGGTTGGATAAAAATGGTTGGGTCTACAAGTTCTGTATAAAAATAAAACAAATGGGAGTATCTGGCAAACAAAACCTTGTAATGCAGATTACAAGCAGATGACATTAACCAGTTAACACCCAAGTCCCACAAAACATTGACCTCATGCTCCACAGACTTTTCCCCATTTTCTTCTCCCCTAATAAAATTTTGGGAAGCAGACAAAAAGTTGTAGCTTTTTGGAAAGAGGAAACAAACAATATTTTGTTTGATCAGTATCAACTACATGATTCAAAAAATATTTTTAAAACATACTATACTCTATTTTCCTACGATACGTACCTTCTTTTGAGGGAAGGCGACAGACTCTCCTGCACATAGACATAAATGCATACAAGTACTTCTCTAAACTCTCATCTGTTTTCTTATGTAGTCTAGCCATGGCTCTAAACTTTGTCCAGTCAAATCGACCCCCGTCAGGATCAAACACCACTCCAAATGTGGATACAACCCTGTAAAAATCAGCTTCTTCTCTTCTTGTCCATCTTGGTTGGCAATAGAAAGAAAGAAAAACCATCAATCAAGTTCGGACATTTAGTAATGTTCTTAATATTATCACCTGTGACAATTAGTGACTACAACTTTAAAAAAATTTGAAGTCTTATTGAGTTTCTATAGCTCATGCGTTTAAACTGAATACTTTTACTTTGCACAAACCTTTGTTGCCTTTCAATCTTGGCTGCCATTTTTGGATTTAGAGCAGCTTCTTCATATGGAGGCTGCATCACAGTGGCCTGAACTGGAAATGTTGGTTGGATTTGCTGGGCCTGCCTGTTCTTACTAGTACGTTGGTAGGCTGTTATTAGGCGGCGCAGACGTGTTGTTAAAGCAGACTGAGTGGGCCAATAAATTTTGTCTCCTTCCATCATCTGACCATCTATATTAAAAGAAAATCAAACAAAATCAAAGAAACAAGTCAATTATTGATGGTGCCTCGGGTTCTACACTACCCCCAAAGCAGAGCTGCGCCAAGATATGATGTAGTCCAGCATGATAGGATACAATATGTTAAAAATAACCATCATATATGAAATTTAATTTACTTTACCTCCATCAGCTATTACTAGATCTCCTGGCGATGAAGCATCATCCTAAAAAATCCAAGTTTTGAAATAAATCAAAAATATGACTCCATCAGAGACGTAGTTAAACAACACACACCTTAGGTAGATAACTAATAAAAGTAAAATAAGAATAATAGTATTACATTATATTTTAGACAATTGGCTATTAAGTTATCTTTAATATGAAGGGATCACACAAAAATACTTTTTAAAATACTTCTATGAGACTTATACTTAAGCTATGCATGTATAGGAAATATTAAAAATATTATAATAATAATTAATGGAGATATCCCATCTCCTAGAACTGGAAGGGACCTTGAAAGGTCATTGAGTCCAGTGCCCTGCCTTCACTAGCAGGACCAAGTACTGATTTTGCCCCAGATCCCCAAGTGGCCCCCTCAAGGATTGAACTCACAACCCTGGGTTTAGCAGGCCAATGCTCAAACCACTGAGCTATCCCTTCTCCCCCTTGAAATTTAAATGTTAAAATAACTAGCTCTATGAAGTTAGAAGTAACATTTTCATTATGATAGAAAGAACTAAAAACAGATGCATACCATACCTCCATATCATCTTTAAACATTGCTGGGGCTGGTTTATATTCTGGATCTTCTACATCCCTGTTAAAATTTCAACACAGCAAAATAATCTATTTTAATACTCTTTTAAGAGGACCTATTCTGCTTGTATTATGCAAAGCAATTCTAAATCAAGATGGATTTATTCTCTGGTTAATTTTCTACTGGGAAATCTCAGTCACTGTACTTTGGAGGGGAAAAAACATTACAACAGGAACTATGGCTTCAACATTTTCCCTCTTTCCAAGAGGTCTTCTATCTGTGGCCCTAAATTGTGGCCACCAACCCGTCTCATGAAAAATGAACTACTCCTCCTCTTTGGAAGTTATCAATGCTACTCAAATTGATTTAAAGGGGTTGCTATTTAGCAACACTAGACATTTCTGGTCTCTAGAGGAAAAATTGACTAATGTGGTAGCACTCCTAATTTATGCTGGCTTTTGTCCTGAGGAATCAAACTCACATCTCTCATATAGCAATGCAAAGCACTATCACTGCTGCATGGATAACCTTATGTTACCAATCAATTCCCATGTCTAAATATTGTGCTATAAAATACACTGGGCTTGATTTTCTTTTCACTTACACTGGAATACACCAGAAATAATGCCATTTACACCAATCAACTTATACTGGTGTAAAAATAGCGTGAGAAGAGAATCAGGCCCAGTGTATAAGTTTAGTTCAGTTTACATCAAACAGCTTGTAACAAAACTGAAACATTCATACCCATCAATGTAATCATTTGCTCTTTGTTCAGCAGCAACTGCTTTCTCATCTGGTTTGCCCACCCTTTCCAAGAAACAGAGTGCGGGATCTGCTCTAATAGTGTTGTACTTTTCATAGCCTGAATGGGAAGAAGCAATAACATACAAATGATTTTTAAAAGAAGGCATAAAAGGAAAGGTTTGTGTCGGGGAAAAAATATATATATTTAGTCATCCAGTCATCCTTATTACTTACCATGCTTAAAAACTCCAATTAGGAGGGATTTATCTGCATCTGCATCCCACCATTCTGCAGGGACCTCAGAATGCTCTGGCTCAGGGACCCAAACATCAACTTCACTGAAAAATTCACCAATAAAACAAACGTAAATCTACACAAGGAAGGATGAAATTTAATTTGTCTTTGTTATTTCACATTTTATACTTCAATTTTTAATAGAAAGCACCAGTAATTTTACATGTCCAAACACACAAAAGCTAGCCTCTGATCAACAATCTAAACATCATTTTATTCACAGTTTCCATGTTGGTTAAAAGACTCAAGAGTATATAGGCCACATTCTCTTTTACAAAAGCTGGCATTCCAAGAAAAAAAAAAAAAAAAAAAAAAAAAGCACTGACAGATGCATAAATCATAAACAGTGCAACATGAATGAAAACGACAATTTTTCCACTGAGGACTGAGCGCTTTGGTAATTTGCAGCTAAATTAAAGCATATAAATTGCTTTTGATAGCACTGAAACCAATGGAAGTTTTGTCATTACCTTCAATGAGAGTAAAAAGAGACCCATTATCTGAAATCTATCACTAAGATGGGAATCCTGCTGACAGAGTATAAATCAGGTGAATTTGTATTTGTCCTAAATATATTTATATTTCCTCAAACTTAGAATTGCTAATGATAAAAAAGTAAATACAACAGAAACACTTTTTTCATGGGCAAAAATTGCCAATGTTATTTGTTGTTATTGTTTTTCCCTGTGAGGTATTCTTACTTAATAGTTTACATTTAAAAACAAGCAAAAAAATTTCAGTATAGTTCACCTGGCATCAACTCCATCAAACACTTTTTGGCATTCATTACCAATGACTTCTTGTTTTAAGTAATACAGCATTCGTACTCGAAGCAAGACCCTAAAAACAAACACATAAGAAACAGACATTAGAACTCTATCAAGATTTATGTTTGGAAGGCTTTTTTGTGAAATTAACTAGTTATTGGGTTTTTTGCAATGCTGCTTTTTCCTGAAATACAGAGGTAACTGGCAGTGATTGTATATTTAGACTGCCTAACATTTAAGATTCGTACAACCTTTACCTGAGAACCTCTAAGACCTCCATTCTTTGCAACAAGCCTTTGAAAGTCAAGGCATGTTTCTAACCTTGTCCCCTGCAATTCTATTCAGGTTTGGCTGAGTTATAAACTGTTAAAAATTGCCATTTCCCTTCCCTCACTTGTATTCCTCAGGAAAAATGTTGGCAGCCCACCAATAGAACATTCTAGAAAGCCAGGCATATAGCAAAGCAGCAGCAGCACCACGGCCATACACTCTACTGGAAGCTTCCAGAGCAGCAGGGAGAACAAGAGCCACGCTGGACAAGCCTCCTGTCCCCTGCAAGAACCTTTCAACATACAGCAAATGGCCCATCTGCCCCTTTGAGGGAACTACGTGCAACAGGAACTCCTCAAACTCATGAGGGAGTGGGAGGAACACCCTCAAAAGATTAACTTGGTAGCTTAAATTCATAACTTTGCTACATACTAACAATGATGGACTGACCAGAGACATTGAATTTATTGCTTATTACTACCATCTATAAGCCCACGGGCTGCATGTCACATAGGCAGGGGAAGGCTGTGCCTCCCCAAACAGCCCAGCGTGGCCCACCCACGCTCCTCCCTGAGCCCCCTTCCTGGCTTGCCCTTCTCCCTTGGCCCCAGCCCAGGCAGGATGCTCCTCTTTCAGAGCAGTGTGCTGGGGCTAGGACAGCCGGGACTGGGGGCAGGGCGCTGGGGCTGCCCAGCGCTAGGGCCCCCAGACACTGGGGCCATAGCACACAGCACTCGGGGGCAGGAGACACTGGGGCTGCCTGCCCTGTGCTTGGGGGAAGCTGGGGGCATTGGGGCTGAGGAGGCTGTGCGCTGACTGCCCTGCGCTCGGGGGAGCGGGGGCATGCACCCGCTCTGCACGCGGGGCCGGGGGGGTTGCGTTAGGGGTGGCTGGGGGAAGGGGGCAAGTCTTCGGACGGGGGAAGGGGTGGGGCCGGCTAGGGGCCTCCCCCAGCCGGCAGTTCACCCGCCACCCCTGTATAAGCTCCCAAATCCCCCACTCAGCTTTTCCCCCCCCCCTCTATGACTGGAGAGATGTTAACAGGGCACTTCACCTTGAACGGTCCCTTGAAATGTGTTAAATATTAATGCTAAACAATCTGTTCTACCTTATAGTTAGCACTATCACTCTTAGCACATTTCCCAGACCTGAAGAACTCTGCGTAAGCTCCAAATTAATTGTGATTAATCACATGATTAAAAAAAATAATCGCTATTAATCGCACTGTTAAACAATAACAGAATGCCATTTATGTAAATATTTTCGGATGTTTTCTACATTCGCAAAAATATTGATTTCAATTACAACATAGAATACAAAGTATACAGTGCTCATTTTATATTTATTTTTTATTATATATATTTGCACTGTAAAAATAAGATAGTATTTTTCAATTCACTTAATACAAGTACTGTAGTGCAATCTCTTTATCATGAATGTTGAACTTACAAATGTAGAGTTATGTACAAAAAATAACTTCATTCAAAAATAAAACAATTTAAAACTTTCGAGCCTTCAAGTCCATTCAGTCCTACTTCTTGTTCAGCCAATCACTCAGACAAACAAGTTTCTTTACATTTGCAGGAGATACTGCTGCCCGTTTCTTGTTTACAATGTCACCTGAAAGTGAGAACAAGTGTTGGCATGGCACTGCTGTAGCCGGCATCACAACATATTTACACTCCAGATGTGCTACAGATTCGTATGCCCTTTCATGCTTGGGCCACCATTCCAGGGACATGCATCCATGCTGATGATGTGTTCTGCCCGATAACGATCCAAAGCGATGCAGACCAACGCATGATCATTTTCATCATCTGAGTCATATCACCAGCAGAAAAGAGAGTTACCTTTTCCATAGCTCGTGTTCTTCGAAATGTGTTGCTCATGTCTATTCAACTTAGGTGTGTGTAGATATTGCTGTGGATACTGCTGAGGGAAAAACTTCCAGCACTGCTGCATGTGGTGAGCACACACACCTAAGTTGAATAGACATGAGCAATCACTCGAAGAAGGAGGCTGATTTTCTTTTTTGGTGATTCAGGCTCTGTAGTTTCCGCATCGGAGTGTTGCTCTTTTAGACTTTTGAAAGCATGCTCTACGCCCCGTCCCTCTCAGATTTTGGAAGGCACTTCAGATTCTAAAATCTTGGGTCGAGTGCTGTAGCTATCTTTAGAAATCTCACATTGGTACCTTCTTTGCGTTTTGTCAAAACTGCAGTGAAATCGTTCTTAAAACTAACAACATGCTGGCTCATCATCTGAAACTGCTATAACATGAAATATTTGGCAGAATGTGGGAAAACAAAGAGCAGGAGACATACAATTCTTCCCCAACAAGTTCAATCACAAATTTAATTAAATTATTTTTTTAATGAGAGTCATCAGCATGGAAGCATGCCCTCTGGAATGGTGGCCAAAGCACGAAGGGGCATACAAATGTTTAGCGTATCTGGCACATAAATACCTCCCAATGCCGGCTACAAAAATGCCATGTGAACGTCTGTTTTCACTTTCAGGTGACACTGCAAATAAGAAGCGGGCAGCATTATCTCCCGTAAATGTAAACAAAACTTGTTTCTCTTAGCCACTGGCTGCCCAAGAAGTAAGACTGAGTGGACTTGTAGGCTCTAAAGTTTTACATTGTTTTGTTTTTGAGCCTTATTATCCCAGCCGGGACCTTAGCTAACAGCTAACTACGCTACTAAACACTAACTACAATTAAACAAAAGGCTCGAAGTCCAATGGAAAAAAAAACGTTCGCTCAAACAAGCAAGAGAGGCGTTCCGACTGACCACCATGGGCAATAAGAAGGAACTAAGAGGGCATGGGCCGGCAGCGCCTAATATACCACAGCATGGGTGTGGCGCACTAGCGGGCACTACAGCCAGCCCTACGGGTACCACTGAGGCAAAGATCTCTGATGGCCACACACCTAGAATGAAATCAACATGAGCAAACAGAAGATTCTTCAAAGAAGAATCAATATATTTGAAAATGTAGATAAACATCCAAATATTTAATAAATTTCAATTGGTATTCTATTATTTAACAGTGCGACTAAAACTGCTATTAATTTTTTTAGCATGGTGAGAAATTTTTTGAGTTAATAGTGTGAGTTAATTGCGATTAATCGACAGCCCTAATAAATATAATTCCTTATATTCTACAATGCTTTATATTCATGCTGAATTCTAGAACACTAACATTAATCTAAAGTTACATGCTGTAATCTTTGCAGCTTTGCACAGCTGTGTTACTCTGTATACAACAGAGGAATACAACAAGGCTTGAGAAATACACTCAAACCAAAAGCTTTTCGGCATTCTGCTATGCTTGGCTACTGCTGACAGGAGCATAAATATGGAGCCAAGTAAGAAAAAGTCTGTAAGGTTTATAGTGTTTTTGTAGAACTATAACTTTTATTTATGTTCCACTTTCCCCCAAAATGCTTTTTACTTATGTTAAACTGTTTAAACAAGAGGAGATGTGAAGTATTGTAATCTCTGTGTTAGCTATAGAGTCATTCCAGAGAACAAGAACCAGATGAACGATTTTGTTGATTAGCTAACATGCCCTCTGTTCCAAGCTATAACTGGTGAAGACTGTCTCTAAAGTTTTGCCGATTTCTGGAATACTATGGTCAAAACAAGGTCATAAACAAGGTTACAAACTTTGCTCTGTTTAATGCAGGGTCTGTGCAAGACTTTCAAAACATGTCAAAGATAATAAATGAGAAGTAATGCAAAGAAATGACGAAACCCTCAACGCTAATATAAATAAAGCCAGAGTGAAGTTCAGATTTTGAGAGAGCTTACAAACTGCATTTCTGCCTCCCAGATTGGTGGTAATGTATTGGTCTTTCTGTATTACACTGTTTTAATCTTTGACTAATAATCTTTGATTAATAAAATTGATTGAGCCTAGCTATTTACTGAGTTAAATCAAACCCATAACAACCTCTAAAGTCCAGATGGTCCCATGCCTTGCAACAATTTTAAAATTGAAATGTATCTGTATCTTCTAATGCCTGTACCCTCAACATATAGCTTAACCCAACAACACAAACCACCATACTGAAAGAAAAACAGGGAACCGATGGTAAGATTTTAGAAGCTGAGATTTTGCAGCAAGGGGATAGCCAGAGGGCTGCTTCTACTCCTTCCTGCCATTTATGGACAGCTCCATGCCACCCAAACCCAGTGTGCTTGTTAGATGTTTGGCACCGACAAATAGGTGCATTCTTAATAAGAAAGAGCCAACAAAGACCAGCAAGTGCCACACCATTACCCAGAGATGTGTGGCCCACCCTCCACAAGCCTGCCCCAGAAGCAGGTGCTAGTATCTCCTTCTGCACAACACCCATAATTGTGAATTCTGTGGTTCTACAGAATTAACAGACTTCCCAGATCTCTGTTCACAGAATGATAAGTTGGCAAACAAGAAAGGAAACAAAAAATAGTAGTTAATATTTGTAAGATGCTTTGGAAATGTACAATAAAATGCCATAAAGGCTACTACTACTACAAGAGCTACGTTACTTTCTACTTCGTAAAATCATTGGTGGGGAAAAATCAACGCCGCCCCCCCCCTCCGCCTCTTTATTCTTTAAGATATACTTTTTAATCTTTCAAGAGTATAACAATGAAGAACTAAATGAAAAAATAATCCTTTATATGAACTGAAAAAATACATTCACATATTTATACTAGTACTTACTTATTGCAGTGATGCTTTATGTGTTTTTTATATCCTTCATCTTGCAGTAGATGTTCCGGATTATATTTTCGAAGCCATTCTGCTTTATGTATATCAAATGTGCTAGCCTGAGTCTTCACTTTCTTTCCTTTTCTACCCCTGGGAACAGGTGCTGACAAACCTACACAAAATGAAAATACAAAGCAATGGACAGTAATGTACAACTGGCAGATGCTTTGCAGTGTTTTTTAAATTAATATATTCTAAAAGAGAGGTAAACCCTGGTGTGGTGACCTCAAATGCCATATGAGAGCTCAAGCTCTTTATAGCAACTTGGTCTGCCACACAGGAATCTCTAAGAGGTGTATTTCATCATTAGGACAGAAAGGTAAAGGAGAGACTGCATGTTGTCACTGTTAGCACACAGTGTACTAGGTTTCAATGAGCAGGAACCAATGGGAAAGTTAACTTTACATACAGTATACCAACCCATTGTGGAAAGCCAGCAATAGCAAAGAATTGGAAAACAAAATTCTTCTCCCTTTTTCCCATCAACCTTTTGAGATAACTAAAGCAAATGGATTTTGCTGAGGATATTACATTACATTATTCTTTAAACATACTTAGAAAATGTCACAAACTTACATTCAACAAGTTGTCTAATTACAGTTCCTTACCTAGGTGATTCTGTAGCTCTCGTGTTTGCCCATCCTCTGTTGGGGTGATGAGATCCCATATAAAACTTTTTATCTTTTCATCTCCTCTGTAGTGAACAAGGCAATATGCTAGGAGTGCTCGGCAAATTATCTCAACATCCTGTTCATTTAGTTGCCTCTTGAAGCGACCGTGTGATAAAATCTCTCTCCAACGACCCCACCTGATCCAAAGTGACATACCCAGCAGAGTTTTTAAAATACAATTTTCAGGCAATCTGTATGTGAGTATTATTGCAAAAGGAACAACTTCTTAAGATTTTGTGGTTTTCACTTTTTTGGTACCTTTGGTAGCTTAAGTTACCAGAGTGCAAATGACTGTTAAATACTCAGGCTTCAGATACATGACGAAAATATCAAAATAACTGTTTCAAATGAAATTCTGAAGAATGTATATCTCAAATACGGATTATTGGTTTAGATTTTTCAAAAATGGTTATTACAGTACCGCTAAATGCACATACACTCTCTCTCTCTTTATGTAAACTATGGCCAGGATTTTTGTTCCCAAATGTTAGGCTCATCAATAATAGGCTTGATTTTCAAAAGTGCGGAGCATCTGCAAGTTCCTATTAAAGCCAATTGGAACTGCAGGGTGCTTAGTATTTTTGAAAATCAGGTTGCTTACACACCTAATTATGGATTTATAAACCTAACTTATGGCATCTCTTATTGAAAATTGTGTCCTGTTTTTCCAGACTGATTTTAAAATGAACACAAACTGCATGTGCAGTATATTATGCAATTTCTAACTATGCATAGGTCTTTCCAGTGAACACTTATAATTTATGTATAAACTGTGGATTAACAAGTTTCTCACATTTTGATTAAAGAGGAAAAAACTCACTCCTCTATTAAACTTTTCAGACGGGGAAATACTTACACAGGGTACAGAACAAAACTCCCATCCCAAACAGATTCCCCCAACATGTCTCATGCATATGACTCTGATTTAAAAACTGCTATAGTTTGACAGCATTATTTGTGAGCTGCAGTTCATCTGAGCTCCTGAAAGCACTCCTCTTAACAGTCAGGGAGGATGAGAATTAAAAATAGTACATTAGAAAAATGACTTTAAATACTGAAGGAAAAGGAAAGGAGTTATGATGCCAATGTATCTCATACTTTACTAGTTTATAAGTCTCAACACTTGGCAACATTTAAAATGCACATAAGCATTTTACATCTTAAGATCTGTAATTCATTCTTGTTTATAAAACTAAAAGTATATTCCATAAGTAGGATTTAGTATATTTAGAAATCAACACTATGTTGTGAGTTTCACTTTAACAAAATAGAGTATATTTTACCCATAGACTAATAAGTTTTTCTCCACCCGAAAGCACTCTGTTCTTCCATATCCACTGGAGCGGTCACAAGGCCTGCGGAGTTTTGGTTTATCATCCCCTTCACTCTCTGCTTCTGATAACTCAGCCAGCTCATCTTTTGTGGCACTAAAGGGTCTTGTTTGCTTCCTAATTCTTGGGGTATCAATAACCAAGCTGTTCTGTAAAATTTTGACAAATATTATCTAAGACACGATTGGTAACATTTTCTAAAAGTACCTGACATAATTTTGAGAGGGCAATTTCTCTTTAAATTCCATTAACATTTACACAAAAATCAAAGAAATTACTAGCTGTACACCAATTATAGTATTCTTATGCAACAGAAACAGACATTCTTCATTCTTTACTCCTTCAATGAGACCAATACATTAGTTACAAACTAGATGTAATATCGTATTTTATTTGTACTAAGTACTGCCATAGGTACTGGGAACCAGTTTCTTCCCTATGCTCTGGGCAATGCAAAGGAGGTATAAAGACATTTTTAAATTAACTACCTAGGATTCCTTCAACACAGGATAGCGTTAGGATTGTGTAGAAAAAACGGTTACCTACCTTTTGTAACTGTTGTACTTCGAGATGTGTTGCTCACGTCCATTCCATTTTAGGTGTGCACATACCCACGTGCACAGTTGTCGGATATTTCTGCCTTAGCAGTATCCGTAGGGTCGGCTGTGGCACCCCCTGGAGTGGCGCTCCCATGCTGCGGCGTATCAGGCGTCGCCGGCCCTGCACCCTCTCAGTTCCTTCTTGCCGGCAACTCCAACAGAGGAGTCAGGAGGGTGGGAAATGGACATGAGCAACACATCTTGAAGAACAACAGTTACAAAAGGCAGGTAACTGTACGTTTTTTCTTCTTTGAGTGCTTGCTCATGTCAATTCCACTCAAAGAAGAACTGACATTGTGGCGCTCTCTCACACTCCAAAGTGCCCATGGTAGGGGTTGTGGCCAACGGAAACAAAGCAGTCAGACTGCCTCTTTTGTTCCAGCCATCCTTAGGTGCTAAAATGGTCTCCTGGGCCATTTGGGAACCAGATTTACATTAGAAAAGCCCTGAAGCTGCCAACTAATGCACTGACTAACCAAAGAAGTCAATTTAAAACAACAAGTGTGATGATTAGTTTAGGTGTTGGTTGAAAAAGTTTCATAAATCCAACACTGCTCTCCTTAAAGGCCAAAGGTTTTAATATTAATTCCCAAAGGTGGTAACTGGATAGTTCAATCTGCTGAATATTCAATCCACATGAGCAACATGATTGTGAGAAAGACAAAAAGGACCATTAAAAAGCATGTACACAAATGAAAATATTCACACATAAAAAATACTTACTCTACCACTGATGGTATCTATATCTATTTCTGCTTTTTTGGCCCATTTCTGCCAGAAGTTGGGATCATCTAATGAAATATCAGTCCTATTTCCAGATGCAACAAAACTAGCCTGCAGTAAACAACATCATATTCCATTAACGGCATAAAACTGTAATAGAGAATGATTATGTTAAATATATACCAAATTATTCCTCTTAAATACTAAGCCCCTCATGTTCAATGTGTGCATCAAAAATGCTTCAAAGTCCCATAAATTTATAGAAAATTAAGGAAGCAGTTAACTAAGAGAGGAGCTGCTTAAAAAAACATTGTAGCCTCCATTAATTTGGTACAGACTAAAAGCACTAAGCGAGTATGGGCTGGCTGGTGGACAAGATATAAACTGCTGAGAACAATATTTCAGAATTATTATTGATTTGTGCTCTAAAAATGTTGCTAAAACATGTACATGACGACTGAGCCTGCAGAGTTAGAAGGGTTTCTCTATTTAGAAGCTACTTCCAATTCCTTAAAGGGATCAGAACATTTAACTAAATACATAATACTGGCAGAACCGCAGCAGCAAAAATATTCCCACGCACAGAAAAGAGATGGACAGCGTCCTCTAAAAGACATTACAAAAAGGAAACTATCTAAAATAACCAACTGTAGTATATCCTTGACCAAAAACATGCCATAAGATCAGAGGAAAGAAAACGAGAGCTGGACCTTTCATTTTGAAAAAAAATCTCACAAAGACAATTTGAATCCAGACCTGTCCTACAATCATGCGTCTAATTAAGAATTATGTTTGGTAAAAATTATATAGATCTCCATGTGACTGCCAAAGAGATCTCGAGGCAACAACACAGAGAATAGGCTACTCTAACACATCATAACTGTAATGTATCTTCACATAATGCATCGTTAAAGCCTTCCACCCCCTACATTCCCTTTTGCAGTAGTTTCTGACCTACTCTCCCCAACCACCGCCACCCCAAGTTATAAAACACTGCTACCTTTCTTCGGCAAGCCCGGAAAACTTAAAGGTGCGGTGCCATCATTTGAAATGTTTCAGATGAGAGGCAGAATAGTGTTTAAAAAAAAAAGTTGGATGGACTTTCTAAAAAGCTTATTTATTCTACATATTATGTAACTTAGGATACACAAGACATACAGCAAGGTTTCACTGGTATGCATATTATAGCAAAGGAAAAATTACAGGCAGGATACAAGGAATTCTGAACATGTATACAAAATCCAATGAAGGCCCTGATTTTACATTTAGCTCCATTTCGGCACAGGGTTTCACCTGAATGGAGCCCACTGCAGGATCAGGACCTAAATTTTTGTATGTAAAGTGAATGAGTCAGTAGTGTTTGTAACTTGTCAATTTTGTAAAAAGACGACATGGCTATGACTCCACAATCATCCCTCAATATATCACCTGAATCTTCAGAAGAGACCTGGAGTGGAATTTTCGGAAGTGTATTTCCCTCATAACTTTTAAAGCAGGAAAGGCAGAGCACTAAACATTTTAACATAAGGAACTACTCAGCACTGGTAGGGAGGAAGGACTAGATGACCCTAGGAAGTCTTTGCTGCTTTTAATTCCTATGACTAATTTAGTATAATGGAGAGAAGAACTCTGAAAAGGTCACATCACCAAATAGGGATTTCATCTTACATAGGTTTTGTCTACACTACTGGGGTAAGTCAACCTAAGTTACGCCACTCCAGCTACGTGAATAATGTAGCTGGAGTCAACGTAACTTAGGTTAACTTAATACGGTATCTACACCGCGTTGCGTCGATGGGAGATGCTCTCCTGTTGACTTACCTTAATCTTCTCGTTCCGGTGGAGTACCGGAGTCTACCAGAGAGTGCTCTGCGGTTGATTTAGGGGGTCTTCACTAGCCCTGCTAAATCGACCGCCGCTGTATCGATCGCAGCAGTGTCTATCCCCGGTAAGTGTAAACATGGCCATTGAGATTTCATTTAAATGGAATACTTTAAGGGAATGTTCTGATTTGCAGCCCCATGTCATTTAAATTAGGGGTCTGGGGGCAATTTAATGCCAAAGATAGACATGCAAATAACACTGGCATGGGAAGTAAAGGTGAATTAAGTATAAAAATACTTTTTGGTTGTTCTCATAAAGATGATATGATAGCATTAAGCTTCCTGATTCTTCTTTCCTAAGACTAGTTTTCACAAGAAACCTAATTCCACAAACAAGAAGATTAAATGGATCCTCAATCAATATAACTACATGCATATTCTGAGAGACATAGGCTACATCTACACTATAGGGGGGGAGTCGATTTAAGATACGCAAATTCAGCTACGTGAATAGCGTAGCTGAATTCGACATATCGCAGCCGACTTACCCCGCTGTGAGGACCGCGGCAAAATCGACCTCCGCGGCTTCCTGTCGACGGCGCTTACTCCCACCTCCGCTGGTGGAGTAAGAGCGTCGATTAGGGGATCGATTGTCGCGTCCCAACGGGACGCGATAAATCGATCCCCGAGAGGTCGATTTCTACCTGCCGATTCAGGCGGGTAGTGTAGACCTAGCCATAGAAAGCTAAGTTCTTCTGTCCCCCTCACCCTTTTTCATTCTTTTTATTTCTGACACTTCTGTCTGCTATAGTGAGTGTTAGATGTCAGTGGCCTAACCAGTTTGAGAAAGTTTATAACTCCCCATAATTCACATTAAACAAAGACTGTGAATGGGTTTCCAACTACAGAAGCAGTTTCTCCTCCCTTGGTGTTCACACCTCAACTGCTAGCAGAGCACCTCACCCTCCCTGATTGAACTAACCTCGTTATCTCCATACTGATTTATACCTGCCTCTGGAGATTTCCATTACTTGCATCTGAAGAAGTGAGGTTCTTATCCACGAAAGCTTTTGCTCCCAATACTTCTGTTAGTCTTAAAGGTGCCACAGGACCCTCTGTTGCTTTTTACAGATTCAGACCAACACCGCTACCCCTCTGATAATTCACATTGTTTGTATTCATTCTTGCAATCAAAAAATGCTTTAAAATTATTTTCAAGGGAATCATTTTAAACAAAGAGGTTTAGATGAATACAATTAGAAGTAGCCATAAAATAGCGCAAGCATGGCCCTTGCCAATAACCAGCATAGAGTATATTCTACTTTCTGTCTTAGATGTAAAAGCTGTCTCTAGCACCAGTAAGAAATTAGTATCGAAGTATTTTCCCCAATTCTATCCTTGTCCCACACCCTCATTTTCTTTTCTGACATTTTATAGCTCTTCATTTCCTCTCCTATACAACCATCCTTGCTTTGCTTTTCAAACACCTAACAAAACAATATGGATAAAGAGATGTCTCTGCATTTCCAGTATAAACCTGACAGTTATCCTTTAATCCCATTCAACATTTATTTGCTCATATGTGCTTTACACCTGCAATGACTGTCTTAGTTTATGTACTTAGTGTATGAATAAAGCAAAGCAAAGTTATTCTCAGTAACTGTACATCCTCTATCAAAAATATATTAGTACTCATTTAAAACAAAAAACAAAAAAACAAAGCAACACCAGAAGTACACAGCTATTGTTTTGCCAGCACGTAGTCTCATACTTTTGAACATGCAATTTACTCAACGTATACCATGCCAATCAGAGATTTTTCAATGTGCACATGTCCATATAGGTCTCTCTCAAGCAAGATCAGCATGCAAAATCTCTCTTGGATAATGCACAAAAGGGAAAGTAGACAAGTGTGTGCGTGCAAAAGAACAGATGCAACGTGGGCATCATATTTTAAAAACAAACAGTCCCATGAAATTCTTCACTGACACAAAGTTCTACAAATCTCACATTCTGAACCTAAGCAACAATAAGAACTTCCTTAAATAAAAGGCAGAGTAGCATGATCAAATGGAAAACAAGTTGCTGCTACTGTACCTTGGCAAACGTTGAACCCCTTCCTTCTGATTCAATTGTGATAGTTTTCGTACGGCGCTGCAAGATTTGGTCTATATCTTCTTCACAGAATTTAGAGCCCTCATCCTCTTCATCCATAATAGCACCATAGGCACCTCTTCGAAGCAGGTCTTCTATTTCTTTTTTGGAAAGCTGTTGGATCTGTACAAATTATTGATAGTGTTTTTGTTTTAATTTGTTGTAAAAATTGGTGAAAAATTCTCATAAGCATATGTGCAGTATTTTTTCTACCTACTTCCATAACCAATATTTTTATAATTAAGTTAGCCTTCCAGATTTGTAGATTTAGTATCTACCTTTTTATAATTAAAAAAACAATAAAATGATAAATACCATTATATTAAATATATATAAATATCATAACATATTTAATGTAACCTTGCTTCTACATTTGGGCACCTAGTGAGTACTTGATGAATCAAGACTTTTATTCAATGTAATGATTAATGGGGGACTTCGGGAAAAATAGCTTTGTGCACCAGTTTAATCAATATCTAAAGATGTATATGATCACCAGTATAACTCAATTAACTCTTCCTGTATTAAGGCTACAGCTTATACTCATATAGAAGGATATAAAAATAAAGTGGAGGAAAGTTTTATATTACATGGGATTTTTTTTTTAAAAGAATGTATGTGGAGTAAAAAATATTAAACTATGCTTTATCAAAATTTGATTGTGGAGCTAATGTAATCTTGCCTTCTTCCATACAAATGGAAAGCTGCATAGGAAATGAGATAGGAATCCTGTCTACCTGATCTGCGGAATCTCTAACGAATGTTGTGAAATCTGAAGCATAATATTTTAATGATTCTAGGTTCGTGGTTTGGTATAATCTCTACAAATAAAATAAATAAAGCCTACGCCATTTAAAAAAAAAATATGGTAAGCAAAATATGTCACTCTTTCAGATACATCACCAAGGCAATTATCTACCCTTTGGTTTAACAAGGAAAGATGGAGGAAGTAGACTGTGCAAGAGTTCAAAGCAAATTTATGGCTAAGCTTTAGAAGACATTTCCAAATGTTCATCTTTGCCTTCATCAGGAAACATCACATAGCTATGCACACATTATATAAAAAAAAAAAAAAAAAAAAGCCTAAGTTAAAATTAATTAAGCTGTTCCCTTGCAATTACAAAAGTAGCTTTAAAAATGGTAGTTATTCTGGCCAATAACAAGAAGTCTACATACACCACCAACACTATTTTCTCTTCCACTCATGCTCTGTAAAACAGCTTTATCCAGACCCAATTTCAGACTTGCTCTGTCAAACATCTCTCTCTCATATGAGTTCCGAGTTATCAATCTGTAGACCTTCACTGCTTTGTTCTGACCAATCCTGTGACAACGGGCTTGGGCCTTTGAAAGAGGGAACAAAAATAAAATTAGATTTTTGTGTAGGAGCAAGCTATATTCCTTCTTCTAAGAAACCTGCTCTGCTATAAAGTAATCTTAAAGGGACACAGTCAACTTGAAAACAATCAATGTTTTTAAATGGAAGTTATACAAATAGAGCAGAGGTTTGGAAAGTTAGAAGTAGTCTTGGAAAGATGGATTAGTAGGCAGAATGTTGGTGAAGTGGTCTAAGTTGCATGATATGTTATTTATCTCAAATGAATTCTATGTATATTTTTTTCACAGTACTGATTTCTCCACAGATGCTAGACAAAAAGTCACTTGAGGATTTCTGAGATTTTGATTCCACTTCCTCTTCCTTAAATTCAGTCCATTTTCTAGGGGATCTTACAATTGAAACATTTTTGTGCTACTCTAAGCTGAAGGTTTTTACTTTCAATTTTAATCTATTCTTTCTAGTTTTAGTAAGTGATGAGAAATCTCTCCATCTTTGCATTATTCTTTTATCTACTTGTATTAACAGAGTCATCTCTTTCTTCCCTTATGTCCTTAATGGATAACCTCAGTTTTCTGAACTTGTACATATTTCAAATCTCGCTTCTGTGTACCCCCTACAATTCCTTTTTATATACTAAATCGTCCTCTTGATGCAATCTTCAGTTATTCTATATGATACGCAGTAGTGTCCACAACCGTATGCCAAATCCTAGCGGTAATCTAAAGAGCATCATGTAACTAAGGAGACACTTTGTTCCCATTCTTACATGCAAAACCTCTCATTATAATTCCATGATTGTATCTACTTCTTCACTTCAACATCACTTCATATACATTATTAACTTTTCTCTATTATTTACACAATTTTTCTGCACTGATAATGAATAGCCACTGGCTTTCCACTGCAGTTTGTGTGTGTGGATAGTTTCTGAAAGTCATTCCCATTCCTTCTCTAACACTGTGAGCATCACAGAAGTAACTGAACTTTAGCATAGGCCCAAATTCTTCTCTAGTTCTACTATTCTAAATCCAGAGCAGTACCATTAACATTTATTGAATTAATTAGTGTATGAGAGAGTAAAATTGGTTCCCACTGTGTTCTGTGATATCCTCAAAACCTTCAGAGTTTTATAATCTCACTAACAGTTTACCTGTGTTGCACTTTATATATTGCAAATATATTATGATTTAAGCGAAGAACTCATTTTATTAAATGAATACAGAAAGTCTATTTTGAACATTTTTGGGGCGAGAAACAGGAAAAGTTAAAGGAGAAAGCCTTACAAAATTTACATTTGTATTCGGATTTCAAGACAATTATAGAAAGTGGGGTGGAAAAACATAGCTATGATTATCAAAGAGACAGCCCAGCCAAATACAGTTGATCCTCTGTTTGTATACTGTAATCTTTTTGTTAAAAAAAGTTCTGTTATACTCTTACTGAAATATACAGCATGGTGTTTTTTATGCTCCAGTTATAACCTCAAATGAATTTACCTGGAGATCGTTCTGAGGATTCCAGTCAGAATCAAAAATTATACACGTATCAGCTGCAGTCAAATTAATGCCCAATCCACCAGCTCTGGTACACAGAAGAAACACAAACCGATCAGAGTCTGGTTTGCTAAACCGATCAATAGCAGCTTGCCTCAGATTTCCTCTCACTCTCCCATCAATTCTTTCATATAAGTACCTAGAAAGTGCAAAAGAAATTGTTTAGAAAAACAATCTGTTATCTACAATGGAAAAAAGTTATCTTTGCTTTCTACTTACCTCTCATGAACAGCACTGAAAGATACACAGGTGAATGAAGATAAACACAGGGATGGATTTATATGGCTGGCTGCAACTTTCTTACCTTAACACTGGGGAAGTGTGCTGTCTGTCCCGACTTGCATGCACCAGGCATTTAATTGGATCCAACAAGGGGATTACAGGGCTCCCACCATATAAACCGTAACTCAGCCCACACTTCTGAATCATCTCTCATACTCCCAGAGAAGGTATCAAAAGTGAAATCTTGGTCTGCAAAGGACCTTCAGGTCTTTCCTTCTCCCATAGGCCTGAGGTCCACCAATGAAATCTCATGTCTCTTTTACTTGTGGGAGCTGGCCATTTGGCCTTTAGCCATACCGGATACTGGTTGCAAGTTGTGACAAATTAAACATTCCTACAAATGACTAGTATTGATTTCTAAGTCCTATGTCTATTTAATTAAACTGTACACCTCCATGATGCTGCAAGGAAGGTGAAAAACCCATCAGGCCTCTGACAATTTGGCCCCAACAGGAAAAACTCCCTTCACACCAAAACACGTGATCATGCTAAAAACATAGATCCTATGCTACAATTACAGGAACGGAGGGTAGAGCAGCAAAATGTGACAAGAGGCTCCAAAAGACGCAGGCAGAAGTTTAAATTAGCGAGGGGGAGGACAAGGAGTTAGTCAGCTCCCATTTTCCTCTGGCTGGTGAATGGGAGGCAGTGGGGCTCCACCCCCAAATTCCCATGCATGTGTTCCCCCTCCCTCTGGAGCTGTCTACCACATTTCAAGTCTTTAACAGGGCTCACACAAAGTGAGTGCAAATTATAACATACTTTGGTTTCATAATGTAATATGCTAAATTGTCTCATCACATATGGTATTATTGGGAAATCAGTATAAAGCAATGTTTAGATAACTGTCACTTGACAAACCAGTATTTGGATTGTGAACAAGTACTGCTTCTAAAAATAAATTAGTCTTTCTTTACCTTTTAGCCTAGTTTACATTTGATTAGCTTACCTTTTTTTTTTTTTTTTGCAAAGTGTTGAACATTAGCCTAACTGTAATAGGATCGATTTCTATTAAACTAATAATTTTGTTCTATCAATCTCTCAAGATCAAGCAAAACTGGAACAAAAATAAAGTCACCACACCCCCAAAAAAGTCTTTCAAGAGGCACCAGTGAAACTATGTTTTCCTTAAACCTAAACCTAGTTAAATTATTGCTCCTTCCTTAACTTTTATAATTACAAAGACTCTTGTACTCTTGCTGTAATATCAAAATATATGTGCTTTGCTCCCACACCTTAAACCGTAGAAACATTTCTCTGCAATTGGTAAGTGGAGTAAGCTGCAAAATTTGTATTTAATTGTCAGCAGAAAGCGTCACAAGCCTTTTTCCTCCTTGCTGATCAGACATAAAATGGCACAGCAGATAATCCACAGGCATTTTGTCAGTCAGTCATGCTCCTGTTGTCATGCATTAATTCTGACAATTCTAACCAAAGAGCAAAGCCAAACAAGTTCATACCTCTATGGCATTCAAAAGAAGAGTCAACCTGTTCAGATGCTGCACTAGTCTATGTATTATTTGCTTACAGAACAAGGAACATCTTTTTATACACATTTTTAAACAATATCACAATTGAAACAATGTGAATTGAAATCAAGATACTGATACAAGATACTGAATTCCTAGTTGTGAGTAATTGCTAATTTGTAAAGCAAGTATGGAAAAAACCAACATACAACTATGGTCCTAAATAAAATTGGCATCATAAAGGTTATTAAATATATGCAATGCCAAGTCTATATAAGAATGTTACCAACTTTGCTTATTTTTATTTCAGTAGGTTGCAATCATTTATCAAAAAGATATCCCTGTTGAGAACAGCACACAGAGTTTATGAAATATGTAGCATTCTACCTTTTATGTATAAGGTAGTCCTCAAGGATGTCAAGACAGCGCACCATTTGAGAGAAGATAAGCACCTTATGGCCTCCTGCTTTCATTTTTGGGAGAAGTTTATCAATGAGGACCAATTTACCAGCAGACTGGATCATTGCTTGTAGATGAAAATCAGGAGCAGTTGGGATATATGTTTCCCTAAACTCCCCAAGGATTTTCTCTTCAGCACCTGTCAAATAATAAAAATGTATGACTAATCTCAAAAGAAATGGTGGTGGTTGTTTTTTTACCCACACAACAAAGTTAATGATCACACAGCTTGGTTACCCCACATTATTTCACTGTTTAACTGTTCACTTTGGGGCAAATTCTGTCCCCCGTCCCCAGCCCATTTTTAAAAACAAACACAAAACAAAGCACAACACAAAACAAACCACACATTACAGGGTACAGCTGTAAGTAAAAACAGATTTTTTCCCAAATGAGGTCACCTCCCCACAAGCCAGGCTCCCCTATGTTGATGTGACAGCACAAAGGGACAAGATTACCTGGCTTAGGGAGAATACCCCTAGCAATGGCCCTACATAAGGCTTAGGGTTGCCAACCCTCCCAGACTGTCTGGAATCTCCTGGAATTGGAATCCACCTTCTGGTGGCTATTGAAACCAATCCGGAAGATTTTAAGAGGCCGCAAAAAGTCCGGTGAATGGTGCAGCAGGGCTAAGGCAGGCTCCCTACGTGCCCTGGCTCTGAGTGGCTCCCAGAAGTGATCGGCGCAGACTCCAGAGCTCCCATTGGTCAGGAACTGCAGCCACTTGGAGCTGTGGGGGTGGTGCCTACAGGCAGGGGAACTAGGAGCTGGACATGATGGTCGCCTCCGGAAGCAGCCCAAGGCAAGCGCCGCCAGGCTGGAACCCACACCCCGAACTCTCTCCCACATCCCAATCCCCTGCCCCAACCCTGAGCCCCCTCCCGCACCCAAACTCCCTCGCAGAGCCTGCACCCTGCACCTCAACCCCCTGCTCCAGGCTCAGCCTGGAGCCTCCTCCCATACTGCAAACCCCTCGGCCCCACCCCCCCAGCCCAGAGCCCACATCCCTCCCACACCTCAACCCCCTTCTCCAGCCCAGTGAGAGTGAGGGAGGGTGGGAGGGGAGAGTGAGCAACGGAGGGAGGGGGGCCGGAGTGAGCGGGCAGGTGGTCTTGGGGAAGGGGCGGGACAGGGACATGGTCTTGGGGAAGTGGCGGGGCAGGGGTGTTTGAGTTTGTGCAATTAGACAGTTGGCAACCTTAGTAAGGCTGCCATGAAAACCCTGTTGTAGGAGGCATGCTGAGGGCAGTAAAGGTATATTTTGGGTCAGGAGATGTGTGCTGCAGAAATTCTAGAAGAGCAGACACCCATACGTAGCCAGGGATAGGCTGTCTAAGCTGAGGGGAGGCGTCACATTGGCCTTCGGAACAATCCAAAATCAAGACGACACAAAGACGGCTTAAAGAGACAGAGCACATAATCACACCTGTCGATTTATCTTTCTGAGTGGCCCTAAATTCTTCAGGCCAAATTCACATTTTATGTACCTCCTCTGATGGCTACAGATTTCCAATAAGTTACACCTGGGCTGAATGGAGTAATTCATTTTAAAGTTAGTTATGACAAAAAAAGAAACAATATTTAGGCACACTGTTTCAGACAATGGAATTTAAGGAACAGCAGTTGGTCTCATCCCATAGGAAATCTGAAATAATTTACAAAGGTTTCAGAAATGTTGTATTAACACAAAACTAGCTTTTCACACTATAGGTTTACAGCTACAACATTCATAACCAATACAATTGCAATTACTGATTAAAACAAAGCCAAGGTAAGAATAGCTAAGAATTTTGTTTTTTAAAAAAATCAGAAGAGCATGGAAAAGAAGAAATTACTCACCTTGTGGAGTAACTGAGGTTCTTTGAGATGTGTCCTCCTATGGGTGCTCCACTTCAGGGGCACATACACCTCTCAAACCCTTGATTGGAGATTTTCAGTTAGCTGTGTCCGTTCAGACCATGCATGGGCCCTGTGCCTCCTCTTGCCAGATACTGAGGCTATATAGCATGTGGGAAAACCACCCTCAATTCTTTGTCCACCCAACTACCCATAAGAAACAGTCCGAAGCAGAGGGCGAAGGAGGGCGGGTAGTGGAGCACCCATAGGTGGACACATCTTAAAGAAACACAGTTAGTACACAAACTGAGTAACAACTTCTTCGAATAGCGTTCCTATGAGTGTGCCACCTCAGGTGACTTGGGGCAATATTCCCAGATGGAGGAGGCAGCTTCAGAACAGTTCAAAACTGAAGACAATACTGCAGAATCAAGTGCCAAATCAGATCTGATGGAATGGATCAAGGCATAATGTTTTGAAAACTACGTACTGAAACCCATGTAGCGGCTCTATATATTTCAGATACTAGTACATTCTTTTATAATGCTGTAGATCTTGCTTGAGATCTGGCTCAATATGCTAACACCCTTTGGGGGGGAATGAGCACCCACAACATCATAACAAGAAACAATACATCCAGATATACATCTCAATAGTCTCTGAGCAGAGATCAAGGACGCTGTTGATCTATCCGCAAAGGAAATGAAGAGCCTATGTGACTTCCTAAATTTCTTCATCCTATCTAAGTAGAAGGCCAACGCCCTTCTAACAGCCAGGGCATGTAAACAGAATTCATGTAGAGAACTGCGTGGCTTTGGGAAAAACCCTGGAAAATGAATGGAATGATTAAGGTGGAACTCTGATAGAACCTTAGGTAAGAATTTAGGGTATGGATGTAAAGACACCTTGTCCTTAAAGAACACTATAAACGGGGAGTTCTGCCATCAAGGCTTCAATCTCCCTGATCCAACAGCCTACATGGAATTTAAGGAACAGCGGTTGGCTGTTGGCTACTAAAAAGGCCAACTTCATAGATAAATGTAACAGAGAACAGGTTGCCAGTGGTTCAAATGGAGATCTTATGAGGTCCCAGGTTAAAGCAGGGTTTCTAGTCTGTGGACAGAGATTCCACAAACCCTTAATAAGCCTACACAATACTGGATGAGCAAATACAGAGAATCCTTCTACCAGAGGATGAAAGGCTGATATTGTGGCCAAATGGACCTTAATCAGACTAATTTATAACTCTGGTTTCTTTAGATCCTACAGATAATCCAGGATGACTGAAAGTGGCACTGAATCAGGCAGGAGGCAACAACGACAACACCAATGGAACAATCTCTTCCATTTCTGCAGGTAAGTAGTGTGGGTTGATCTGTTTCTATTATTCACTAACACCTGTTGTACTTATGTAGAGCAGGCAGATTCTAACCCCATGAACCATTGCGGAGCCACACCGTAAGGCAGAGAATTGCTAGGCTGGGATGAAGCACACGACCCACATCCTATAGCAGGAGATGAGGAATGGACGGAAGCTCAAATGATAGTTGGATACATAGGTGAAACAGGTATGGGTACCTAACTTGTCTCAGCCAGGTCAGCACTATAAGGCTAACTCTGGCTCTGTCCTGTCTGATCATTTTCATCACCCTCAGTATCAGCAGCATTGGAGGAAATGCATAGAACAGACCCTTCTTCCAAGGAGTGGTGGTCCAGATCCCCTCTTGAGCAGAAAAGAGAATACTTTCTCTTCACGACCTCTAGGAACAGGTACACCTCTGGTAGCCCCCATCTTATGAATATGCTGAGGAGAAACTGGGTGTCTAGTTCCCATTTATAATTCTGTGAGAAGTGTCTGCTGAGGACATCAGCTGTGTTGTTCTGAATACCTGGGAGGTAGATCTGAAATTTGGATCTGATGAGCTATGTACCAATTCCATAGCTTCATGAGTTTGGCACGCTGGAAGGAGGATCTTGCTCCTCCAAGCTTGTTGATATAGAACATGCAGGATATGTTGTCTGCTGTGATCCTAACTGATTTGCCCTGATGAGGGGTAGGAAATGAAGGAAAGCATTCCTGACAGCCCTGAGCTCCAACAAATTGAGGTGAGTTCCCCATTCCAACAGTGACGCAGTCACTCACTCAAGGGGCTGGGCGATGGAAAGGGACGCCCGCACAGACAGTGAGTTGATCCTTCCACCAGTCTAAGAAGTTTCTCACACAGAGAAACCGTCACCTGTCTATCCAATGGGTCTCTCACTGGAACATCGGTCATTCTGAGCCAACCCTGGAAGCAGAAGGCCTGCATGATTGGTCCAAAGGCACAAGCTGCCATGTGTCCCAGGAACTGAATTCCTATTGTGGTTCAACGGTCCCCTGAATTGCTCATCCCAGACTCGACAAGGTTACAAATCTGACTAAGGAAGGTAGTCTCTGGCTGTCAACAAATCCAAATATGCCCCTATAAACTGTATTTCCTGTACAGGGGTTAATATGGACTTTTTTTACATTAAGCTGCAGACCCAACTCCTGGTACAGAGCAAGGGATATCTGGATGGAAGACAGCACTGCTTCGTAGGAATGGTTGCCATGGTACAGGAAGACTAGGATCGCTTCTTGTTGGAGGAAAGCAGCCACTACTGACAGAACTTTTGAGAACACCATTGAGACCGAGGAAAGGGCAGCACTCAGTATTCGAAATGATCTTGGCCTACAGTGAAACATTGGTATTTCCTGTGCAATGGGTGAATCTTTATATGAAAATAGGCATCTTATAGGTCGAGGGCTAAAAACCAATCCCCTTTCTCTAGTGAAAGAATTATAGCTGCCAGAGTTACCAAGTTTACAAACTTGTTTAGAAGTCTTAGTTCGGTCTTCACCGTGTCCTTCTTTGGTACAAGGAAATACGTAATCCCTTGAGTTTATAAGCTCCTAAATTGAAAGGAAGTTCACTTCTAGTCTCGATAAAAGCTTGTGAGAGGGGGTCCCTGAAGCAGAATGGGGAAAGGGGGTGGAAGAGAGGGAGTGACATAAAATGGATAGTTTAACCAATGTTATGACCTCTATTACCTACTTATCAGTAGTGAACTGCTTCCAAACATATTGGAAACAGGCAAGGCAGTCTCCAAAGTGGGAGAGATGTGCTAATGGGCACATCTGTCAATACAGAGGTGCAGGAGGATTCAAACTGTGGATAGGTGGTCACAGAGGGTGGTTGGGCATCCCTATTTCTCTGAAATCTATGTCTCTTTCTGGGTGGTTCGATGGATTTATGGAATCTGGAAAACTGAGCAGGATGTGATCTTTGGGTAGTCTGTGACCTATTAAGCCCTTTCTTATTTGTAGATGTATATTTGCCCAGGGATTGTAAAGTAGCCCTACAGTCCTTTAGATTCTGCAATGACTCACGTTTTCCAAGAACAGTTTATGACTGTTGAAGGGAAAGTCCTCCACGGTTTTCTGTACTTCTCTCAGAAACCCCAAAAGATGGAGCCATAATACCCTGCGCATAACCACTGCCATGGAGACAGACACTGGCAGCAGTGTCCACAGCACCTAAGAATACTTGAAGAGCAGTTCTGGCCACCAATTGGTCCTCTGAGATGATGGACTGGAATTGCTCCCTATGTTCTTGTGGCAGATGTTCAATAAAAGCTGTTAATCTGTTATTTGTAAAATTTTATTTGGCCATGACCGCTTCGTATTCATGATCCTGAACTGCAAGGTTGCTGACGAACAGGCCTTTCACCCAAAGAGATCCAGCCTTTTCTAGCCCTTGTCACATGGGGTAGACTTAGAGAAGTGCTGCCTACCCAGCTCATTTACTGCATCCACCACTAGGGAGTTAGGTGGAGAGTAGGAGAACAAAAGGTCCAAATACTTAGGGAGAACATAATACCTCTTGTCCACCTGCTAACATGTGGATGTCAGGAGTCTGCCACACCATCTTAACCAGATCTAGGAGCCCTCATTGATGGGCAACACCACCTTGGAGGATGTTGCTCACTGCAAGATATCAAACAGTTTGTGCTATGAATTCTTGATCTCTTCAAGAGGAATTTGAAGAGTGTCAGCTACTGTCTTTATGAGGTCTTGAAATTCCCAAAAATCAGCAGCCATGGATTGTGGTGGAGGCATAATCACCTCACCCAGAGATGAGGATGAAATAGGTTCTTGAAGGGTGGCCTCCTTAACTGCTCTAGCTTCCTGCTCCTCAAACATCTGCTCCTGTGGAGGAGCAGGTTGAGGAGGAGAGGGCTGTACAACTCTGGCCTTCCTATGAGACAGTGGTGGTCTGGTAAATTGCTGTTGATAGACGGCCCAGTGCCCCAGTATGGCCACAAGGGTGGGCCACGCAGAAATGGGAATGGTATACAAGGTTGGTCCCCACCGCCCTTGATAATGATGCCAATCTTCCGAATAACTTTCGGAGTGTGGTTTCCTGAAGGGATATGTTGGAGAACCCTGAACAGAAACACGGGAGACCAATTGGAAGCCTCCCTCATTCTCCTCTATCTCCTGCAGAAAAAAGCGGAAAGCCATGAAATACCGAGGGTGGTAGTCCAGCGATCAGAGTTTGGTATAAAGAGACATTCAGTACCAATGAGGAGTGGGGACTCCAGTTCATCCATTATCAAGAGGTCCTTAGTATATCTGAACTCCTGTGGTACCAAACATAGGATTGGTACTGAAACAGTAGCCAAGGCCACAACTGCCAAATCCAAGAGAACCAATGACGGTGGGCGTATTGAAGTTTATGCCAATGGTATCTGGCACCGCTGCTTGCTTGGTGCTAAGGGTGCCTCATACAGTGATACCAACATCTGGGCTGAACTCAACAGTGCCAGTCCAGAGTGTCTATCCTTGCTCTCTTCGTTGAGAGGAGGTACCAAGGCCCTGTCGGAGCCATCTCTCTTCTCCGTGCTCCTAGACTTTACGACTCAGCTGGTACTGGAAGAGACCTTTGAATCAATGGTATTGAGTGAAGAGATTGAGGCTTCAGAGACAGTAGATCTTGCTGGAGACCTGGATTTTTTCAGAGCTGACTCCTTAAGGAGAGAGTTTGCGCTCCTCTTTTAGGAAGCCTCCAAAGTCTTCACTCTCTTACTGGAAGACTGCACAGAGGTAGAAGGGGTACTGGTTGTGTCTGGAGACAAATGTACCGGGGGGGAGGTGGGGGAGCTCCTGACCTGACTCAGAAACTGGCCAAAAGGAGCATTCCATCAGCAGCAGTCTAGAGTTTCATCTCCCTATTTTTCCTTGCCTTGGACTTGAGGGCCAGGCAGAAGTTGCACTTCTGTCAGACATGGGACTCCCCCAAGCAAGGGACACAGAGTGGCCATTGTTCACAGATATAGCTTCTTGAGAGGAGAGGTAATCTTTAAAACATGGCGAGCCAGGCATGCCCTACTAGGAAAAGAATAAGCCTCCCCGAGGGAAAAGAGCAAAGAAACAATCCTTTCACTACTTATCTAATTAAATATAACGATATTAACAACTAAAAATTAGCTTTAAAAACTTATTTTAACCAGTACAGAAATATTAGAAAAGCCAAGGCACACTCAAGATGGATATGCTAGGGCTCCATCTCAGGCCGAGACTGTTGAGAAGGAACTGAGGATGGTTCACCTGCTCACCCCTGAATAGCCTCAGCATCTGGCATGAAGAGCCCCCCCCCCCCTCCCCCCATAGCTTTCGTATCCAGCATGAGGAGGCATCCACTCCAAGGAGGCCTGGAGTCGAAAGGACACCGCTAACTGAAAATCTCTGATCAAGGGCTCGAAAGGTATATGAGCGCTCCTGAAGAGGAGCGCCCATAGGGACACTACTTGAAGAAGAGGAAGGATCAGTTCTGGGTCCGGTTCTGTTCAATATTTTCATCAATGATTTAGCTAATGGCATAGAGAGTACACTTAAAGTTAGCGGACGATACTAAGCTGGATGGGGTTGTAAATACCTTGGAAGATAGGATTAAAATTCAAAATAATCTGGACAAACTGAAGAAATGGACTGAAGTAAACAAGATGAAATTCAATAAGGACAAATGCAAAGTCCTCCACTTAGGAAGGAACAATCAATTACACACATACAAAATGGGAAATGACTGCCTAGGAAGGAGTACTGCGGAAGGGTCATAGTGGATCACAAGCTAAATGAGAGTCAACAGTGTAACACTGTTGCAAAAAAAGCAAACATTCTGGGATGCATTAGCAGGAGTGTTCTAAAAATGATACGACAAGTAATTCTTCGGCTCTACTTCGTGCTGATTAGGCCTCAACTGCAGTATTGTATCCAGTTGTAGGCATCACATTTCAGGAATGACGTGGACAAATTGGAGAAAGTCCAGAGAAGAGCAAAAAAATGATTAAAGAGCTATAAAACATGACCTATGAGGGAAGATTGAAAAAACTGGGTTGGTTTAGTCTGGAGAAGGGAAGAGTGATAAGAATTTTCAAGTACATAAAAGGTTGTTATAAGGAGCGAGAAAAATTGTTCTCCTCAATGGCCGAGGATAGGACAAGAAGCAATGGGCTTAAATTGCAGCAAGGGCAGTTTAGGTGGGACATTAGGAAAACCTTCTTGTTAGGGTGGTTAAGCACTGGAATAAATGGCTAGGGAGGCTGGGGAGTCTCCATCGTTGGAGGTTAGACAAAACACCTGTCAGGGATGGTCTAGAAGATAATCCTTAGTCCGGCCAGGGGTGCAGGGTACTGGACTAGATGACCTTTTGAGGTCTCTTCCAGTCCTAATATTCTATGATTCTATGAAATTTCTTGGGGTGGGGGTGGAGGTCTTAGGGGGAGTTTAATTATATATTTTTTTCAAAGTATGTTGTAACAAACTAAAAAGAACCCAAACTATGTTATTCTGATACTTGAAACTGGATTTGAGGATGGTAAAAACATTTTAAATACTTTTCCTTCACTTACTGTAGAACCGGCTTTGAGTGTACAGAGTGTATTTTCTTACGAGTACAGAAAATAATGAATTGGAAGAGATTTACGAATAGGAATACAAACTACATGAACATTAAGGTACACTACATATTTGGTTGCAAGAACCACTCTAAGTTTAGAAGTTAAATTTCTATTCTCTCTCAGTATGGCTAAATTTTAAAAAGATGTAACATTTGCAATCAAAATTCCATTTTGTAAAATATTCTCAGAATATCATGTGCATATCACTATTTAAATCCAGAAGTTCAAACCACATGTAAGCCTGCAGCTACAACACAACTTTAAATAATGTTTTACTTTTAATTTTATCAGGGTACATTTCAAAGCAAGACCAAACATTACAGTTCTTATCAAAATGTGATAAGATTTGGGGAAAAAAATACTTAAACCATTCTACTAAATGTGACAGGAATAGCAATTTCCTGAACAAACCCTACTGAATTAAGTTAAACCTTACTGAATTGAGTTTAAGTATTTTAGGAGCTCACTGTATTAAAAATACAAATGGTTATGTGTTATTGCAGGATTGTATGTAACTAGTCTAGGAGACATGACTAATGTAAACCTTGGGAAGTGCTATGTGCATCAAAGGACTCTTTTCAACAATGGGCTAAGACAAGAATGAACTGTTAGTTTAAGTAGGTTTCCCAGGAAATCTCTAGGAGGAGGGGCAAGCAAATGCACCTACTCTGCTTATGTAGGGTTACCATATTCAAACATTTAAAAAAGAGGACACTCCCACAGGGCCCTGGTCCCACCCCCGGCCCTGCCCCAACTCCGCCTCTGGCTCCGCCCCAACCCCGCCCCTTTCCCAAAGTCCCTGCCCCAACTCTGCCCCCTCTTTGAGCACCCCGCATTCCCCCTCCTCCCTCCCGCTCTAATCTTGGTTGGGGGTTGCTAAGTGCTTCCCTGCTCCCCACTCACCCTGCAGTCCCTGCACCCCCTCGCCTGCCCTGCACCCCCCTGCCCCTGCCTGCCTTGCTCCTCCTCACCCTGCAGCCTCTCCGCCCCCTGCCTGTCCTGCCCCTGCAGCCTCTATGCCCCTGCCTGCCCTGCTCCTCCTCGCCCTGCAGCCTCTGCACCCTCCCGCCTGCCCTGCTCACCCGGCAGAGGGAGCACTGCAGGCTCCACGTGGACTCAAACACTGTTCTGTGCTGCTCTGCGGGGGAGGAGGGAGCGGGGGAGGGGAGGGACTCTGGCTGCTAGAGGCCCCAGTGGCTGCGAGCGGCTTTCAATCAGGCCCCGCCATCCAATCAGCCGAGCCGCACTCTGCATGAGGGGAAGGGGGAAATCCCAGACATTTCTACTTGATTAGAAATCCCCCCCCGGACGGCCATTTAACGCTGAAAAAGCCGGACATGTCTGGGAAAACCCGGATGGAGGGTAACCCTAGCTTATGCAAGAACTCTGCCTTTGAAGCTACTCCTACAGGAAGGAAACTTTTGTCTGCTGACCCCGTTACATGAGGACAGATCAGAGACCCAAAAACTATTTAAAGAAGTAACTCTCAGATTAACAAGTGATTTTGTTCTGAGAAAAAGAAGTTATGAACTTGTAACCCCAGAAAAACCTCGTCATCGGGTCTGTAGGGCTGTTCACTGGCCAGAGTCCTTGTTGGAGTTGAGGTGATCTCTGGTAAGCTTATTAGCATGTATTCTTATTATTTTAAATATATTTTCTCTATAATGCTTTTACCTTAAGAATAAATATGCTTGCTTAGAAAGAGCTGTGTGGTAACTGAACTGTGGCAACTACACTGTTTACTTGCTCTGTGGGGGGGGGGGAAAAAAGCAGGCCTGCTTAGGCAGGGGAATTCCCAGTCCAGGCAGGGAGCTGTGCAGACTGGAAACACCATGGTCAGGAGGGAGAGAGACGCATGTCTTTGCTAAGAGAGGCAATACTGGGGAGCCAGAAAATTAAGAGTGGGTGCCCTTGCTAGACTATAGAGGGGAAGTACAGGTGCAGTTGCCCTGAACTGTGACACCAAGGATGGAAGTATATCAACTGAAAAAGTCAGTCTTAATTTATAATGTTTTACCTTTGATAAGATACGGGTGGTTGCAGCACTTTCTGAGTTCCATCATAGTGTTAACTAGATTGGGTACATTAGCTTGGCCAGCTCCTTTCGACAAGAATGCAAAGTTCTTCTCCAAAATTGCCCGATAATATTTCTTCTGGATATTAGTTAGTTCTACTTCAATTATAGTTTCTTCCTTGGGAGCTAATTTTTTCTCTACATCTTCCTTCAACCGTCTCAGCATCATTGGTTTTAGGATAGCTTGTAACTTTTGCACCTGAATAATATATATGTATATATATATAAAACTGGAATGTATGCAAAGGTAAAAAAATAAGCTTAATTTAACATTTTACAATCTACATTAACTATTTGCCAGATTTACGTGAACTATTTGCCTGGAAGGGACATAGTCTCATTTTCAGAGACAAGTTACCAAAGTAATTTTTCAAATGCTCTGATTACAGAAAGGAAGCTTTTAGCATTTGTCAGCAGACAACCTGGCCTCAAAGAGGAAGAACTTGGATTTCCATTAATCTCACTCCTTTATTCATCATAGGCACATAATTTGTTATTTAATAGGGAAAAAATGAATTATTTAACATCAAATAAATAGCAAATCTTTACAAGTTATATTTCATTTAGAAATGTTTGTTCTGTACATCAAATTTGTGATGCCAAGCACACTTTCTTGGCTTGCTTAAAAATTTGAGAGGGTGAGCCCCTTCTTTACCGTCTTGTGTCATGAAGTGAAATTACATATCTATGTAAAGAGTTGATTTGTGTGACGGTTGATAGTAAGTTAGTCACCTAAATTACTTTGGCACTGACTGAAAGGGCAGTGAAGGCAGAAAGGATTTAAATATAATCCATTTACAAACCACAGTATTAAAGAGAAAAACAAAACAAAAAGCATCCTCAAATTATTCACTCAAATTGTTATTCTGCAAGTAGAAAGTTAAGAAGTCGTTTATATGTAGTACCTGTTCCTCCGTTTTAAGGTCCCCAAATTCCTGCATGAATGTAGATTCAGCAGGAAAACGCAAAGGTTCAAGAAAATGAAGCAGGCTAAACAGTTCTTCTACTGTGTTCTGCAGTGGTGTGCCTGTCAAAAGCACTTTGTGCTCCTATATAAAGGCATACATGTCACATGAAATTCTTATGTGCACAGTTAGCAAAAAGATTTTTTTTTTTAATTTCTGAGCACTAACATCTAACTGATTTCACAAGCACTAGAGATCTGATGGTTTATAAACAAAAGGAAGAGCATCAGTAAGCAAACTATTTGAGAGCTAGAATTTCTCTAAACTTTACATTCATATTATGTGCCCAATGGTCCATGGCTAAGATACTATTTTAATAAACTTCAAACAACATGATTAATCTGTGATCAAAAAAACTCTTTACAGCCAAGTAATAAAGAAATGGTTATACACTTTATTTCCCTCTTTCTAATATTCACACACACTTTTCTCTCAATAATTACTGAAGTTTATAGTAGAAATTTGAATATCAAATTAGACAATTGATACATTTAGTCTAGTACTGTGCTTCCGACAGCAGGCAATATCTAATGCTTCAGTGTAAAGTAAAAAATTATAAACTCAAAAAACCCCATAATGCATCTAGTCATTTGTGCATTATAATACATGAGTAGTCAGTGGCAATGAATTCCTTTTAGAACCTTGCAGGAGACCAGGCAATGGCCTCAGGCATAAGGTTTGATAACCCTTACATCTTAAGCAAGTAAGCTGCAACCATATACGCAATATCATCATCCAGTTCCTTTCAAAGGTGTCAATATTTGTGAATACAAAGAAGTTTAAAAATGCTATATAAATGAGAAATATGACTGCAGTTAAAACTCTCATTCAAAATAAAGTAGGCTATCAGGAACAGCTCTAGTAAAAATGGATTCTGCTTACAGTTTATGCAAGTTGCATTTCAATCCCACAAAAATACACTGAAAACGTTTCTGAAAATTGTATACCTTAAGCTGTGAAAACTATCAATAGTGGAATAATAGAACTTTCATAGACTGCCCTCATATAAAAACCACTCTCTTTAAATCTAACAATTAAACAGTCTTATAATTTATCATAGTATTCTCCCTAACAGGAAAGAAATCTCATTAAACCAAGTAAATGAAATGCAGCCACTCACAAGATTCATGAGTTTGAGTCCCTCCAGGAGTTTGCAATTTTTATTCTTCAGCCTGTGTGCTTCATCAATAATAACACACCGCCATTCAATTGCATTGAGTTCTGGACAGCCACCAAGAATCATTTCAAAAGTGGTGATAATAGCTTGGAACCGGTAAGTACCTCGAATGATACGTCCCTAGAGATTTATTAACAAACATAACAGTTTCTCACATTATCTTGAATCTTCTCATTTTTCATTCTCAAGTTGCCAATTTTGCTACTGAAATATTATCCAGTAGTGCTTTAAATCTTGAGATATAAATCCTTTTCATCTTACCAGAGACTCACTACGATTGTGCAATTCTATAATTAATACTAAATGAATAATTGTCCATTTCAATAATGCTGTGTTGTTTCATGGACAATAAGTTTCTAACCAATTTGCATTGCTTTCCAATCATTAAGTGTCCTATCAAATAGAAGCGTTTAGATAATAGCACACTCTTATCATCTGAACAAAAGTCAAAAGGCTATCTTAACTGTCTACAAAATGGGATCTAGCCAATCAATCATTATACTGGATGGGACACCATTATGCACTAGTAAACTGTGAAAATTGCACATCGCCACTCAGAATCAACTTATTCATAAAACATCAACATTAAAAAACCCTGTAATTTTAGCAATCTATAAGTCAGTTCCACAGAAAGGCAGAATACAATAGTTCCAACAGTACAATGAGCAACTATCACTATCACACCCTATTGCAACAAATCTCAGTCATACACTTTGTACCATTCAATACAATAAAAAAACATTTTAAATCGACCGTTGTCTAAAAGAAAGCTAAAACAACATGGTTTTCCTGTTTTGGATCAATGTTTTAGTTTTGCAAACAAATGTTTCCTTTATACTTTTATATTCTGCAAAACCTTGATCTTGATATAGAAGCAAAAAGGGTACAGTAACTCCTTGCTTAACATTATAGTTATGTTTCTGAAAAATGCTACTTTAAGCAAAACGATTTTAGGTGAATCCAATTTCCCCATAAGAATTAATCTAAATGGGGGAAGGGAGGGGTAGGTTCCAGGGAAATTTTTTTCACCAGACAAAAGACAAAAGACACACAAAGTTTTAAACAAACAATACTGTACACAGCAATGATGATTGTGAAGCTTGGTTGAGGTGGTGAAGTCAGAGGGTGGAAGAGGGTTGGATATTTCCCAGGGAATGCCTTGCTGCTAAATGATGAACTAGCACCTCGCTGAGCCCTCGTTAACACATCGTTGTTAATGTAGTCTCACACTCTACAAGGCAGCATGAATGGAGGGAGGGGAGACAGCATGGCAGAGAGAGACTGTGTGGGAGACACACACGTGTGTGAGAGAGAGAGAGAGACGCGCATTGCCCCTTTAAGTACGCTGACTCCACTCCAAGTACACTGCCTTTAAAGTGGATCAGCAAATTGAGACAGCAGCTGCTGCCAGCAAGCTCTCTCAATTCTAAGCCCTGTCATGTTCCCTCTCCCCCCTGCTCTGTGGAGATGGGGTAAAGGAGTGAGGGGAAGTGGGGAGGGGGACACCCTGACATTAGAATCTCTCTTCTCCCCCTCGCACAGCAAGCAGGAGGCTCTCAGGAGCAGCTTCAAGGCAGAGGGTAGGAGCAGCACATAGCAGTGGAGGGAGGGACAGCTGAACTGCCCGGCAATTGATAGCCTGCTGGGTGGCTGCCGCACAAGGAACTTAGGGAAGCAGGGAGCTGATAGGGGGCTGCTGGTCCACCCTGACTTCAAGTCCCCACCAACTAGCTCCAACGGGCTGCTCTTTCTGCAAGCAGTGGACAAAGCAGGTGGCTGCCAAACAACGTTATAAGGGAGCACTGTGCAACTTTAAACGACCATGTTCTCTAATTGATCAGTAATGTAACAATGAAACAACGTTAACCGGGATGACGGTAAGTGAGGAGTTACTGTATTACCCTGTAACAGTTCCATGGACATTACATCCTTCCTACTACAGGCCCCAATCCTGCAAGTTGTTCAATTGGCTCTGTTCAGGCACGGGTTCCACCTAGGAAGAGCCCAAATGAACTACTTTCAGCACTGTGGCCTAGATCAGAATCCTGGATTACTTATTTTGCTAAGACTGCCATATTATTTATATCTCAGAGCACCTTTAATAAAAATATTATGTATTTGCTCTAGGAAGAATTATTTATGTACAAATAAAATGATCAATCATATTATGTAGGCACCAGTCTTGACTCCATAGTTAAGGATGAGTTCATATCATACATATCGCAACAAAAAAAATACATCAGTGGATTACTGATAACTTCATAGGCCATCAGATTATTGTTTCTTTGAGGTCCAGGATCTGTAAGTTTAGTTTCACTTATTTTGAAAATAAGTAAACAGAAAGGTAGAGGGAAAAATCTTCTCAGACCTTCTTTACACACTATGAAAAGGTAAAATAGGACACAAGTCAATTTAAAAATATCTTTTCCATGTTACATTTAATGTTTACAATTTCAGTTTTGTATTTTGAAAAAAACTATAAAACCAAATATTAATGTAAATTTCATTAATATTTTTAAATGAAAAAAATGCCTTTTTCGGGAAGTAAAAAATGGCCTTTGTAATGCTGGAAACAGCACATAAGAATCAGAAAACAGTTTAGTCTAAGACAAGGCTTATGCAAAAAGAAAGACCGTAAATGATGAAAATGAAATCAAATTTTTTTTTTTTAGTTATTTCAATAAAACACAAAAGTTATTAGTAATACGTGTAAACATTTTTAACAAATAAAATTTGGATCTCAGGAATGTTCATTTAAATCCCGAAAGGGAATTAATAGCCTTACACAAGGCAAGTAAATTTGCTTTCTTTGAGACTATTTAAAGCTCGGAGAAATTCACTTTCTTTTCCATCTACTCTGCAAATTCAGGCCCAGCTCCTGCTGTTGACTATATTTGGGCACACCCTCGCCTCCACATTGAGCCCTACTGAAGTCAGTGATAGGTTACACCATGCATAGTCAAGTGCAAAATTGGAGGGGTTCAATGATCTAGAGGAACTGGAACAATACCAATTTTACCACATATATTAAACTCACCTATAATCACACACTAAAGATTGAGAAAGTCATTAAAAATATATACTCTGATGTAAAATGGCTCTTACTAAGACACACGCCACTGAACTTTACAGTATGGTTTTCCTAGTTATCTGAACTGGGTTACAGATGAGCTAGTGTACAAACAAATCACTACAGTACCTGTGAGTCCCTGAAGTACATCTCATACTGCTGTATCATCTGCCTGCTAACCATGCTCCCATGATATACCACGACATTAAGATCAGTCCACGTGCGAAATTCTCTTTCCCAATTGGTTATAGTGGAAAGTGGAGCTATGATCAGGAAAGGCCCTCGTATACCAGTCAGGAGGATTTCATAGAGGAATGTAATTGACTGGATGGTTTTGCCAAGACCCATTTCATCTGCTAAAATGCAGTTTCGTCTGAAATTACAAATATATTTATTATTAGGCTAGAGGGAACCATAAATGTTGCTCTTTTACTCAAAAGGACAATATCTGAAAACAATTAAAGTTAATAAAAATATAAGTCTAAAACAGATAATCAAACTGAGACAGTGCAGAACAGGCTCAATGGTATTCCTCCAAATGTAATAAAAGCATGGAACTGGGTACCCACCCAGAGGTCCAACTGTACCTTTTGATGTAAAAACCGAAGAGGCAGTTCAGGAGGAGGAAAACTCCACAAGATTCCTCTTGCAGAGTTTTCTCCAATTTTCTCTCTCACGGCAGTGTCAGCCTAACCACCGTCCTCCCAGTAGGAGTAGGGATTTGGGCTACAAACCACAGATTCCCTGGATTTACTGGAGGTGAAGTCCTGTGATTCTACATCAGCTCCTGGCTCTGTGCATATTCTGTGGAGGACCCAGCACATGGGGGAGGGGTGAGTGCCATGATTGGAAGATCCCATCTGCACCCAGATATAGGACCTATGATATCCCCATTTCCAAATTTTGGCCACTACAATTAAGACAACAGGTTTAAGTCTCCCAGTGCTAGCTTATTTAATATGTGTAACATCCCTATGTCTAAGCTCCTGGAAATGCTATAAATATATGCATTTCCTTATGTTCTTTCTTCAACCTGTTTGTCCTTATGTGTGCTTCATTATGGTTTGAGGCACAGAAGCCAGCAGTATAGAGACCCCCACCTGTTCCTTCCACAGCTCCATTCTGTGCTATAAATGTTCAAAATCCTGCTGGTAACTTATTGCTGGATCAGTCTTGGCTTGCCCCCAACCTCCTCCCTCTTCTAATGTTTTTTACTTCCCCTTTCTCTGGTACTCCAATAAGCAAGGGTCTGACCCTTTTGTCTTCCCTGCATAAATGATGTACTGGTGATCTGTGCACTTCGCTGTCTTCCAGGATCCAGCTTCCAGTAAAGTGCAGTGTTTAGGGTTTAGTTGAGTGAAAGAAATATTAATAGAACTTTTTGTTTGTTTGATTGTTAGTTAAAATAAAATCTCAAGGACTTGCAAAAGGATGCACGTATCCAGGCTGACAACCTTTATACCAAATTTCAATCGAAAGCCCCTTATGTATTTTTCTAGGTTTAACTTTTCCGCTTAAATACAGAAAAGTCAATGCAAATGAAACTAAGGCACTATTCCTTCACTATAATATTGCAATCCATTTTACCTATAACACATGCTGAAATTTACATCAAAATGTTTAGTGCCCTTACCTATTGTACCAGTTGAAAAGGAGCCAGTTGAGTCCTTCCAGTTGGTATTCCCTGAGCTGGTTGCCATTTTTATATTCTCTGGACTGTTCTATCTTCTTCCAGGAATTAGGAGGAGGTCGGTCCTTAAAGGAAAACCAAAAATATTTTAACTAAGCATAAATATTTTCCTGTTTCCAAAACATTGCTGTACTCAGTTTTCCTTAGAGAGTGACTTGAAGGATTCTGAGTTTGCTTGTTTTTCTGTGGTTGTGAAGTTTCTTGTTATTGTTACTCTCTGTTGATTAAATTAACTCATGAATGTGAATTTACATTTATTTATTACACATATGCCTAGAGATCATGAGGAATGCTTTATTAATTTGAAAAACAGATTAAAATAAAATGTAACTGACTTTTTAGAAATAAATGCTAATGGTAAAAAGATTGCTTTGAATGTTACAGGAAGGAAAAAAGATACAGTCTCGGCAGACTGAAAAGGCCTACTAATTGTTTGTCCAGATGCCACTTCCATCAAGTTTGCTGTTTCCCCACCCTACCTCTCAAAAGAATTAGGTAACAGATACATAAAACACCTCTGGAAAATGGTAACATTTTAAACAAGTACCAGAAGAATTAAGCAAGATACTAGCAAAAGAGGCTAATATGGCCTTCAGAAATAAAGAAATAAAATGCAAAGCCTGCACATTAAGCAACAAAAAAACTGACTGTACAAAAAGTCATGCGCCCTCCCCACCCGCCGATTATTTATTTTGTATTTATTTATAAAATACAATCAGAGTTTTACTATGTATATATTTTTATAGTACGTTGTGACAATGACATATATGGCTTCTCTTTGAACAAAAGTAATTTATTTGTTGTACATAATTTTCTTCCTATTAAGTTTTTCATTTGTTCAATTATTATCAAGAGGAGAAAAATAAGACAGTAAATAGCTATGGAGTATATTGTGACAGTTATGCTGGCGTGGAAATGCAAGACCTAATTATCTCTCTGTTCATTTTAGTTGTGGTTTTCTCTACAAAAGTGTTTAATCTACTCATCTTTATAAGTTCTACAATGGTAATTTACTTTGTATTACTCATCTCTTATTTTAAAGCTTTGCAGAAAGTTATCAGAATACTTCTTTAATTTTTTCTGATTAATAAAGTTAAGTATTTTACTAACAGCTATATATGCAGGCAGTAAATGAGAATAGGAACATTTACAGTAGAACCTCAGAGTTACAAGTACCAGAGTTACGAACTGACCAGTCAACCACACACCTCATTTAGAGCCAGACATACCCTATCAGGCAGCAGCAAGACAGCGCCCGCCCCTCCCCGCCAAAAGCAAACACAGAACAGTCCTGTTTAACGTAAACTACTAAAAAAAAATAAAAGGGAAGCAGCATTCTTCTGCATCGTAAAGTTTCAAAGTTGTATTAAGTCAATGTTCAGTTGTACGCTTTTGAAAGAACAACCATAATGTTTTGTTCAGAGTTAAGGACGTTTCAAAGCTATGAGCAACCTCCATTCCCAAGGTGTTCATAACTTTGAGGTTCTACTGTATGCATAATTAACTGAGAATGTCTTGTCTGGGTAATAAGGTTCACAGACCTATAACAGCAGGTCTTCACCCTATCTGCAGCTTTGGAGGCAGAAAAAGAAATGTCTGTCACTGGCAGGAAGCGGATGAACCAGTCCTTGATGAGCCAGCCAGTTTTAGTTCTGCCTCCTTAAGTGCAGGCAGACACTTCTAGACTCTCCCTGACGCAGAATATACCACATCTGTGACCTTAACATATAAAAGAGAGAGCTGTGCTGCAAAGAGCTTACGGCATAACTCAGAGTATTTTCAGTACACCTTACAGATTTTCAGTGAAACTTGTATGATATTTTAATACAAACAGTTGAAGCTTTAAAGCTGGAAGGGAAAAATCCTATTTGACAAATTAGGTATATTTTTACCAATCTCCTTGAGTCAGGCCTGGAAGCTTGCAGTTGTTCAAATTCTTCTATTTTTGCCTGGTCTACATCTTCTTTTAACTCCCAGGTGCTGTCTTCGTATGGCAATGAACACCATTTTACTAGGTAGTAAATAACAGGCTGCAGGAAAAGAAATCCTTAATATTAGCAATTTGTGTACTAAGGACTTGATGCAGAAATTACTGGGTGAGTTTTATGGCTTGAGTTTTGCAGGAGGTCAGACTAGATGGTCATAATGGTCTCCTCTGGCCTTAAAAAAATGTCTATGAATATGTGACTCTTACAGCTCAATTTAATGTCCTCCATTCCCTTTACACACTTCTCTATTTTTGTCATCTCATGCTTCTATTTTGACTAAGTTTTTAGAACATTAATTTTGTATTTTATTCTTCTCTAAATACCCAGTATACCTAAGCTTCTATTATTATTTTTATTAATAGTACAAAAAATGAAAAAGCACTGCATTCTGTAGAGTTTCTATTTTCCTCAGAGGGCTCAAAATACATATTGAACAAAAGGAGTGACAGGCTTATATACACACACAAATATTTCAATCAAAACCACTGACGAAACTCACATCATTAAGATTTTATTCTGCACTCCACTAAAATAAAAACAGGTGATACAACCACAAAACACAGAGCATGTGTGTTTTTGGCTTACTTCAAGTTACGTTTGGTCAAATATTTACCTCACCAGTGTCCTTATCTTCACAAAAGGAGACTTCTAGCACCCGGTCCACTTCAACATAGTCAGGATTAAAAGGTTCTTCTTCCATCTGCAATTCAAGAGTAATATAAATAGTAATCTGGGGTTATGTGGAGAGGAGACCAGTGCTGCTGTGATTTAATACACCAGCTTTTACCTCTTTAGATATAAATATGAGTAAGCAGTCTCAATCTAATGCCCGTGGGCTTTCGTCCACATTATCCACCTCAAAACCACTGCTCTGCTGTGATACCTACAGAAAACTTGACAATGGTTAGGCTGCTGGTATGCGGAGAGCACAGCCTATCATGCTAACCAATTTTGTCTGTTTCCTTGTTCTCCCTCAGTCTGCCTATATCCATCTGTTGTCTCTTATCTTATACTTAGATTGTAAGCCCTTTGGGGTAGTAGCTGTCTTTTTGTTCTGTGTCTGTACAGAGCCTAGCCAGGACCATGGAGTTCTGGTCCATGACTAGACTCCCAGGCCCTACAACAACAGAAACAACAATAAAAACAACATCACTAAACAATTAGAAAGACAACTGATGCCACAGAAAGACCTAGCTCAAGAACAGAAGAAGTGTTGTAATTTAGGACTGAAGTACACTGACATAACTGTGTCCGGAAGTTTGCACTATACAGTCCTATCCATACTCTGCCTGTCAGTCATCAATAGTATCAGTCTCTCATGATCACAAAGTTACCCAATTAATCCTGACTTTAAAAGACAAGTACTTAAGTAACTACAGGTGACATTCTTTTGCATCAAATAAATTTTAAAAAAGTCAAAAATTCAAGACCCTCTTTTTATTTAGCATTAAAATTCAACCACATAATTCAAAATTGTAAAGCTTTTGGCAAGCAAAAAAGTTTAATTTACTATGTATTTTTCTTACATCTGCAAAAAAGTGGGCTCTTTGTGCTTGCCTCAGCTTGAACCGTTTAATTTTCTGCTGGATTCTTTTATCCTTCAAAAGCTGCTGTTCTGTGGCCCATTCACAATGAAGATAGGAGCTAAAATTACAAAACATTAAGTTAATATATTATTACAAGAAAAGTTTTTCTACTTATTTTATCCTACAGTTCCCACAATATGCAATCATCAAAAGAGGACAGCAATGTGTCTTTACATACATTTTTATGTGCACAATATGTTCTACCATTTTGTTCAGTTTATTCCCCCTCCTTCGACATACATTCACTTTAGATTGACCCCATGTGGCTAAGGTACCTTTAATGAATAACATATCAAACACCTTTTCCCTCTCTAGAGCTCAAAAGACATTTTAGGCCCTAATTCTGCAATGTGTTGCATATGGAGTGATCTCAGCAAGCGCATGGAACCCCAGTGAAGTTAACGGGGCTCCATACAGCTGCAGCAGTTCACCCACACACCTCACTGCCAGATCAGGGCCTTTGTTTACACAGTGAAAAGATAATTAACATCTTAATAGAAATAGCTTATTGATAAAAAAATTCTCGCTGAGTAAATTTCAGTTCTTTTAGTGAGAACATTTTTAAACCACAGAACATCTGGGCCCCAATTCTGGAGGTTTACACTGAGGAGTAACAGTTTGATGAGATTATTCACATGCATAAAATTAAACATGTGCTTTAAGTCTTTACAATTTAAAGATCTTAGTGATGAGAGGAAAGGGGAATAAGCCATATGAAAGAAGGCTTTTTTTCAATCAGCAACCCTTACTATTTTCCATTTTGGATTCAAGTTGATCATGGTGGATAACCTTTGTACACTTTATATGGTTTTGTTTCCTATGGGCAGAACTCCTTTTACTTTGTTACAAGAACAAATTCCGTGGCAAGCCCAAATAAATTCTACCACAACATTCATGGATTTGATGGCAATGTTAATTTATTCTATGTCCAGGAATTACCTTTCATTCCTGTACTCCCCCTCCAAACACACTCTTCTGATTCATAGTTGAAAATACTAATGTAGAATTTGTCAGTTACTATTTTTAGCGACTACTATGTTTTATGATACTTTCTCCCAAGTTTTCTTGGCAGCTTATCTCCATAGGCCTCAACAATTGTGATGGCATCCAGGTGGTCCAGTTCGGAACATCCTCCCCACTCTAAGTGCCCTAGGAAAAGGGGGAGGCTTGTAGCTAGCTTCAGTTGATCCTCTCTTTGTTTTTCCTAGTGGCAGCCTAGCTCACTAGTCTGCACTTCAGCTTGCACCCACAGAACAAAGGTTGAACCAGAAGTTCAGATTGGGTTCCCCAACTCCATGTTGCATGGCTCCAAGAAAAAGGGTAAGGAATATACACTGTATCCAATTAACTCCCTGTTACAGGGAAAGCTGGAAATCAACAGGCAGCTGCTGGCAGGACCCAGCAGGGCAAAGCCACAGGTAACACACTGTGGGAACTTCTGTAGCCAAAATGCTGAATTCACTGAATTCCCAAAATCTGTGCGAGCAAAAATATGTAGTACAGAAGGGCCTTATTTAACATGATGCAGCACTTCACATATCCTAAAGCTTGTTTCAGGCTTTCTACAAACTCAGGAAGACAACACTTGTGGTATAGCTTCTGTTCACATATTTATGTTTTCTCCACAACTAGAAGAGCTAGAAACATTTTTTCTTAATGAAAGCTGATATTCAGGAATACTTGGCACTTAATGAACATTTAAATTTTCATTTTTTTATTTAAATAAATAAGAATGCTATTTTATCTCAATTTGAAAAAAAGCAAACAAAACGTTGTTCATTGTGCCTCTATGAATCCAATCATCCAATCTATACTCTTAGCAGTTACTTAATATCTCCGAATAAAATTCTTACCAATTGTGAAGTGCTGAATCACAATGGCAGATGGGTTTTGGGAGGACAAATTGCTTCAGATTTACTTAATATAAAACCAATTAAATTAAATGTAACCTCAGGTAAGTACCTCTTACTAAATCTGACCTATATGAAAACTCATCCTGTGGTCAGAGATTGAAATTTTTAAAAATAATTATTATCTTTTCAAAGTTGTCATTCCTAGACAACATTGCCACTACTGTAAACTGGTTTTATTATAGGTACAAGCACCATTGATAATTTGTGTGTAAGAACTGAATAAACAGTAATTTACATTTTTAAAAATGAATGGGAGTACTTGCGAAGAAAAAACAAACAAACATGAGGGAAAGTGGCAAAATCTGGCCCTAAATGTTTTTAAAAATGTTTCTAACGGATGCAACCTATAATTCATAAATGGGATAATATCTAACTAGAAGACTTCTTTTGCTTTTTAAGTAGCCAGCTTGTACAAACAACTATAATACTTACTAGTTCTTGTATTTTACAAAAAATTCTTCTTCTTCCATTGTCATTCCAGCAGATATCTAAAACAGTAAATTCAAGATTTTTTAGACTCATGGACATTTAAAGCACATCTTAGAATAAATAATTCCCTTGTGTACACACCACCCTCATTTTAGTCACAATTACTCACTTCTTTCTTCACTATCCTGGAGGATAAAATTTTATCTACAATTGCTGCATCTTCTTCACTTGGATTCTCCTAATAAATGTGGAAAAATAATTAAATGATTACAGTCAGTACTAGGCAATCTCTTTAGAGATGTGTAAGGCTGAAAAAGCCTGGGGAACACAGGGGTACGTTAAAAGGCCAGCATGTACTGCAAAACCAGTTTCTTTTTCTCTTTTCCTTAATGTACATAAACTTTCCGTTTCCTTTCAGCCAGTGACAAAAATCTTTCAATAAATCTTTCCCTTGACTGGTTATTAACTTGTCACTTTGTTTATTTAAAAAAAAATCCAGATGAACACAAAATCAGTATTTTTTAAAAATGTATTCTAAAGTAATCATTGTACCTTTTACTTTGGTGAGGTCAATTCAATCCATTTTCTGTACCATGTATAAAAAGAGCATAAGAACGGCCATACTGGGTCAGACCAAAGGTCCATCCAGCCCAGTACCCAGTCTGCCGACAGTGGCCAATGCCAGGTGCCCCAGAGGGAGTGAACCTAATAGATAATGATTAAGTGATCTATCTCCTGCCATCCAACTCCACCCTCTGACAAACAGAGGGTAGGGACACCATTCCTTACCCATCTTGGCTAATAGCCACTAATGGATTTAACAGCCATGAATTTATCTAGTTCTCTTTTAAACCCTGTTATAGTTCTAGCCTTCACAACCTCCTCAGGTAAGGAGTTCCACAAGTTGACTGTGCGCTGCGTGAAGAACTTCTTCCTTTTATTTGTTTTAAACCGCTGCCCATTAATTTCATTTGGTGGCCCCTAGTTCTTATATTATGGGAACAAGTAAATAACTTTTTCTTATTCACTTTCTCCACACCACTCATGATTTTATATCCCTCTATCATATCCCCCCTTAGTCTCCTCTTTTCCAAGCTAAAAAGTCCTAACCTCTTTAATCTCTCCTCTTATGGGTCCTGTTCCAAACCCCTAATCATTTTAGTTGCCCTTTTCTGAACTTTTTCTAATGTCAGTATATTTTTTTGAGATGAGGAGACCACATCTGTATGCTGTATTCAAGATGTGGGCGTACCATGGATTTATATAAGGGCAATAAGATATTCTCTGACTTATTCTCTATCCCTTTTTGAATGATTCCTAACATCCTGTTTGCTTTTTTGACTGCCGCTGCACACCGCGTGGATGTCTTCAGAGAACTATCCATGATGACTCCAAGATCTCTTTCCTGACTTGTTGCAGCTAAATTAGCCCCCATCCTATTGTATGTATAGTTGGGGTTATTTTTTCCAATGTGCATTACTTTACATTTATCCACATTAAATTTAATTTGCCATTTTGTTACCCAATCACTAAGTTTTGTGAGATCTTTTTGAAGTTCTTCACAGTCTGCTTTGGTCTTAACTACCTTGAGCAGTTTAGTATCATCTGCAAATTTTGCCACCTCACTGTTCACCCTTTTCTCCAGATCATTTATGAATAAGTTGAATAGGATTGGTCCTAGGACTGACCCTTGGGGAATACCACTAGTTACCCCTCTCCATTCTGAAAATCTACCATTTATTCCTACCCTTTGTTCCCTGTCTTTTAACCAGTTCTCAATTCATGAAAGGATCTTCCCTCTTATCCCATGACAACTTACTTTACGTAAGAGCAGGGTTTCTCAAACAGGGGTCGCCGCTTGTGCAGGGAAAGCCCCTGGCGGGCCGGGCCGGTTTGTTTACTTGCCCCTCCGCAGGTCTGGCCGATCGCGGCTCCGGGCCAATGGGAGTTGCTGGAAGCGGCGTGGGCTGAGGGACTTACTGGCCACCGCTTCCAGCAGCTCCCATTGGCTCAGAGCAGCGAGCCGCAGCTAGTGGGAGCCGCGATTGGCCGGACCTGCGGACGGGGGCAGGTAAACAAACCGGCCCGGCCCGCCAGAGGCTTTCCCTACACAAGCAGCGACCCCTGTTTGAGAAACCCTGCTCTTACGTAAAGTAAGTTGTCACAAGCGGCGACCCATTTGAGAAAGAGCCTTTGGTGAGGGACCTTGTCAAAGCCTTTCTGGAAATCTAAATACATTATGTCCACTGGATCCCCCTTGTCCACATGTTTGTTGACCCCTTCAAAGAACTCCAATAGATTAGTAAGACATGATTTCCCTTTACAGAAACCAAGTTGAGTTTTGCCCAACAAGTTATGTTCTTCTATGTGTCTGACAATTTTATTCTTTACTATTGTTTCAACTAATTTGCCCAGTATTGATATTAGACTTACCGGTCTGTAACTGCTGGGATCACCTCTAGACCCCTTTTTAAATATTGGTGTTACATTAGCTATCTTCTAGTCATTGGGTATAGAAGCTGATTTAAAGGACAGGATTCAGATTTGTCACCTACAAAGGACGGCTCAGGTTTGGGAATCTCCCTAACATCCTCAGCCGTGAAGACTGAAGCAAAGAATTTGTTTAGTTTCTCCGCAATGACTTTATCGTCTTTAAGTGCTCCTTTTGTATCTCGATAGTCCAGGTTGTTTAGCAGGCTTCCTGCTTCTGATGTACTTAAAAAACATTTTATTACCATCTTTTGAGTTTTTGGCTGGCTGTTCTTCAAACTCCTTTTTGGCGTTTCTTATTACATTTTTACACTTAATTGACAGTGTTTATGCTCCTTTCTATTTACCTCACTAGGATTTGACTTCCACTTTTTAAAAGATGACTTTTTATCTCTCACTGATTCTTTTACGTAGTTGTTAAGCAACGGTGGCTCTTTTTTAGTTCTTTTACTGTGTTTTTTAATTTGGGGTATACATTTAAGTTGGGCCTCTATTATGGTGTCTTTGAAAAGCATCCATGCAGCTTGCAGGGATTTCACTCTAGTCACTGTACCTTTTAATTTCTGTTTAACTAATCTCCTCATTTTTGCATAGTTCCCCTTTCTGAAAATAAATGCCACAATGTTGGGCTGTTGAGGTGTTCTTCCCACCACAGGAATGTTAAATGTTATTATATTATGGTCGCTATTTCCAAGCGGTCCTGTTATAATTACCTCTTGGACCAGATCCTGCGCTCCACTCAGGACTAAATCGAGAATTGCCTCTCCCCTTGTGGGTTCCTGTACCAGCTGCTCCAAGAAGCAGTCATTTAAAGTATCGAGAAATTTTGTCTCTGCATTTCGTCCTGAGGTGACATGTACGCAGTCAATAAGGGGATAATTGAATCCCCCACTATTATCGAGTTCTTTATTTTGATAGCCTCTCTAATCTCCCTTAGCATTTCATCGTCACTATCACTGTCCTGGTCAGGTGGTCGTTAATAGATCCCTACTGTTATATTCTTATCAGAGCATGGAATTACTATCCATAGAGATCCTATGGAACATGTGGATTCATTTACGATTTTTACTTCATTTAATTCTACATTTTCTTTCACATATAGTGCCACTCTCCTCCCCGCCCGCACAACCTGTTCTGTCCTTCCGATATATTTTGTACCCTGGTATGATTGTGTCCCATTGATTGCCCCCCAACTCCACCAGGTTTCTGTGATGCCTATTATAGCAATATCCTCCTTTAACAGGAGGCACTCTAGTTCACCCATCTTATTATTTAGACTTCTAGCATTTGTGTACAAGCACTTTAAAAACTTGTCACTGTTTATTTGTCTGCCCTTTTCTGATGTGAGATTCTTTTTTATGTGAATGTTTCTTGTCTGATCGGGCCGATACTTTATCCTCTTCCATCCTCTCCTCCTGACTATGACCTAGAGAATATCTATCAATAGACTCTCCTCTAAGAGAAGTCTCTGTCCGATCCACATGCTCTGCTGCAGCAATTGGCTTTCCCCCATTTCTTAATTTAAAAAAATGCTCTGCAACCTTTTTAATCTTAAGTGCCAGCAGTCTGGATCCACTTTGGTTTAGGTGGAGCCCATCCTTCCTGTATAGGCTCCCCCATGACAAAAGTTTCCCCAGTTCCTAATAAATCTAAACCCCCACTCTCTACACCATCGTCTCATCCACGCATTGAGACTCTGAAGCTCTGCCTGCAGTGGTGCTTTGTTGGTCAAAAATTTAAGGATGTAATGCTAAAGTTCCAACATGTGCTAGCATTTTGCTGATCCTTCACACTATTTTTTCTTTCAGTTAAAGTATAAAATAGTTTCCATATTTTTTAAATCGAATGCCTATTTCTGTGAAGCTCACAAACAGTCACCAAAGCCCCTCTGGGTTCTACATATTCATGAAAATGCTAGTTTGAACTGAATACAGAACCCTTTAATAACTGTCCTTTCTACACAGTAGGTAAGATGTCACAATTTTAATAGGTACTTATCTTTAACTGTAACTTAATTATGCTGGTTAATATTTTTATCAAAGAAGGAAAAGTGTTAATTGGCCATTTAGCTGACAGCGTTCATGAAAGCTTAGCAAGATGCCAACTGCATTTATATAAAGTGTATTTTAATAATAACCATGTTTTAATTTCTAATTGTTTTGCTTGAAGGTTAAGCTGGTTTGGTTTATAATATTGCTTTCTTATAGGTGAGATATGGCATTATTCAGCACAATATATCCTACATAAGATATGAATATCTTATATAGCAATTTTTTCAAAAACATTGCAATACGTATTTGTTGGGTTACTTCTTATCCTCGTAGAAAGGTCATCTGGAAGCAACAGTGATTGATTATTAGAGACCACATAAGCATATGTTGACATCTCATTGAAAGTTAAAAATCATGGTAGTACAGAAGGCAGAATTATCTCTAGCATGTTTGTCTTTTCTTCCTTAGCTTTTTTAGAATCTGAGAATGAAAATAGGGCATGAGCTCTTTTCTACTGTTTACTTTCTAAAATCATACCCCTCTCTTTGAGTCATCAAAATAATTATTTCAACATCAAACTGATATCCCCAGCGATCCTAGTTTTCCATTACATTAAAAAAAAAAAAAAAAAAAAAAAAACACAACAAGTTTGCCTATAAAAAAACGCCCCATAAAAATCCATGTTTTTCCATGACTAAAATGAAATGCTGAACTTGAATTTCCCTAGCCACAATTTATACAGGTATCAGTTGAACATAATGTGTTATTGATGTATTTAAATTTTTAAGCAAGAATGAAGCCTACCAGTGCCATCTATCATTATAATAAAATAAAATCAACAGAATTGTGATTTGTATTTCTTATATATACAGCAAATACTTCTCTGTCTCCATTCTGTATTTTCAGCTAACATGGCTTGGGCTGTCTGCCTGGGCAGCAGGGCTCGGACGTCGCCTGGAGCTCAAGCCCAAACCTCCAGCCCCAGGCTCAGTCTGACAGCCCTGGTTCGGTTAATATGGACAGCCGGATAACGGAGGCTCAGATAAAACAGGGTCTACTGTATACGTTTTTATTTTTTCACAAAATGCAAAAACTAAAGATTTACTGTAAAAATGCAAATTCCGTATTTTTCCATGGCAAACAGATTTCTACGATCCCAGTATATCACACAGAGAATGTTTTCTGACACAGAATAAGCAGCAGGCACATATTATTTTTCATTAACAAACATCTTGTCTTAAGGTGTCAAGTTTTCCATCCACAATTTGCCAACTGAGGCTTCCCAGACATCAATATTTACAAAAAACAAACAAAACAAAAAAAACCCTCTCTCAATTTATGAAAAGATAATAATCAATTAAAAATATATAGGGAATATCCCATAACAAAAAATGCATACATTGGTAATACCTGCTACATACTTGTATCTTAAGTGAACATGTATAATCTCTCATTTGATATACTTTTTATTTTTAAATTTCAAAAGAAAATTTTTTAGAAGTTAAACATCCCATTAACAGGCAGTGTTCACACTGTCAAAGAACTCTGACTTTACTTTGATAGTTCAGTATCACCATACATTAACAAGAATTAAACCTATGTAAATAAATTGCAAGATTATGCAGCAGATTGCTATCATCCTGCACCTCCACAGCTGCACCTGCAGTCCCACCCACAAATTAATTTCTGCCAGGACTACTTCTAATACAGTAACTCCTCGCTTAACGTTGTAATTATGTTCCTGAAAAATGCGACTTTAAGCAAAACGATGTTAAGCAAATCCAATTTCCCCATAAGAATTAATGTAAATACGGGGGGTTAGGTTCCAGGGAAATTTTTTTCACCAGACAAAAAACTATCCACACACACACACACACACACACACACACACACACACACACACACACAGTATAAGTTTTAAACAAACAATTTAATACTGTGCACAACAATGATGATTGTGAAGCTTGGTTGAGATGGTGAAGTCAGAGGGTGGAAGAGGGGCTGGATATTTCCCAGGGAATGCCTTACTGCTAAATGATGAACTAGTACTCGGCTGAGCCCTCAAGGGTTAACACATTGTTGTTAATGTAGGAGCAGCACATAGCAAGTGGGGGGAGGGACAGCTGAACTGCTGGCAACTGGTAGCCTGCTGGGTGGCTGCTGACCAGGGAACTTACGGGAGTGGGGAGCGGATAGGGGGCTGCTGGTCCACCCTGGTTCCAAGCCTCCACCAGCTAGCTGCAACTGGCTGCTCTTCCTCCAAGCAGTGGACAAAGCAGGCAGCTGCCAAATAACGTTATAAGGGAGCAGTGCACAACTTTAAACAAGCACGTTCTCTAATTGATTAGCAACATAACAGCGAAACAACGTTAACCGGGACGACTTTAAGTGAGGAGTTGCTGTACTCCAAATTGCTTCATCTTTTGAACAGTTCAGTTCTTTTAAAAACCCCTTTCCACAAAAATGTCCTTCTTTCCCCTCAAACCATGGAATTTTCTTTCATAGTTTCATCGGTCTGAAGTGCTTGATAGGCAAATTCCCTCCATAGTTACATTGCTCTGAAGATCTGGATAGGCAAAGTGCTTGGAACAGTGACAGGTTTAAGGCCCTATGCCTTATGAATCATAAGAGCTAGAAACACACCTATTCTCGGCACTCCGCCCTAGCATAAAGCTTATACATCAGATGCAGCCTTTGTGATGGCCTTTCTCCAGTCTCTACTAGACAGGCTTCCTCAGCACCTGCCCCCTTAACATGGACGCTGCTTAGGAGCTACCTTAAATGGAGCACCCTTAGGGACAATTACTCGAAGGAAAGACTACTTACTTGTACAGTAACTGGAGTTCTTCAAGATGTTTTGTCCCTACAAGTACTCTACTACCTGCCCTCCTTCTCCTTTACTTTGGAGTCCTTGCATTAGGCTGGATTTTGCAGTGAAGAAGGAACAGGAGCAGCAGTGGTCAGCCTTGCTTAATATGCTCTCAGATTGGGGTATGAGGGTATACAAAGTGCAGACATGGGCCATATGGACACTGCTATCCAAAATCTCTGATCAGAGGCACACAGACATGTGGAGCACCCATAGGAACAATTACTCCAAGAACACTGAAGTCCTGATAGAAAGCCAACTGAAGTCAATTGGGATATTTCCATTGGCTTCAATGGGCGTCAGATCAAGCCCTCAGTAAGCCAGGGCTGCCAAACCTGCAAGACACAGAAGTAGCAGCACTTCATCACTTTGCACATGGTGCTAGCTGTTACCTGTTACCTTTGCAGCTTACTCCACAACATCTGAAGAAGAAAGGTAACTTATCCTTCTCAGGTTGGTTCTACAGCAAAATTTTTATATAGTGAGATGGAAAGTTTATCTGTTGTGGTGAACATACACCCCATTTCCCTTAGCAGCCTGCTCTCGGTAGCTGAAAAGAGTCTTTACATGGACTGATAGGGAAAAGTGATTAGGATGCTAGTCAGTTTTTCTCTCCAATCAGTCATGTGTAAAGCGCTACAGTTCTGCTAACTCTGCAAAGACGGTGAAATAGAAAACCAGGGACAAAAGGAACAAACACAAGCATAAAGAAGTGGAAACGGAAGAAGTTAAAAAAAAAAAAGGTATCAAACATGGCAAGAGGAAAAAAAGGGAGAAAGAAGGCAAAAAAACTCATAGACTCATAGACTTTAAGGTCAGAAGGGACCATTATGATCATCTGGTCTGACCCCCTGCACGCTGCAGGCCATAAAACCGTCCCTACCCCTTCCCTGGACTCTGCTGTTGTAGTCCCCAATCCTGTTTTAGGTGACTTCAATCGGCAGAGACCCTCCTGCTAGAGATCCCTGCCCCATGCTGCGGAGGAAGGCGAAAAACCTCCAGAGGCTCAGCCAATCTGCCCTGGAGGAAAATTCCTTCCCGACCCCAAATATGGCGATCAGTAAGACCCCGAGCATATAGGCAAGAGTCTCCAGCCTGACCCGTCAGCCATTATACAATTTACCTACCATTGCTTGGTTTTCCTTGACTACTATGTTTTACCATTAAACCATTCCCTCCATAAATTTATCTAACTTAATCTTAAAACCAGACAGGTCCGTCGCCCCCACCGTTTCCCTCGGAAGGCCGTTCCAATATTTCACCCCTCTGACGGTCAGAAACCGTCGTCTAATTTCAAGCCTGAACTTCCCCACGGCCAGTTTATATCCATTCGTTCTCGTATCCACATTAGTACTAAGCTGGAATAATTCTTCTCCCTCCCTTGTATTAATCCCTCTAATATATTTAAAGATAGCAATCATATCCCCCCTCAGCCTTCGCTTTGTCAGACTAAACAACCCAAGCTCCTCTAGTCTTTTTTCATACGACAGGTTTTCCATTCCTCTGATCATCCTAGCGGCCCTTCTCTGCACCCGTTCCAGTTTGAGTTCATCTTTTTTAAACATGGGAGACCAGAACTGCACACAGTACTCCAAATGAGGTCTCACCAGCGCCTTGTACAACAGAAGCAGGACCTCCTTATCCCTACTAGATATACCTCGCCTAATGCATCCCAAGACAGCATTGGCTTTTTTCACCGCCACGTCTCATTGTCGACTCATAGTCATCCTGCGGTCTACGAGGACCCCTAGGTCCTTCTCCTCTTCCGTTACTTCTAACCAATGCGTCCCCATCTTGTAACTAAAATTGTTATTAGTCATCCCCAAATGCATCACCTTACACTTTTTACTATTAAATTTCATCCTATTTCTGATACTCCAATTCACAAGCTCATTCAAGTCTCCCTGCAGGATATCCCTATCGTTGGTACAAAAAGAGAAAAAAGGTGGAGACAGGCATCAGTGTTTGGGTGTGTGCAGTTTATAAAAGAAAAAACGCAAAGGAAAAATGTCTTGCAATTGCCCCAATTTGTAGAAAAATATTCCATATCTCAAGTCTTAAGTTATTACATACAAAACAAAAATACATATAAACAAAAAAAACAATGTTAAAAGAAAGTTAAGGTTTCCAAGTCCACCACTCGGAAGTTCAGGAAGATCAGAACAAAGGTTGCCATAATTCTGCCCCCTTGTGCAAATGCATAAGACAATTTTTAATTACATGATCACATCATATTTTTTTTCCACACAACCCCTTGCCAAAGTGTGGGGTTTTTTTTTAAGCAAATACAAAAAACAAAAATTCCATAATGTGGTATCAGACTGACCCTAACATGGGCCATCAACAGAACTGGAACTGGCAGGAAATGAAGGGTAGGAATAAATGATTAGTATTCGTAAGGGAGGAAGGTAAATAGTGTGATCTCCTGAGAATCGATATTGGGATCTGTGCTGTTCAACATCTTCATAAATGATCTAGAAAAAGAGGTGAACAGTGAGGGCAGACTGCAAAGCTGACTGCAAAAAGAGTTACAAAGGTATCTCACTAAACTGGGTGACAAAATGGCAGAAGAAATTCAGTGTCACTAAGTGCAAAGTAGTGTACACTGGAAAAATCCCCACTATACATACAATATGATGGGGTCTAAATTAGATGTTACCACTTAAAGATCTTGGAGTCATTGTGGATAGTTCTCTGTAAACGTCTGCTCAATGTGCATCGGCAGTCAAAAAAGCTAACAGAATGTTAGGAACCATTAGGAAAGGGATAGATAATAAAACAGAAGGGATAGATAATAAAATAATGAAGGGATATACAATAAAACAGAAAATATCATAATGCCACTATATAAATGCATGGTATACCCACACCTTGAATACTTCATGCAGTTCTTGTCGCCCCATCTCAAAAAAGATATATTAGAATTGGAAAAGGTACAGAAAAGGGCAACAAAAATGGTTAGGGATATGGAACAGCTTCCATACAAGGAGAGGTTAAAAAGATTGGGTCTGTCCAGCTTAGACAAGAGATGACTAAGGGGATATATTATAGAGCTCTATAAAATCATGAATGGTATGGAGAAAGTGACTAGGGAAGTGTTATTTACCCTTTCACATAACACAAGAATCATGGGACACTCAATAAAATTAACAGGCAGTAGGTTTAAAACAAACATAAGGAAATACTTCTTCACACAATGCACAGTCAACCTGTCGAACATGTTGCCGGGGGATGTTGTGAAGGCCAGAAGTATAATTGGGTTCAAAAAAGAACTAGACAAGTTCAAGGAGGACAGGTCCATCAATGGCTATATAGACAAGTTGGTCAGGGATGCAACCCAATGCTCCAGGTGTCCCTAGATTTCCAGCTGTCATAAGCTGGGTCTGGATGACAGATGACAAATCACTCAAAATTGCCCTGTTATAATTCATTCCCTCTGAAGCATCTGATGGAAACCACTATCAGAGACAGGATACTGGGATAGATGGACCATTGGTCTTACCCCATAAGCCATTCTTGTACTCTTGTGACCTTTAGCCACAGCAAAGACCTCTATACCATTTGATCTAGTGAAGAAGTGGGCTATTAAAGTCTAAGTAGGCCTGCCAGTAAAGGAAGATAAACACACACTTGGCCAATGAGTTTCATGGATATTTGCTGACATCAAAGGCACACTAGGACTCTATTCCAGGTTTTGGGAGGGAATGATGTATCTAGTGGTTACAGATCCTCTTAGCCTACCTGTCTGTCTCCTTCTGCCTGTCTCCTGGAATGTCCCTCAACAGCATATTCCCTTCAGTTCTTGTCACTCCCTCTTCTATTACTCTTTGCACATAACAGTCCCACTCTGCTTCTGTCCCTGCCTAGGCCACAGGTTCTCAATCTTTTTGGGCTCAGGATTCATTTGTAAACCTCGATGGCCTGTCACAATGCATTAAATAGCTTTAGTGCAAAACACTTGTGGCTTACTAAATATTTCTTATCCACAATATATAATATCCCCATTAACATAACAAGTACTACATAACTACAACTTGCACACTGTAGTGGCAGCTCCTGTCCATTGGTCCTAGCTGGGCTCACCTCCCTGTTCCAGGCACTGTGACCTCTGAGGTTGCAGCACCCCTCAGGTTTGGAGTAGCCCCTCTGACTCAGCACCACTTACTCTAATTTTCTCCCTCACCCTACATCATGCCAGCAGGACATCTGAGCTAAACCTGAACAGCTCTGCAACCCCATGCACCATATTGCAAAATGCCCCAAGTGGGGAGCAGAGCCCAGCCAGCCCCACGTCGGGAACTGCCACTGCAGAATGAATGAGGGGTAGGCTCTGCAACTCCCTCCCCAAAGGCAGAACCTGCCTCCAGATACCCATTCCCCAGGCCTCCTATGCGACCTTTTGACACACATGGAACCCAATTTTGGGTCGTGACTCCACAGGTTCAGAAACCCTGGCCCAGACTGTACCATTCTTCCCTCTACTCCTGTCCATCCCTCAAATATGTTGCTATTTCCCTTCTCTTATCCCCTGTACCTGTCCACCAATGGGACTGCTCTTCCCCCCACCCCCACCCCTCTATTGCTGAACCCAATGAATTCAAGAAAGTTGGCTTCTGTCTCTTCCTTCCTGCCTAGGTTCCAACAGGGGGAGTATTGAGAACACAAGAGAGAAAGTCTCCTTATTCTCAGCTCTGGTGCCCACAGTCACAGAAGTCATCAACAGCCAGAAGGAGCAACTGCAGGAAAAGTCCAGTTCAGCTCTGGACTGGAACATGGCTGTTCTGTAGATGTAGAGCATGCTCAGTGGAAATGCAATGTCCAGAGAATTTTGCTGCCATTTTCTAACAAACCTCTTTGGAGCATGTGGAAATGGTAATTTTTAGAGGCTTATAATTTGGCTAAACTGGGGTGGATTTTCAAAAGAACAGGTAAAGGCATTTCTCTGATCCTAGGATATAGCAGCAACCATGTTTCAAGTCCCTGCACAAAAGCATGAGGTGCCATAACTTCTCAATGAAATAGTTGCAATAATTTTGTAACATTGGCAAAACAATGTCATTTTCTCTAACCCGGTTCTCAATAATGGATGAACTGTTTTTGCTGCAGCTTTCCACATAAGTAGTATTTATGTCAGACACCAGATGACCTGAAAATTGGAAAGGAGAGGATAACTGTGTGGAATCTGGGCAACTGCTACTGTGCATCATAATTATTGGGTCACTGACCTAAGTCAGCCAAATAAGGCTAACAAAATAAGCTTTACCCAGGATATAGTGAAGTTAGTTGGAAGGTTCACACTACTCACAGTTCTGGATTTTTACTTACCACAAATAACTGTAAGGGTTGCTCAGCAGGCAAAGGCGCAGAACTCTTTTTGATTTTCACAGAAACTTTAGCCTCTTCCTCGGACTGTTTTCCTTCTCCTTCCTCAGCATACTTTTTTCTTTTAACTTGACGATTTGATCTTCTCTTCTGCAATATAGTAATATTAAAATAACATTTTTACTGATCATTCTTTCTAGCAAGAACTGCTTATATTGAACATTTGTTAAAAATAGTCATTCAGCTACACTATATATTACTATAGAAAATTTAGTGCGCAGTAATTTTGATAAATGCACACATTTAAAGAAAAATGTAACTGTAAAAACAATAACAGGGTGTGGAGATGCTAGGCCACATTTTGGACCTACAAATCTTGTTAATGTTTCTTTAAGTTACATATATATATATATATATATATATATATTATAATAAAATATAAAAGTAATTAAGTGGCTTTGTCAGTATTTACAGCTCAGAAACAAAACTGGAGTAATGTTTTCTGGGTATTTAGGAACAAAATTCAAGTGAGAGCTATTTTGTTTCATGAATGCACTGTAATTTTTCCCGATAGTAATTTCATAAAGATAACTACAAAAGACCACTGTGTGCTATTAATCTATCTATATCAATAACCTATAAAGTGAAGGTTTATACAACGTGCTAAAGTGACTCCTCTATGAAATAAAAAGTCACTTTTGTATAAACCAGTATCACAAAGACTCTCAGAAATTAAGAAAGCCCCTAGACAAGTGAATGATTTCAGATGTGTTAGTCTATATCAGCAAAAACAATGTGGAGTCCTTGTGGCACTTTAGAGACTAACAAATTTATTTGGGCATAAGCTTTCGTGGGCTAGAAGTGGGTTCTAGCCCACAAAAGCTTATGCCCAAATAAATTTGTTAGTCTCTAAGGTGCCACAAGGACTCCTCGTTCTTTTTGCTCTTACAGACTAACATGGCTACCATTCTGAAACAGAAAAGAAGAAAAATGAAATAACGCCAAGAAAAGAAACATATAGTAAACATGAGACAAACTGTATTTTCTAAAAATTATCAATTTGATCAACAATGTTGCTATTAGAGCTATCGATTAATAGCAGTTAACTCACGCGATTAACTCAAAAAAATTCATCATGATTAATCGCAGTTTTAATTGCACTGTTAAACAATAGAATACCAACTGAAATTTATTAAATATTTTGGATGTTTTTCTACATTTTCAAATATATTGATTTTAATTACAACACAGAATACAAGTCTACAGTGCTCACTTTATATTATTTTTATTACGAATATTTGCACTGTAAAAACAGTAAAATTCACCTCAATTCACTTTATACAAGTACTGTAGTGTAATCTCTTTATCGTAAAAGCGCAATTTACAAATGTAGATTTCTTTTTGTTACATAATTGGACTCAAAAACAAAATGAAGTAAAACTTTAGAGCCCGCAAGTCCACTCAGGCCTACTTCTTGTGCAGCCAATCGCTAAGAGAAACAAGTTTGTTTACATTTACGGGAGATAATGCTGCCCGCTTCTTATTTACAATCTCACCTGAAAGTGATTACAGACATTCGCATGGCACTTTTGTAGCCAGCATTGCAAGCTATTTATATGCCAGATACGCAAAAGTTTCCTATGCCCCTTCATCCTTTGGCTACCATTCCAGAGGACACGAGTCCATGCTGATGACACTCATTAAAAAATAATGTAGTAATTAAATTTGTGACTGAACTCGTTGGGGGAGAATTGTATGTCTCCTGCTTTGTGTTTTACCCGCATTCTGCCATATATTTCATGTTATAGCAATCTTGGATGATGACCCAGCACGTTGTTCATTTTAAGAACACTTTCAATGCAGATTTGACAAAACACAAAGAAGGTACCAATGTGAGATTTCTAAAGATAGCTACAGCACTCGACCGCAGATTTAAGAATCTGAAGTGCCTTCCAAAATCTGAGAAGGACGGGGTGTGGAGTATGCTTTCAGAGGTCTTAAAAGGAGCAACACTCTGATGAGGAAACTACAGAACCCGAACCACCAAAAAAGAAAATCCTTCTGCTGGTGATATATGACTCAGAAGATGAAAATGAACATGCGTCGGTCTGCACTGCTTTGAAAAGTTATCAAACAGAAATCATCATCAGCATGAACGCATACAATAAAAATGAATATAATTATCACAGACTTTGGTATACAGGGAGAGCATATAAGTGAAAATAATTATGCACAAGCCTATTGGAATGGAGCTGTCTCTCTATATTAGATGGTCCTTGTCAAAATGGGGGAGGGGGGGAAGTTATGCATGGAGAATCCATAAATTTACAGATATCCAAATGCTACAGCATAATTAATAAAACACATTAGTCAGCTATCTCTGAAACAGGCATTTCAGGAGAAAATGTAGGCAATTATAGAAAAAATGTCAGTTTATCAGTATGAAAAAAGAAACTGGAGGGGGATTTAAAGAGAGCTAGATAAAAGGTCAACTGTTCAGTCAGATATTTCAAATCCTAGAACACTTGCAATATAAAGGAACAGATGAAGGCAAGAGCAAGTGCTGAATAAATAAAATCACAGTGGATCAGAGCACGGGCTTAAAGATAAGAAAAAGAAAGTGAAGGGACATACGAGTAAGAAACAAAGACTGATTAAAAACCACAGATCCTAGTCTTCACTCAGAAAATATTAGCTAGAATTTAACAAAACTCGATCTAGTCAATTACAAAGATTTTTTTTTTTTAAGCAAAGTTATGGACTGGGTACAGGAAGCATCATAGGGAGACATAAGTTTCCTAAAAATGTATTAGTAACCGTGGGCTTTTCAGAGACAAATCATGTATGTTTAAGATACATGGACTGAGAAATATGTGTATATAATTAAGACGAACTAATGATTTAAGACTAAATTTATAAAAAAAATGTGGCACATTTAATACAGAAGCCAGCTGGAAAACTAAACATGTCAACTGAATTAAACAACATGATTCAAAAAAATCATCCCAGAATATAAAAACAGGACAAAAATCACATGTTGAAGTCTGAAAACTAAATGAAAAAATGAGGTTGAACAACCTTGCAGGTTTGTATGGGATAGTGACAGGATAGCAGCAGATGAATAAACATTTAATGATATTTCAAAAGGGGATCTCAGCTAATATAAATAACTACAGAAGAGTCAACTTGCTGTCCATTACAAGTAATGTTTCCCTTGGGTTTACCTTTCTGTAGTTAAAGGATACAGTTGATAAGGCAGGTGTATTCAGGCTTTCTAAAAACTAGAGAGATTGTACTGATCAGATTTCCACATTGTGACAAATCACTGAGAAAAGGTTCATTCCATCACTCATTACCGGTAAGCTTTATTTAAGACAGGCTTTCAACTAAACCTATAGGGAGCCATTCTGGGAAACTGAAGCGATTTGGTTTCTCTAGTATAGATATCAGGGTCATAAAGAATATTTGCAAAATACTAAAAGGGGTCAACTCTTTTTTATTGCTATTTTCTGACACTATAATCAAGTCATGAAAAAAAAATTACCTTTGGATACACAGATTACATTTCACTGAATGACACTTTATGATCATTGATTGAACCTTTGGAGATGAAACTGCCCTAATACACAAATGATGCATATCTCCAAGGAGAGATTTTATTACAGTAAGTCTTAAAGCAAAGTAGTTATAATTTTTATTCCAGAACTGCATACACTGAAAACCACCTCTTAAGAAGAGTTCATCTATTTTGGAAGCAACCAACCGTACATAAACAATGAGCTGCACTACTACAAAATACATCAGGGAAACACTTCAAAGGATCTAAAGAAGAAAGAGAAAGCCTACTCCAACAGTAACTGAGGATCTTTGAGAGAGTTAACTCTACATTTTGACACTTGCTTCTGAACTTAAGGACTCTTCTAGAAACGCAATGCCAATTGGAAACTCACATGTAACCTCAGATTGCCAAACATTTAGAACCAATGTTATAAGATGCCATGTGGTCTCCAACTGCTTCAATTTTTCTGTAAAGCCCCCGAGTCCTTATCAAAGTAGAACACAGAGAAAAGAAGAAAGGTGGATAAGCAGTGAGAGTATGCAGAAGCAACATTCTTAAAAAGCCACATTTACTAGCAAGTAATCTCTATGTATTCTTTCAGGTGGCATCTGCATTTTCCTGCATGTCTGCATTTAGCTAGCAGTACCACACCCAAGAAAGTGGGCTGAAGAGTTCCCATTCCACAAGAACTGAAGTACTCACTGAGAATGCCAAGTGAGGAGATTACTGCTGCATAAAACAGAACTCCAGGTAGCTAACTACTATTACTATGCTATTACCTGCTACACTTGAAATGATACTACAGTAGCCCTAATACAGTCAGTTTTAAGACCAACTGCTACTGACAGGTGTCAAGGTAGACTTTTATGCACTGAATCAAAGGCCCAAGGAGTGGAAGATGACTAGGACTTCGTTGGTTGCAGACAACCTCAGGGAAGAAATGACCATTGAAGAACCAGTCATCCAGATGAGGAAGACTACTATTCCTATTTGCCGCAGATTGGCTGTGACAACCAAGACGACCTTTGTAAAGACTCCAGGTGGCCAGATGGCTGAAGGAAAGTACTCAATACTGATTGGTTGTTGCCAATGACGAACTGTAGGAAGCATCTGTGAGCTGGATGCATTACCATATGTAAATATGAAGGCCAAAGGCCACAAATCACTGTCCTGGATCGAATGATTGTATTATTGCTGTTATGGTTACCATCTTGAACCTCTGTATTTGAATTAATGTGTTCAGAGTCCAGGATTCGTCTCCATCCTCCTTTTTTCTTAGGTACCACGAAGTACCTCAAGTAGAACTATCTGGAGAACTAGCCAGAAGAAAGAGAGGGAAACTGATTCAGTTGCCCCCAAGAGCAGGAGGGTTGTATGTCCTGCCTTAGGAGAGCCTCATGAGAAGGGTCCCTGAAAAGAGAGAGCGAGGAGAGATAGTGGGTAAAGGGGATGGAGGTGAAATGAATGGCACAGCCTGATGTCATGACTTCTGGAATCCCTGTGTCAGTTGTGATGTGCTTCAAGAAAGATTGAAATAAAGATGATGTCTTGTAGAATGTCTGGTGGAGTGGTGCAGCATAAAATCCAGATTGTGAAATGACTCAAGACTCGACAGAAAGATCAAAATCGTTGTTCAGAAGAAATTGCCAACTGAGAGGTGACAACAGATGGTCCTTTCTTGTGGCGTCTGGGCTTTTTCTTGGGTGGTCCTACAGTTCTCTGGGAAGTCTGGCAGGGGCTCGTCTGAGACGACTGGGCTGTGTGACCTGCTAATTTTTTTCTTGGTTGCCCAGCAATCAGAGGGTTGCTCTAGAATTCTTAATGAATGAAAGGATTCATCCGTGTTATCACTGAAGAGCTTGGGACCTTTGAATGGAAGTTCTTCCACTATATTCTGGACTTCCCTGGGGAAGGAGGGCTGTAGCCATGAAGCATGGTGCATAGCTATGTCAGCTGCATCCAAAGAAGCTTGCAAAGAGGGTTTGGCAATCCTCTGACCTTCAGTGACAAGAGCCTGGAACTGGGTCCTTCTGGTTTTGTGGCCAATAATTAATAAAAGAGAACTTGCTGAAATTTGCATAGTCATATTTAGCTACCATGAATTGTAACACTGCCAAAGAACAGCTTTTTTCAGAAAGGTCGAGACACACAAACTCTGTTTCTTTCATTTACAACATCAACACTAGGGAATTCAGGAAGAGGTGGAAAAAGAGATATTCTGAGCCACTGGCAGGTACATAGTACTTCTTGTCCACCCTCTTGCAAGTAAGCAGTATAGTGTCTGGTGTCTGCAATATTATTTGGGCTGGTAACAAAAGAACATCATTTCTAGGTAAGGCTATCTCGCCTTTGGGAGAAGTGTGTAGGATATCTGCCAGGGCAGGTTGTGGTTCCTGGGCCTCTTCCAAGGAGATTTATAAGGATTTGACTATCACCTTCAAGAGCTCTTGGAAGACGGACATCATTTGCAAAGGATGGGAGAAGAGGCTGCCTGCCTTGTCTGGTGAGGAAGAGGAACTTGTTAGATAGCACTGCCTTTTCCTCAACTTTTGAGGGTCCTCTTGAGGAAGGTGGTCTTGAGGTACAGGTGACTGAACCTCTTGGCAGTTCCTCTTTTGTCAGGATACCTACTAAAGAAATAGTCTCCATACAGGACCTTAGATTCCAGAAGGCCCACTGTGGTGGGTCATAAGGGGAGGAGGAGGAGGAGCTCTGAAGGTACTCCTGCCATGGAAGTTGTCAGATCAGTTGTCAACTGGTTCCTAGGGTCTCTTCCTTAGGATATGCCTCAGGGAAGGGAGGTTCAAATGGGGTGCAACTTCTCTCATCTGTCAAGTCGCAGCTTATCTGGGGCTAGATTCCGCCCCCCCCCCCCCCCCAGCTAGTCCTTCATGTCTGGGAGGCAGAAAAATTTCTCTCAGTGGAGAACTTCCAGAACTTAAGAATATTCCTGTCCTATATTTGTTACCTGAAGATGCCTGGTTAGAGCCTGTAATCATCTGGGGCATGATTACACCAGTGTGTAAAATCTACCACAGAAAACCATCAGCAGATATGGACATTTTTATTTACTATGATGCATTTTGTACCATGAATGTAAGATGGCTTTAGACCTAACAGTAATCACAGACAGGGAGGAAAAGGAAATAGGCAGAAATGGCTAAAAGGGACTACTACAGGGAAAACTGGATCAAGGTTGGTTGTTGATGGAAGGATACCTCACAGGTCCCTATCAGTCTGAGCTCTTGTCCAAAATGTTGCCCACTGGCTTATGAGGCAGAAACAGATAGTCAGAAAAAGAAAAATATGCTTCTTTTGTACAGCACAGCACACATTTAACTGCTGACAACTCCAGATAGTTTAACACTTTCCTAGTTTGTCTGCTTCCTCATTCTCCTATTTTTCCACTCCAGGCAACGTTTTGGAAGCACTACTAGCTAATTCTCCTCCAGCATCACCTGGATAATGAAAGCCCAGTAAGTTCTGTTCTTCCTTGGATGAGAAAAGCTTGGGCATTTCCTTGCATGGCCTGTGGCTACCGTATAGATATACTTCACTACAGGTTGCTGAAGAAACCTATATCATTGCATTCAATGATGGAGGATTACCAAGAGGAGTATACCTCTGCCTTCTACTTCTTTCTAGGCTTGCCTGACATTCTTGTGCAATTTGTGGTCTTGCAGCAACTCAATGAAAAGGATCAACTCCTAGCAGGGAAGTCTTCAAGACAACAATGCATAGCCTAGGCAGAAGATCAATGCTTAGGATCTGAAGGACCTCCCAGCGCAGAATATTTAACATATTGCTTAATTTACACCTGGTGACTGACTGACTGACCTGTGACAACAATTAATGTCCACAGACCAAGAAAAGAAAATGGCATTTAGTGTACAATAAAGAGCTACAAGTTAGTAAAAACTGATGACATCACTACTTGGAATATTAAAATATCTGAAAAGCTGGTAGAGAATTACATTTTATTTATCATACGTACTGTTTAGAAGAGTAGTCTTATTATTTTAATATTGAAACTAAACAGACTATCATCAGCTCAATATATGCCATCCTGTACAACAATTTTTCTTTTTAAAACTAACCAGTGAGAATTTTCATCTAGATAAGGACTCATCACCTTAGGATTGCTACATCTATGGTTTCACGCAAGTCTATGTTGTTTTTAACTTCCTTTTGTTAGGAGGTGTTTATACTCTTCTGCAGCATGCCTTCAAAAGTTTTGCTAGACCTTGCCAGTCAAGGTATATAAATAATAGGGCTGGCAAGTGATTTAAAAAATTAATCGCAATTAATCACACTGTTAAACAATAGAATACCATTATTCGATTAGTTTGGGACATTTTCAACATTTTGAAATATATTGATTTCAATTACAACACATTTATTTCAATGTACAGTCTCATTTTATTTTGATTTTTACAGTGCAAATATTTTTTAATTCACCCAATAAAAGTACTGTAGTGCACTCTCTATCACGAAAGTTGAACATACAAAAGTAGAATTATGTACCAACAAAACTGTAGTCAAAAATAAAACAATGTAAAACTTTAGAGCCTAAAAGTTCACTTAGTCCAGGGGTAGGCAACCTATGGCACGGGTGCCGAAAGCGGCACACGAGCTGATTTTCAGTGGCACTCACAGTGCCCGTGTCCTGGCCACCGGTCCAGGGGGCTCTGCATTTTAATTTAATTTTGAATGAAGCTTCTTAAATATTTTAAAAACCTTATTTACTTTACATACAACAATAGTTTAGTTATATATTATAGACTTATAAAAAGAGACCTTCTAAAAATGTTAAAATGTATTACTGGCACACGAAACCTTAAATTAGAGTGAATAAATGAAGACTCGGCACACCACTTCTAAAAGATTGCCGACCCCTGACTTAGTCCTACTTATTGTTCAGCCAATTGCTCAGACAAACAAATTTGTTTACATTTGCAGGAAATAATGCTGCCCGCTTCTTGTTTACAATGTCACTTGAAAGTGAGAACAGGCGTACGCACAGCACTGTTGTAGCCGGCATTGCACGATATTTATGTGCCAGATGCACTAAAGATTCACATCTCTTCATGCTCCAACCACAATTCCAAAAGACATGCTGATGATGGGTTCTGCTCGATAAACATCCAAAGCAGTGCGGACCGAGGCACGTTCATTTTCATCGTCTGAGTCAGATGCCACCAGCAGAAAGGTTGATTTTCTTTTTTGGTGGTTTGGGTTCTGTAGTTTCCATATTGGAGTGTTGCTCTTTTAAGACTTCTGAAAGCATGCTCCACATCTCGTTCCTCTCAGATTTTGGAAGGCACTTCAGATTCTTAAACCTTGGGTCGAGTGACGTAGCTATTTTTAGAAATCTCACATTGGTACCTTCTTTGCGTTTTGTGAAATCTGCAGTGAAAAGTGTTCTTAAAACGAAAAACATGTGCTGGGTCATCGTCAGAGACTGCTATAACATGAAATATATGGCAGAATGCAGAGTAGGAGACATACAATTCTCCCCCAAGGAGTTCAGTCACAAATTTAATTAATGCATTATTTTTTTAACGAGCATCATTAGCATGGAAGCATGTCATCTGGAATGGTGGTCGAAGCATGAAGGGGCATATGAAAGTTTAGCATAAGTGTCATGTGAACTCCTGTGCTCGCTTTCAGGGGACACTGTAAATAAGAAGCGGGCAGCATTATCTCCCGTAAATGGAAACAAACTTGTCTGTCTTAGCAATTGGCTGAACAAGAAGTAGGCCTGAGTGGACTTGTAGGCGCTAAAGATTTACATTGTTTTATTTTTGAGTGCAGTTATGTAACAAAAACAAAAAAAAATCTACATTTGTAAACTGCACTTACGTGATAAAGAGATTGTAATACAGTACTTGTATGAGGTGAATGAAAAATACTATTTCTTTTGTTTGCCATATTTACAGTGCAAATATTTGTATTAAAAATAATGTAAAGTGAGCAGTGTACACCTTGTATTCTGTGTTGTAATTGAAATCAATATATTTGAAAATGTAGAAAAACATCCACAAATATTTAATAAATTTCAATTGGTATTCTATTGTTTAACAGTGTGATTAAAACTGTGATTAATGTTTTTAATCGCTATTAATTTTTTTGAATTAATCGCGTGAGTTAACTTCGATTAACTGTCAGCCCTAATAAATAACATTAATAAACTTTTAATTATAATCATTTTTATGCCACCTTATGTCCATAAACCTCAGAGCAACCTTACAACCTTAAGTTTGGTGTTGTGTTTCTTGTTAAAAGCTATCTAGTATCTTTGTATTCCTAAAATGAAGCATGATGCTCAGCATCATCACAAATTTTATGCTGATGTTTACTTTTTATTTTTTAATTACCTGATAATAGAAGTCTAGAACAAGTTAATTATATTTATATAAATGTTTCTACACATTTGTTTTGAAGTTTAGACATAGTATAACTATAATCACTACCTCAACACAGCTTAGTATATTATAACACTTTTGCCATAATGAGCAATTTATCTCTTGTGCAAGGAAGAGTATTTGAATCATTGGTTTACAGACATTTGGTCCCATGTTCTACTCATTTAAGAGCAGAAACCACAGAGTCATAAACATCAATTTGTATAAACTCAACAGCAATAAAAAACCCTCTGCCTTCACGAATAAGTATCACTAATGTAAAAAAATGTATTTTGGAGTTTAAATCTATAATGGTGCAGAAAAATCTTCAAAAGGAAAAGAAGAAAAATTATGAATACTGACCTGAGAATCCTCATCTTTAAATGACCGCTGTGGAGTCTGCTTAGTATCAGACATTTCATCTGAAGACTCATTCTTTCTCTTCTGCTTTTTACCCAATGTGATTATTAGCTTGCTGTTTCAAAACAAAAGTAAGACAATGTTAAGACTGTGCATATATGTTTCTATACTATTGTGCATTTTGTATTTAATGTCTGGGACACTGTCCAGGACAAACTAACTTTAATTTCTTTACTCTTTTTACTACCAGTACCATAGAGTTCCACCATATCACAAACAAGAGGCAGAGACATAGGCCTACTTCTACTGATTTTGCCACTGACTTCAGTGGGAGCGTAGGACTGTACCCTTCGTTATTACTAAAGAACAAGGATGCAACTTTATAATAGTTAGCATTTGATACTACTACTGATTATATACCCAAAAGCCTAATGGAAACATCTGTATGTCTTGCCACAGGCAAATCTCTCATGCATTCCTCAACAGTGTTAATATTTTAATTGAAATATTTAAAAGTAAATTTATGATAGGAAAATGCGGGGCTGAGTTGACAGGGTCCTTTTAACTGTGAATGCAGAGCTACAATTTACCATACCTATCTCCTCCAAATTACAGTACCCCCTAGATGCAATAATTTCTCTCTCTGTGAAACATGGAACGTGTGATATATTTACTCATACAAGAAACTTTAGTTTGACAATAGTTATACATTATATGATTTAAAAGCCCATCATATAATATGCAAAATTCATAGCTTCAAGTAAATTATTAGATGGGAAAAATATGAAACTGCAAACTTTGACTTTTTGCAATTTCACAAAAGCAAAAATTAGCGAAGCCTAGGTTTATCAACAATGGTTTCATCAGTAAACACGGCTGAGGACCAGAGCTGTGGGGCAAATTATAATTCTACAGGAAAAATACTAATTATTTCTTAGTTCAAATTCTGAAGTCACACAGAGAGGGGCAATATCATTTGTTTTTAATGATAGGGGGACAAAATACATGTTTTTTTTTCATCTTTGAAATCTGACAAGTGTTACTCTTCAAGTGTATTCAGAGGAATAATCAGAGTGATTACAATCAAAGAATCATGGATAAAATGATGTCCTTAAATATATACTTTACATAATATAGATTTGATAATTGCATACTATGTTAACAGTGAGAAAATTGCTTTAGCATACAAATGTCTTCTCCCACTTCATGGCTCTAACTAAAGACAAGACTTTGGCCTTTCTTCACAGCCAGTACAATTATTTTACATCAAAGCACCCTGACAGAATGTGCACCTGAAGAAAGTAAAAAGCACTAAGAAAAAGGAGACTGACTGACTAGTCTTCAGCCTCACGTTTCCTCCTAGGAAAAGTGCAAAATAAGGCAGGCTGATCATAGCAAATACATTACATCTCCAACAGTCCACAGAGAAAATATAAACCCCGAAATCCTGAACTACCAATTCACTACTGTTAGTGACAATGCAATAGTTCCCAAAATATATAGCACAGTTGCATTTCAAAAAGAGACCAACATTTTTCACCAATTATTAACATCCAACCAACAAAGCAAGTATGCTTACTGGGAGGGGGAAAAGGGCTTTTAACAAGAAGTTTTCTTTCTGCTATACAATTTTGATTTCTAGTAGAAACTGAAATGTATGCTTAATTTAAAGTGGCTGTAAACATAGGCTGGGCAATTCTAAGTTCAAGGGGAACTGCTTGCACGTGTCTGTGGGACAGAAATTGGCTTGTGGCTTCCTTACACCGCTGCCCCATCATATATTCTGTTAATTCTTATGTCCAAAAAATGTTATTTTTCATTATCACAAGGAATAAATTTCAAAGAATGAACACACTGATTTTCATATTCTGTTTTCAAAAGTAGTTTGCTTTCTTCTCCTTCTGTGAATACTAACGATTGTCTATTAGCATTTATTCAAACTTGAGAAGCTGAACAAGGTAGTTTCATCCTACGATTAACTGACTTTTCCACTGTATTCCAGCTTCATTTTCCCTTCAAACACAATCCTCCAGACCTCCATGGATCACCCAAACTTGTTTATTCAACTTTCCCGGTTGAGTGCCTAATGGTGTCTGGAAAAGTTTTTATGGAAAAAGTGTTTGACTTGGATCACTGCAACGTATGGCCTAATCTAGACTAGAATTTAAAGGTATGATATCAGCAGGTTAACTAGCATGTTTTAGAAGTATAGTGTAGACAAGGCACGCTGCATATAACACATGCTAAACTGGTTAAGTTAAAGCAGTGGTTCTCAACCAGGGGTACATATATCCCTGGGGGTAGACAAAGGTCTTCCAGGGGTACATCTATTCATCTAGATATTTGCCTAGTTTTACAACAAGCTACTTAAAAAGCACTAGTGAAGTCAGTACAAACTAAAATGTCATACAATTACTTGTTTAAACTGCTTTATATACTATACACCATCATGGAAGTACAATGTTTATAGTCTATTGATTTATAATTATATAGTAAAAATGAGAAATTAAGAATTTTTTCAGTAATAGTGTGCTGCGATACTTTTGTATTTTTATGTCTGATTTTGTAAGCAAGTAGTTTTTAAGGGAGGTGAAACTTGGGGGTATGCAAGACAAATCAGACTCCTGAAAGGGGTACAGTAGTCTGGAAAGGTTAAGAGCCACTGAGTTAAAGCCTCGACTTCCCCCCAGGCTTCAATTAGAGCATTTTATCATGCTGAAGGCAGTCTTGTCCACATTAGACTTCTAAAACATGTTATAACATGGGGCAACATCAGACTTTTAAATCCTAGTCTAGATGATCTAGGATTGTAAAGAATGTAACAGTACCTGGGGAAATCCATGAGGTCAGAACAATCTAAACATCTAATTCTGCCAGCCTCATGTTGAGTGGTACCTTGCTCCACAAATAATTCCATCAATTTCAATAATCCAGATTGTCCCCTTTAGATTTACACGTGGAAGAGACACTCCACACACTGATCTCCCAATGCTGTGCTGAAGTGGGGTGTGTGCCAACTGCCACCTGGACACTGTCCCCTGCATCCCATATAGACTCCAAGGAGACTTCTCTGTGGATAGGTGAGGAGACTGGGAGTGCGGATGGGTTTTGTTTTGTTTTTACAGTGGGATGTTGGAGTGGTCTGGGAAGCAGCAACCATGGATAGTGAAGCTTTATTGGAGTTGTGCTGCCAAACAACCAAGAAGGGAAGAGCCAGGTGGGGGCCAGATCTGGTTCAAAAGCACAGAAGTGTCTTTCTTTGTGAATCCGTCAGCATCTGCCAGGGATTTGGGGACCATTTAAAATGTGTGTGTAATTGGGCTAGTAGCCCATAGGATAACACACACATCACAGAGCAGTGTCTAAACAGATTTAATATTTGTATACATTTATTTACATAGTCTTAACAACCAATCTTATTTTGTATCCACATGTTTTTCAGCAGACTCTTAGATATAAGAGCATTATATTTTTGTACTTTCATGGAAACCTAACATTCTGCAACTAATTTTAATCACTTGGTCAGCTAATGCCATAAAAACCACACTAGCTTCTTTTCTCTTCACAGAAGTGACACAGAGATCATTTGCTCTTGTTCACCATTTTCATATAGAAACATTTGGGATAGAAGAAGAGAAGAGTAGTAAGGGATGCAGGCTCGAATTCATAAACAATCAGTTTACCCTGGTGGCAGTCAGAAGACTAGGCATTGGTTGAAAAACAGGAATCCTACAAACTCCAGTAAATTTTCTGAAGAAATGACTAAACACATAGAAGAACCATCTTCTAGCACGGCATTCCTCCATATGCGCATTAACTCTCCTGTAAAATGAGCAGTGTAGCTACTATGTGAGATGACTGTCAGAGAGCTTGCTAGAAACAAGTCCTACGTCACCTGGATTTTATAACACCATGCCTAGGGTTCACGTCCTGCTTTGGTTATTTGTTGATTTTGGGAGTTGCTTGTTGTTCAGCAAAGGTATGGTCTCTTTCTCCAACCTATACTTGGCAGAAGTGGTCAAAGTTTCCCCAACCCCTGCCTATCGCTGAAAGAACTAGTGGTCTGGGTGGACGGAGAGCAATATTGATGAGTTAGAACTGAGTAAGTGCGGCGGGCAGGTTCTTCTAGAACAGTGGTCTCCAAACGTTTTTGACCGTGCACGCCCTGCCGCGCCACAGGGCCTGCTTTACCATTTTTGCCGCCCCAAGCAAAAAAGCAGCTCGGACTCACCCCCGAACTGACAAAGCAAAAGAGCCTGAACTGACAAAGCGGCGCTGCTCCCCACTTTGGAGACCACTGACTGTACAAGAAGGATGGAACTTGAGGGCCATTTCTAACCATGAGCCAAAAAGACAGGGAACAAAGGGTAGGAATTAATGGTAAATTCTCAGAATGGAGAGGGGTAACTAGTGGTGTTCCCCAATGGTCAGTCCTCGGACCGATCCTATTCAACTTATTCATAAATGATCTGGAGAAAGGGGTAAACAGTGAGGTGGCAAAGTTTGCAGATGATACTAAACTGCTCAAGATAGTTAAGTCCAAAGCAGACTGTGAAGAACTTCAAAAAGATCTCACAAAAATAAGTGATTGGGCAACAAAATGGCAAATTAAATTTAATGTGGATAAATGTAAAGTAATGCACATTGGAAAAAATAACCCCAACTATATATACAATAGGATGGGGCTAATTTAGCTACAACAAGTCAGGAAAAAGATCTTGGGAGTCATCATGGATAGTTCTCTGAAAATGTCCACGCAGTGTGCAGAGGCGGTCAAAAAAGCAAACAGGATGTTAGGAATCATTAAAAAGGGGATAGAGAATAAGACTGAGAATATATTATTGCCCTTATATAAATCGATGGTATGACCTCATCTCGAATACTGCGTACAGATGTGGTCTCCTCATCTCAAAAAAGATATACTGGCATTAGAAAAAGTTCAGAAAAGGGCAACTAAAATGATTAAGGGTTTGGAACGGGTCCCATATGAGGAGAGATTAAAGAGGCTAGGACTCTTCAGCTTGGAAAAGAGGAGACTAAGGGGAGATATGATAGAGGTATATAAAATCATGAGTGATGTGGAGAAAGTAGATAAGGAAAAGTTATTTACTTATTCCCATAATACAAGAACTAGGGGTCATCAAATGAAATTAATAGGCAGCAGGTTTAAAACAAATAAAAGGAAGAAGTTCTTCTTCACGCAGCGCACAGTCAACTTGTGGAACTCCTTACCTGAGGAGGTTGTGAAGGCTAGGACTATAACAGAGTTTAAAAGAGAACTGGATAAATTCATGGTGGTTAAGTCCATTAATGGCTATTAGCCAGGACCTGTAAGGAATGGTGTCCCTAGCCTGTCTATCTGTCAGAGGGTGGAGATGGATGGCAGAAGAGAGATCACTTGATCATTGCCTATTAGGTTCACTCCCTCTGGGGCACCTGGCATTGGCCACTGTCGGTAGACAGGATACTGGGCTAGATGGACCTTTGGTCTGACCCGGTACGGCCTTTCTTATGTTCTTAAATGGAATGTCAGGATTTAGAAGACACATGAGCAGTTGTGATCTCTTCTGTTGTACATGGACCTTATATGGGGACAATTTGGCTGGATTACTGTAACATACTTTATGTGAGACTGCTATTGAATATGATCCCAAGTGGCAACTACAGCAGAATACAGAAGGCATGCTTACATGTCCATACTCCAGGAACTCCACAATGGCTGCCAGTTATCCAGCATATCCACTTCAAATTCTTATTAGTATTTAAACGCTTAAATATTGGATCAGAGTATTAGAAAGACCATGTGTTTCTTCACATTCCATTTTGATATATCAGATTAAACAAGATCAAAACTAACAACTCATATAGTATTTATATCCAGAGAACGAAAGACCTAAGATTTTCTGTCAAAGATCTGTGATTCAGGAATGTTCTACGGTGAAGTCAGAATACATCTATGGCATACCTCCAGCTGAAAAGATTATTTTTTTTCTTTTACTTTTATGGGGTGATAATGTTTTACATTTGGGTTGGACCACATAGGAATGGCTGTATAATTTATGATATATTTGAAGGGTTAATAATGAATAAAGCAAAATCCCCATTAGTTCTTTTTAGGGCACACAACAATGCACAATTTATGATAACAGAGGGAAATTTTGAGGATAAGAATTACTGTACTGGATGTGACATTAGTTAAAAAACTGTACAAAATTACAGGTACAATATGATGATGATGATGATGAAGGGAACCTCAACATTTTGGGGGGAATTTAACTTCTTAATGGTTTTGTCCTGTACCTCATCACATCATCACTGAAGAGCTTTTCATTAGCCTCCCATGCTATCTAAAGTTTAACTATATGTATGAGTGCATAGCGGTAATGGAGTTACAAAATCTAAGCGTCAGGTCTTTTTTTTTTTTTTTTTTTTTTTAAAGCAAATAACACACGGAATTCATTACACCTCTGACAGAAATCTAGACTCTCATCAAGGATTCTTAAAAATGCACTTATTGACATTAATGTTTATTGTCTCCATACTAGAATTCCACATTTAATCAGCAGAGAAGCCCATAATAAATATATGTGAAGTCAGAGCAAAAGGGAAATTTAATTAAATCCTTATCAAACACCTTGCTAAAAATCTAGAATAAGGAAATGGTTTTGCAATGAGATTGTTACTGTAAAATAAGCATGTCAATTCAGTGCTAATTAATTAGATTCCATAACCAACCCATAGAACAATTTACTTGAAGATCATCAACCAAATTAATTTGGTTATCCTAAATTAGTAAACTCATGTACGCCTGTGGATACTGTATTACAGTAACAAATGTTACTTACTCAAGTAACATTTATCCAATTAACTAGACATGGAATCTAATTGATTTAGAACCTGATTCAATGCCCACTGAACTCAATGGGAGTCCTTCCACTGACTTCAATGTGGGCACTGGATCAGGCCCTTTATTTCCCTACTTTAAAGGGGATATAATCTGCCTAGGAGCATGGGTTCTCAAACTTCATTGTATCGCGACCCCCTTCTGACAACAAAAATTACTATACAACCCCCAGGAGGGTTGTATAGAAGCCTGAGCTTGCCCAAGTCCCACCACCCCACATGGGGGAAGGGGCCAAAGCCAACGGGCTTTAACAACAGGCAGGGGGCCTGTAACCTAAGTCATGACGCTCAGGGCTGAAGCCCTCAGGCTTTGGCTTCAGCGCCGGGCCTCCAACCGCGAGCCCCAGCAAGTCTAACACCACTCCTGGTGACCCCATTAAAATGAGGTCACGACCCACTTCGAGGTTACAAACCCACAGTCTGAGAACGGCTGATCTAGAGATAGATCCTTAAAATATATATATCTAACAGTGGTAAAATTCACACTGTTGAACTTTGAAGCTGTTCCAGACGCTGTTAAGAAAGATTTTTCAGGTCTACACTTGATCTTAGCCAAAAGGCCGAGAAGCGATGCGAACCCCAAATTACACCCCAAATTACACCTCTACCCCGATATAACACTGTCCTCGGGAACCCAAAAATCTTACCGCGTTATATCAAACTTGCTTTGATCTGCCGGACTGTGCAGCCCCGCCCCCCCGGAGTGCTGCTTTACCGCGTTATATCTGAATTCATGTTGTATCAGCTCATGTTATATCAGGGTAGAGGTGTATGTTTAATATTTAAAAAGAAAAACAGACTGTTCCCCAAATCTGGAGAAAGCGTGACCTGGAGCTTATTCCTTTTTGCACATCACAATGATTAGTAAATTCCCATCAGTTATACCTGGGGAAACTCATTAACGGTCATGGCATTGCACAAGAGTCACTCAGGACAAAATATGACTCTCAGAACTTTTTATGAGCCACTCATTATTAGGAAAAACAGACCCAGTTTGACCCACTGAATTTGCATCTCCGGTAGTTCGATAACAACAATTTTTATTTGTAAATTGAGACTATTTGATATGGAAATAATTGAGAAACAAACATGGGATCCTCACAATGTCTTTTTTTTGGGGAATGATTTTTTGAAGTGGAACTGCTTTTTAAAAAACACAAATTACAACTTCTTAAATACACATGACCCAGTCAGTTCCTGACACTGCTATTTACCTAAATTGACATTAAAATGTCAATTACATTTTTATTTATTTATGTTTATTTGTTAGGGGAGTAGTCTCCAGTGCATCCCAAATTAAATGGAATACCGCCCCCACCCCCACCCCCACCCCAGGAGATAAATTACTTTATTTCTTGGTTTCTTCACATTGTAAGTCTTTATTTAGTGTGCTTGGATTTTAGGGAGGTGAGGGTCTTGTCACAGAAATCATGTATTTGTGTCTCCTAATTTCCCCCCAAAATAATGAAGTTTGAAATCCCAGCGAGAGAAATTTAATATCAATGTTCTCTCCCAATTTTTGGAAGATCTGGACATATTAGGAAAATCTTTATTCCTACGAGAAAATCTAAAGTTTTCATAATATTTCAGGCTTTTTTCCAAACTATGCACCTATTCCTCCAAACATATCACATGAGAGCATAGTACTTAATATAGTGAGTAGTCCTATGAAGCTTGATTATTAATTATATTATTATTATTTAGCTGGAAATTTCAAAAGGGGCTTACAGGAATTAGGTGCCCAGCTCCCACTGGACTTTCCTCTAACTACTGTAGGCCACTCTGCAAATCCCATCCTTCTGTTTATTTTGTAGGAATGCCTATAATGTGCTCATCACTGTACAAAATCACAGGAAGACACAAATCCTGCCCTGAAGATCTTACATGGGACAGTGCATGAGCTAGAGTTGGCTTTAATGGAACGTGATTTTTTTTTTTAAATTGTATGTTTTGCTAACAAACTCTCCTGATTCTTAAATGTCCCTATGTTGATTTGGTAAACTTTTCAAGCAAGATTTTGTTAATTATAGGATTTAATTTTTGTAGAAGATTAAAATAAAGTTAAAAATAGATAATACTATCAACATGAAGTTATTATCTACTCTCCAGCCTCACTTTTCATCTAATGAAAATTTGAATTACATTAGAAACAGGATTTTGGTCCTGTAACTAATTGCTTTTAGGAAAATATTTTAAGAACAGTCATTTTATTAGTTCTATGCTAGAGACTATTTTTGTTATGATAATGGTAACAATTGTTCCACTGCTGACAAGGGACCTAGCAGGATTTCCATTATGAACCCATATAATTAGGGAATTATGATTCACTTAAAAATTCCCAGTGTTTAAAATTGCCACGTCAGATCTTTGACAAACATTTTTCTCTCTCATATCGCTATTTTTATTTTATATTTTATTTATATATTACATATTATAAAATGTTAAAAGAACACAATTTTGGTTGCAAAATTAAGCACTTGAAAGTTAGGAAAAGCCATATTTACAGCTGCCCGTGCAAATCTACAAATACTATACATGTAATTGTAACAATCCCTCATCATCTATTATCAGCAGGCTTGAACCTTAAACCTTCATCATTGCAGCATACAATGCTACCATTATTAGAAAGGAGAAAGTTATCACAGAGTGGAACCGCCAGTAAGACAATATGCAGCATCTGGGTGGGAGTGGGGGGAGGGGGCGCTACTGAGGGGGCAGGCTCTCTCTTTGCAGGAATTGGGGGGCTCCTGCCCCAGGTGGCAGGCACATGCTAGATGCAGCACTGGGAAATCTAACCCAGCTCTCTTCTCCGCTGCAGCTGCTCCCAAGTTTCCCCAGTACAGAATGTGCTTCTGCTGCAGCAGCAGCAGCAAAATCCCAGCCTTGAAATTTGTGTGTTATTTTGGAGCGCTGCCAACATTTTTTCTGAGGAATACAAGTGAGAGAAGGGAAAGAAGTTGCTCACCTTGTGCAGTACCAATGATTCTTTGAGATGTGTGCCCCTATGGTTGCTCCACTACAGGTGCCCTTGTGTAACTGCAATGCTGCCCGAGAACTTTCGCAGCAGTGTCCATTTGGCCCGCACATTCAGTGTATCCCCTCATGCCTCGCCACTAGACTAAACCAGCACACACGGGGTAACCCCCTCCATGACTTCTCTACCGCAGAGTCCTTGTCAAGAATTCTGAAGTAGAGGGGAGGAGGGTGGGTTGTGACGCTCCCATAGGGACACACGTCTTGAAGAACCATTGTTACTGCTCAAGATGAGTAACAACTTCTTCTTCTTCTTCTTCGAGTAGTGTCCCTGTGGGTGCTCCACTGTAGGTGACTCCCAAGCAGTATCCCACTGGAGCCCTGGGGCTTCAGAGTCAAATCAGTTATAGATGACAATAATGTGGAGCCAGAGATGGCATCAGAGGCGGAGTCCCCAGTAATCACATAATGTTCTGCAAAGGTATGGACTGACGCTCAGGTTGCCACTCTGAAGATTTCTGAGATAGGGACATTCTTGAGGAAGGTGGCAGGGGACCAATCTTGTGGAGTGACTGTGAACAACAGCAGGAGGTGTCACGTTGCAAACCTGATAACATTGTTTAATACAATTCGAGACCCATTTGGAGAGGATATTGCTGAGCCCCTAGATCCCTCCGCAACAGAAAGGAAAAGTTTACGAGACTTGCTAAAAGCCTTTGTGCTATCCCGGTAAAAGGCCAGGGCTCTCCTGACATCGAGCATATGTACAGTATAGCCTCCCTGTTATCACGGTGAGGCCAGGGGTAAAGAGTCAGAAGGTGAATCAATTGGTTTATGTGAAAAGGAGACGTCATCTTGGGAATGAACATCAGGTGCAGTCTGAGTGTGACCTTGTCCCGAAAGAATATTGTATAGGGAAGAGGTGCCACTAGAGCCGCCATTTCCCTTATTCTCCTCGCCAAGGTGACTGCCACCAGGAAGGCAGTTTTCACTGACAGGTGTGTGAACGAACAAGTAGCCATTGGTTCAAAGGGAGGGTCTAGTCAGGCTTTTCAACACTAGGTTTAGGTCCCATGTAGGGGTGGTATGTCAGGGTTGGGGAAAAAGGTTTACTATACTCCTAAGGAATCGTTTTGTGGTAGGGTGTGAGAGCACTGAGTATCCCTCTTCTTGTTGATGGAAGGCTGCTATAGCTGAACTCTGAGCGAATGAAGAGAAAGTCCTGATTTTTTGAGAGTCAGTACATAGCCTAGGACCCTTAGCAGAGTCGCAGATGTCGGGAAATGTGTCAGGAATTGCACCAAATCTGAAACCTCAACCACTTTTGCGGGCAAGTACGATGTGCAGTGGATTTTCTACTGTTTAGTAACACTTTCTGTACCTCCTCCAAGCAGGAGCTTTCTATGAGCTGGAGTCAAGTCTTGAGGCAGAATATTCCCAGGTTGGGATATAGAGTAAGTCCTTTGTTCTGCGATAGGAGATAAGGAGTGGGTTAAAGGAAGATCAGCAGGCACGTCACAACTTGTGACAAGTAAGGGAATCAGGTCTGTCTCGGCCAGGTGGGAGCAATCAGTATGACATGAGTGCCTTCTCTTTTTATTATTAAAAAGACTTTAGACAGAAGGAGAAGCAGGGGAAAGGCACAGAGAAGTTCTTCTGCCACGGAAAAAGGAGGCTGTCGCCCAGAGAGTGCTGTCCTATCCCTGCTCTAAAGCAGTAGCATGGACATTTCTTGTTCAGGTAAGTGGCCCCCACTGCATGAATGGATCGTAAAGCACTACTAGGTTTATCTCCCATTCATGGTCACAAGGGAACTTGCAACTGAGACTGTCAACTACCAAGTTTTGAACTCTGGGAAGGTAGGCTGTTGATAGTGTGATCTTGTGGGAAACACACCAGCTCCGTAACTTTAGTGCTTCTGTGCAAAGGGAGGACAACCTGGCTCTTCCCGGTGGTCAGGAAGGAACTGAGGGGGGTTAGCCTGCACTCACTAGTTAGCCTTGTGCCAGGAAACAAGGGGAGATCGTGTCTATTCGTCCAGCACATGCTCTGCTACCAAAATTCTCTGATCAGCGCACTTACAGTGCAACATCCATAGGGACACTACTCGAAGAATGATGAGTTTTAACAATTTATAGCTCAGCAAAATCAACATGGAATTCATGAGATAAAGAAATGACACTTCAGTAGCCTGAAGTCTACCCCACTGCCAAATATCAAAAGCCAGCTGGGAACAACAGAAGTATGAGAAACTGCTCAAACTAAAGACCACAAAAAAATAAATACATAAATAAATAAAATAAAAAAGGCTGAAATTTTAACGAGATAAACCCTGGATACAGTTTCAGTTTTAATTCTGAATGTTTTTACTTTGTTCACATTAAGTTAGTCTTCATATAACAGCAACTTTCATTTGTATAACTCCTTTCACCCAGAAGGATCACAAAGTGCTCCACAAGCAAATTATACAGAGATCACTCAATTCACCAGTGAAACACAGCCATCTCTGGAGTACAACACAGGTCTTTAACAGCACACAGTAATGCTACACAACAGAATAATATAGGAAACTAACTAGCTCCATAAAATAATTAAACTATTTGTGGCTGCAATTAATAAACATGCTGAGGCCACCAGATTCCTTAATGATAAAGAGAAAGTTTCTAAACTGTAAAGCATAGTTAGACAAATTGCTTTTTCGTTTTTAAATGCCAAATTACTAAAAACCTACTGGAGTAAATGGGAGTCTAATGACTTCAATATACTTTGAATTGGGCCCAAAATGACCAAATTAAATGTATTATATTTTTGAGTACTACACTACTGTATATTTGGATTTTACCTGTCGTGAACTCTTACTTGAAAATGAATCCATATTGTCATGGATAGAACAATGTTACGTGAATTGAAAACTGACTGAAGAACTGTAAACAAGAGGTAATGACAACTTATTTATTTATTTTGATTTATACAATAAGAAGGGGAGAAGTCTAGTGTGGTATACCATACGGATTAGTTTCAGATAAGGTCTTATTAAATTCATTACTCCCCCTTTTGGGTCATTAATTAAAAAGCATGCTAATAATATTCACTGATAATATTAAACTGGAAGGAGTTGCTAATACTAGTGAAAAGAGAACTACAAAAAGTTACCAAGAGATTAAAAATAAGGGCAAAACACAACAGAATGTGATTCAACTTGGAAAGCTGTGAGTTCATACAGCCTGAAAAAATGATTCAATACACAAGTTAAAGAGATGGGAGAAACCTGGAAAGCAATGATGCCGAAAGAGACCAGGGTAATAGTTGGCATAAAAAAAGAAAGTGAATTATTCAGTGCGGTTCACCAAGAAATTCGGGGAAGAGATTAAGCCCAAGAAAATTTAGGTTGAAAAAAAAAATCAGGAAAAGTTTCATCAGAACGTTATTCATTATGTTGTGGAATAGCCTCTCAAGGTAAGTGGAACATTTAAGAACTAGATGGCACAAAATTCTAGAAAATGAACAACAGGGATTAATTTTACATTTTCAGGGAGATTAACTGTATGACCTAAAAAAGACATTTCCATATCTATCATCTGAGTATATAATACCAAATTCAAGCACAGATAAAGACGTTGATTTAATTTCACTATTCTTACAAAAAAAGAGCATATTTTTGGGAAAAAACACACAAATGGTCATGACTTCTGTTTTAAGCTTTGTTTGAAAGTTAATACCTCAAATTATACATTGTCTTTTAAGACCACAATGGAGAACTGGGTCAATAGTAAATCAGAGGGAAGAGTGCCACCTACCGAAGCCCTAGCAGCACTTTCTACATCACCTTAAATGTCCTGTGCAGTTTTCCCATCAAAGTATTGACACATATTGTGTCCCTGCTAAACTTGCAAAATTTCAAGGGATGACAGAACAAGTTTGCATGGATGCAGAAGACATAGTAATTTAAAAAAAAACAAAAAAATCAAAATGTGATCGCAAATTCTCTGTTCTGTTGTGGACTCTTCTTGTCTACACCACAGTTTCTCAGGCATCTGCATTAATGTTCGTTTGCTAATATGCTAATTAGATGTCCAGTTTCTCTTTATATAGTATCATGGCTCATCTCAAAAGAAATACGGAGACTGATAAAAAATAACATTGATATAACATTGACATCAAATAAAAATTTTAAAACTCTAACCAAAAGGCAACTTAATAAACAAAAACAGATGGGTTCAAGATATTTAGAGGATGAATATCTATGATTAATAAGCAGTTTCTGTTCCAGTCAAATATTTGCAATCTGAAGGGAGTTAAAAGGAAATTTTAGTCTACTCACCCAATTTTTGTTTTGTCTTTAATTTTGGATGAGGAACCAGTTTTAGTTTTTTTGCTCTCCTTGTCCTTTGGTTTGGATTTCATTTTTCTACCTTTCTTTTCCTCTTTTCCTTCAGCCGAAACACTGGGGAAGTTTTCAGGGCTCATTACTCGTGGAATGTTTCTCTCCCCTCTCTCTTTTGCTTTTGCGATTGCCTCCGATATTATACGATTAGCCTTCTCCTGCTTACTTTCCGATTCCACTTTTTTCTTCTGTTTCTTTTCAGACATTGCCCTCACCTGGGTATTCTGCAATTTAGTATATGTCCCTGAAACATCAGTCTTCTTGGAGGAGGGAGGCTGGAAGAATAAAAACATTATTTTAAGAAAATAAATATATTTCAAAATAAATTTGCAAATATTGCTCACTGAGTTCTACAGCAAAGTCAAGAATACATATAAATGCAATAAACAAGGAAAATGATTGCATATTACTCCACTATAGCGTGGGTTCCAGAATAAAGTACACCAATTGTTACATTTAAACTGGTTCTACGTACAGAAAATCAACGAGAAAACAGATTTTCTAAAGTTCTCACAGCCTTCTTTACCAACCTCTGTAATTAGATGCGCCAGTTCTTAGCCTTTGAAAATGTTTTATGGATTTAGAAGAGATTTTCCCTAGCTATTTGCTTCACAAAACTTGAAAGAGTAGGGAACTAATAAAAGTATAGCAACAATATACCTCTGAAAGTAGTATCAAAACAGGAATAATTATCCTACAGTTAAATATAAAATCAACAGCACTATTTTACGACCAACAAGAACAGATATTTGACCAAATCAAGGCTTTAAAAAAGAACAAACACAGACTATGTAGTTTTCTACATCAGTAAAGTATTTAGGAAGCATATATTTAATTTATTTAAAATTACATGTTATACTGTTACTTGAAGGAGTTAACTTTCACTTTTTTCCCCCTTTGTCACTGTTATATCTATACAGAATTGTTTATGCTAGAACTAGGAATTCTACATTCAAATTAGCAGTCTATTTGAAATCAACTAGAAGGCATGTTGTTTAACCTTAAGGAATGTAAAGAATTTCCTATTCAAACAGACAAAAAATAGCAGATAACAGTTCTGTTATGTTCTCACCCGTAAATGTGCCTCTCACTACAGCATGGGGAAAAGACACCAGGAATTTCCAAACACATTTTCAGGCCAAATCCAGTGCGCTCCACTGAATAATTTTTCTATACGTGCCTCATCAAAGGCTTAATAGCAGTGCTGCAGCACTGAGAAGGACACAGGGTTTAGGATCGCTCACTAAATGCCACCTTAAGGCCTACAGACTATAACAAATAACCAAGACCCGAGAAAACAGCAACAAGCTCAAGATGGCGATGCAGCACGACTCCCGCAGCAGCAGCCAGTAATAAGGAAGGTTATTCAATCCCATTAGCCTTTTAGCCCAAAGAACCCCTCCTCCTCCCACTCATTCAGGCTTTCACTTACCCTTCCTCTTGGCCTCTTCACTGAAGACATTTTTGGCGTCAGACAAAGGCTTGCCCTCTGCTTTTTCACCACCCCAGGCAGGGCTCAAGAAAAAAGCATTGAAAGAAGATTGCTAAATGGCCTATTTAGCAAGCTGCAGCCAAGATATGCACAACCCTCCACAAATACACATTGTGATTTATCAACATATTTCTTCCTTGAGAAGTATACATCCACTGTTCATCCTACTCAGGTATGACAAAGACTGCCATCTCCCCTAAAGAGCAGAATTTCAACAACAGCTGTAAGCAGATAGCCAGATTCCAACAAAGCACAGAAAGAAATGAATGCACAAAGCATCAAAATGCATCAGCATGAATATTAGAGATGTCGTTAAAAATACTGACTCCTTCTGCGGAAGTAGGCCAGCAGATGGTGCTACCAGTTATTATTCCATTAGACTCTGCAATTTAACCCCCAATGGACTGCTCTTCCCTACATGTGGTACAGTAGTTAACTCTTACTCTTCCACCTCTTACAGTAATGAAAAGATTGTATTTTACATAGGTAGAAACAAATCTTGTAAACTATCACTTCCAAGTAATGTTCTCACCCGTAGTAATGTTCTCTAGCCACTGCTGCAAATTTACATTTCTGTCAACTTTATTTGTAATAACCAAAATCTTAAATAAGTCTGGAGAACAAAATATTTTACAGAGCTCAATATCAAGACGTTGTAACAAATTTAGCCCAGAGGATAAAACATAGGCAAAGTAGACTGTGCACTTATTTTAGACATTGAGAGTATTTTACTACAGAGATTTCATACAGAACAGATCACTACAACACAAAATGGAAGCATTCCTTTTCTTGCTGCTGTTTCTTTTTGCCCCATGGAGAAATAAAGAATATTTTGAGCTGGAGAGCCTTCAGTTAGATGGCTGTAATGAGCTCCTATTTACTCAAAGGTTTATAATTTTGTTTAACATAGATGGAATATTTTACATTTTGATTTTAGCATTCAAAATTAAAATGCCACACTAAGGTATCTTGTATCTTTCTAATAGGTTAGCCTCATTTCCATCCAACTAGGTGAGCAGGTACACTGATTTTTGTAAAGGTTATTTAAAATATAGAACATGATAATTACTCCCTGTCCCCTGGCGATTCTGTTCTTTTCACAATAAAAAAAAAAAAAAAACCCAAACACAAAATCATATCAGGCAGGGTTGTCATTTTTCCAAACACTATTTATCATGAAAACAGTAAATGACAATCACACTTTATAGTGAACATTTAAATGAAAAGCCCCCATGATGCTACAATGACTGAACTTTTAAGAGTTTACATTGCTTAGGCCTTCAATTTTATTAATAGTATACTTTAATTCACAAATAGGTTATTTACTTCAGAATTAACTTCCCTATCTGTTGAGAATACAAGTGGTATAGACATAAGTAAGTTACTGCTTTTGTCAACAATATTATTTTGATTTAAATAAAATGTCTCTGTGTGCTTGTTGTTTAAATCTAATACCTTCCCTTGAGTCTTAAATTATTTGGCGGTTTTAAATAAATAAAATTACAAAGTGCTTGTGCATTATAGTTGTAATAAATACAGTAATACAAATTACATTGAATTTAACATTAATAAAGGTATGTTATTTTACAAATTAGGTAAAACACATTGTACCAAATATGTTTTTCAGACTATTTTTAATGGTCTTGGCACAACATTCTTGCTACTGGGTTTTCAGTAAAATTTTAGGATCTGATCCAACGAAGTTGGCTACTGACGTTGATGGCAGTTCAACGTGTATTTTATCAGGGAGTGTTTCTTGCATCCCAGGCTTGTAGAGAACACTACACAAGCAGCAAGCGTAGTAGCTAGGGAACAGGAGGTACACTTTACTGTTCTAGTGCAACATCTCTGGCCAATCTGGAACAGGCATTATGAGAATGAAGGAAAACACCAGTCCGTTCTCCTTATCTAAATAAAGGTCACAATAAACCAGAATATAAGTCTGCATTGAGAGAGAGTCATCACTCTGATGGACACCAAAACCAAAAAAGATGAATACTGAAATATATTGTCGGGGGCAAGAGGGGACCTAGGGGTGGCAGTGATAACACCACAAACACACACCCTCGCTCCCCAAAATAAAAAAAAAGTTTGCATGAACTTTGCAACCAAATTTAAAAATAAAAGAAAATATAAATAAAACAAACTCAAAAGCAAAACTAGTTACATTTTTATGTATTCATCCAATTAGCCATTTAATTTTCTGTAATTTCAATATTGCAGCTTTTAACTACTTTTAATTCAATGAACATAATACACAGAACTTGAAAAAATTATCCGGCGCTTATAAGGCTTTGTAGTAAATTTTTGGTTTGTAACTACTTTTTGTGGCTGATGATAGCACTCTAGATGGGGATATCCCTTTGTCCAAGGCTTAAAATGCTACTCCTTTACTTTCCAATGGTCAGAAAGAAAGATTTCTCTAGCAAATGTGCAAGGGAGAGGGGATGTATTTAGAACTTATGTTTTATTTGAAAAATACCTTTCCAGCTCTTAAAGTTGCAAAAATAATCTTCCAAATTTAACTGAATATAAACTGAAGCTGCCTTGTCTTCTTGAGTCTGCAAAAAGACAGCTCCAGGTTATCTGCTGGTGCTAATAGCTTTGCCAAGCAGCAGCAGTGTGAAATTAACAAGGCTTTAGTCAGTTCCCCTGCTGCTATTCAAGATCCTGTGGACAGCAATGAAATTGTCAAGAATCATGACAATTTCATACTGCTGCAGCTGCTTGGGAAAGCCATTAGTAGCAGCAGGCACCGCAAGTGTAACTATTCACAGGGCAGAACAAACAAATACAGTTGAGGGTGGAGTGAAGACTTCCTTCCCTATGACCCATCTCAGAGCCTTCAGGAGAGAGGCAGTGAACATCAGCCCTCTGAAGTGGCCAAGAAGCTCTGGCATGCTGTCCCCAAGCTACTAGACTTTACGTTAATTATGACAAATTACATTTATGACACCAGACTCCCAGGCAAAGAGCTCTCCCTTGTTGTTTACGAACAGCTCTCAACTCAGGACAAACTCACCACATTAAACATCTTACAAGATACCAAACTAACACAAAAGCAACCAACTCCCTGAGTACAGTCCAGGGACCAGAACTGAAACAAATCTCTTCCTTCCAAGTAGCTAGCAGCACTGTGTTGGCAGCGAGCCTCATCAAGGCACTGCCCCCTTGACCACATTAGTGGTAGATATCTGTGGGTATTTTTTTGTTTGTTTTTCTCTATGACACAGCAATTCCTAAGGAAAGAGTTCCCCCTCATTGTTTGCAAACAGCTCTCAACTGGACTCACCACATCAAACACATCTGGAAAGATGTTTATCCATAAAGAGTAACGTGTAAGACCTCTACAGAAAGCTCATAATTTGTCGAGACTCAATCACTGGGAGATGTATGTACAATAATGTATTTATATTGAACCTATGCTTTATGGACTTGGGTAAAAATTGATCATCAGGGATAGTATACATCAGTGATGACCCATTCAGGCAGGAGAGAGTTCTCATACTGTCCTGTCTAGCTGGGGATGCAATGCAAGGCTCAATTGTTGAGCCTTGCTCAATCCCAAATCTTTCAATGGAAAACCACCAAACAATCCAAAACTCTTGAAGATTAAAAAAAAAAAAAAAAAAAAAAGAATACAAGAATGATTTCTTTCCATAGATAGGGCAAACCCCTATGACTATTTCAATATAACAGAAGGAGAAAGACCCTCTGTATCCTTTCACTGGAGGAGACACCTCAAAGAGCAATGTCCTCTCAAGAAAAATGGGATCTTGGTTGCCGTGAAGCCAGCCAAGTCTAGAACAGACTGAACTTAGGGGTGGGGGTGGGAATTAGGAGGAAGAAACCTACTTTATTAGATAGGAAAGATAATTATTAGTAAGCGTAGACCCAGGTAAAGAATTTTATTATTTTGTTTTGTATTATAACCATTTGCTGGGTGCTCCACTCACTGCGAGCTGGAGAGCTAGGCTCTGCAAAGTCCAGCAGTCCCTAAAGGCCACCAGTACCTGTGCAAACCCAATTCTGCAGGGAAACATGAAATTCTGCACAGAACATTAATTCTGCACAAATTCTGCACTGTGCAGAATTCCCCAGAAGTAACTGGAAGGCATCCTGAAACAAGAACAGTAAGAACTGCTCTAAGGCCCAAATCCTAGCCCCAGCACACAGTCTGAACTGGGGAGTTCATCTGGGCTTGGGGATGGAGGAATTTTCCCCTACTATGGAAAAGGAAATGTTCAATGGTCACTACTCCAAATTCATAGCTTGAATAGTCTCCACACTGTTTGTGTCCCCACTATGTGGAGAACAGCAGCTAGTGGAATTATGTAGCAATGAATCCCCTACCCAAACCTACACTGCACAGCAACACAGACACAGCCCCATAATGAGGTGGGTTTACCACAGTGAGTGTGCATTTCCCGGAACTTGATCCCCAAATTCTGCCCTACCTGCTCCAGAAACAGAACCACACTAATTCTATTATAAAAGCCTCTTCCATGTAATTTAGGGACAGGCAGGACTTGCACTATCTAAGGCTGTTGCTACACTAGAGAGCTTAAGCGACAAAGCTGCATCGCTGCAGCTGTGCTGCTCAATCTCTCTCCTGTAGCTGCTCAAAGCCAACTAGAAAGCTCTGCTGTCAACTTAAATAATCCACCCCCGATGAGTGATGGTAGCTCTCCTGCCAGATAGCGCTGTCCACACCACACTTATGTCATTCAGGGTGTGAATGAGTTATACCAAAATAAGGGTAGACATAGCCTCAGTGCGGTGTAATTCCAAAGTCTGCATGTGCGTAAATTCAAGACTTCATATATCCATCTCCTGACTAACCAACAACCTACATGCACTTCAAGTGCTGGTAATGAGTCTTCTGGCTACTGACCTAGGGAACTGTGTGTCAATGGCTTCATTGTGTAAACCTCCCCATACTAAATACCCAAAATGAATCTTCACTTATGGATTAACATGTCCAAATAACAACCTTATTATGATCCTATTCACTCTAAAGGAAAGGAGACTATGGTGTTACATATTTGCTTCTCAATATTTTATATAATTCCTTCCAACAGTAGTGGAAGTATGTACATCTTTGAGAAGATACTACTAGGGAATTTTATGCATGAGAATGCATGAGAATGTACCAAAACATTTTTTTACATTACAATCACCAGAATAATCTTCATCTCTTTATAATCTAGTACCGTTGAAGAGACTAAAAATCTGTGGAGTCAACCAAAATAGGTAACGAAGTGTGGCTTTTTCTATTTTTTTTTTTTAAATATTCCCAAGTATTAGTATTACAAGTGATATGATTCAGGGGACTTTACAGTTACAGTTCCAAAAGTAGATTGTCTTAAGGGAATATATATTTAGATAAAAGTCATTGCACCAATGACTTAGAGACCCATGGAAATTTACTAAATTTTGTATATTAGTGTGAACACACACAAAAAAAACATTGGTAATAAATTGCACAGTGTCCTTTGGTCACTTATGACAAGTGCAATTTAGTTTTATTGTAATATTTCAATAGCTGACTAATTAAAAAAAATGAAGCAATAAAAGATATCACCATATTGTTCGGATATTAAATTATTGCGGAGAAGTACTGATACTGCCTTTTCTATGTGCAAATTCAGCCTGCATACTATGATAGCTCTTTTGTAATTAAATTGTGCCCTTCCAAAAACACTTATGTGTTGGCCATCTTCTATTTCAGAAAGTCTTGTACCCACATGTTCAGACCTGGGACTATACACGACCTTTATTCGTTGCTAATGAGAGTTCCATGTGTGGTTAATATTTGTATTTCTTCAGAGCTTGTTTAAAGAGTCTGGGCAAATTACAAAAATTAATTTATAATACTGCAGTGGTAGTACACAGTTCTAAATGTGTCAGTTCCAGCTACTACTGCTTCCAGTGTCAACATTCTAGGGTCCTAATCCTGCAAAAAAATTATTGAGATACCTAACTTTAATTGTATAAACTCAATGGGACTACTTAGTGCTTAAAGTGAAGTACATGCATGTCTTTGCAATACAAGGGCCTAAGTTAGGCCCCTAAGACTTCTATAAAGTAATATTTCCTACCAACCTCAAACAAAAGAAGTCTGCCTGTAAAGGCTGAGTTGTTGTAGTCATGTTACTCCCAGGATATAAGAAACACAAGGTGGGTGAGGTAACAACTTTTCTTGGACCAACTTCTGTTGGTGAAAGAGACAAGCTATCGAGATTACACAGGGCTCTTTCCCAGGTCTGACCTGAAGAAGAGGAGCTAGGTGCAAGTTCCAAAGCCTGAGGAAGAACTCTGTGTAAGCTCAACAGCTTGTCTCTTTCACCAACAGAAGTTGGTCCCATAAAAGATTTTACCTCACCTACCTTGTTTCCCTAAAGACAAAGATTAATTCAGAAGGCCAGTGTGGAAAGGAACAAGCTCTGTTACCTTTAAGCGTTTGAGTCCAAATGAATGAAGCTGAGCATTAGCACCTACTTCCAGAACCACAGAGATCAAGAAGAAAAACAAAGACCCAAACAGAACATCGTGCCTCTGTTTGCCTCCAAGCCTGGAACACTAACAACACCCTAAACGTTAGCCAATTATAAATTCTTACAACTATGACCCAAAACAAAGAATTCAGATTTCCAATAGAATGCAAAGTGAAATGAATAAAGGACACTCTGCTTTACCAATGAAGGAAGGAAGGAAGAGCAAAGACGACAGTCCCCCAGTCACTGAAAGAGCTGATTAATTTCTAAATCATTTTAAAAGGACAGGCTGCAAGAACAAGTATTGAATGGATACAATCCTACTTGGAAACAGCCCCATATTAAGCAGAAAAGAAACCCTCCCCCACCCCCCCTTCTCCCAGGTCTCCAGCTTCGCTACTGGGACAGTTCCCTGTCATTTATGCTTTTGGCTACCACTGCTGTGGTTAACAGAGCTGGCCTTTTCTCCCATTCTTCATTGTTCCACCTGCTAGTGTTCTCACTCCCTGTTTTGGGCGCTTAGCTTTAGGGTGATCATGGAATAGAAGAACGCAGCCAGATTCACTATCATCCAACCCACCCACTCACAAAGAACCACTTCAGCACAGCCACTGGAAGACATGCCAAGTGTAGAGTAGGGAACTTGAGAAAGGAAGGGAAGAGAAAGGCTAATAAGAAGAGAGGAAAACTGGCCTGCCACTGGCTTCCACTCATATGGGAGGCAAATAGCAACACACCAGGGACACACACCTTTGTCCCCCCCCCCCAAACAGGATTGGGTAGAGAGTTGAGGCCCACGTAGATGGGTAAGAAATTACTAATTTGAGAGGTTTACAGGGCAAGTTGTCGGTTCTCCACCAATCTGGATGATTTCTCACGACCCTTGGTGTTTTATCCATCACTGATTTAATACAAAAGGGGTTTTTTAGTGGGAGAGAGGAAGGGAGGAAAGCATGTTATTTAAAACAACATTGACCATAGCTACTAGTATTTTTAAAATATTGTCAGGATTATTGGGAAAACTCCACAAGAGTCCTAAGGATTTGTACATAGTCAGCTGCTGGGCATGTTATGTATATATTCTGGTGAATCACAGCATAATGGAACTTAATATCTAAATTTTGGGCATAAAAAGGGTACCCATCCCTGAACAGGCTTTCTTGTGTGCACCTGTGTTATTGGGCTTCTTGGTAGGAAAAGGGAGAGTAGCATGGGGGGTATTTATCCGCCTCTGCATAAATACAAACTAGCTTATATTTTTCATCTGCAGACCTCAAAGCATTTTAACAAAGGAGGTAAGCCCCACTTCTCTTATTTTACAAATAGGGAAACTGAGGTATCCAGCGATCAAGTGACTTGCTCAAGATCTCAAAGCAGGCCAGTAGCAAAACTCGGAATATAACCCACCTCTCATGAGTCCCACTCTAGTGCTCTATCAATTAAGCCAATGTTTTCCAATATCTTCCCTAAGAGCAGTAGCGAGGGGAGAACCAGCAGAGTTCCCCTCTCCCTGAGGCTATACCAGGTTTCACCTAATACCCCCCCTTCTCCACATAAGAGAGGCAACAGGACCTTTAGTCTCTCTTCTCCCCTGGAGTTCCCCCATTTTCTCTGGTTACTAAAATCCTCCTATTCCTTTTTCCTTCATTTCTGTACTCTTCTACCCCAAAGGTCATAGGTAATGAGTGTAAAGGGGGATTTCTTTATTAAGGCTAGGGTGACCAGATGTCCCGTTTTTAAAGGGACAGCCCCATTTTTGGGGACTTTTTCTTATATAGGCGCCTATTATCCCCCACCCCCTGTCCCTTTTTCCCCCCACAGTTGCTATCTGGTAACCCTAATTAAGGCTGTTAAGGAAGAACCCCCACCAAAAAACAAAACAAACACCCCCCCCCACCACCAAAACTAAAGAGAACAAATCCCGCTACCCCCTTTACTTCACTCTACATCCCAAACAAACATAGCCTATGCTTCCTAGTGTCAACACATACAGACCCTAAGTGATGACCTGGCCCACAGTCATGGAAGGGACTAAACTACACTACCTACTCTGTTCTCCCCTTTGTGTTAGCCCCCTACTGTCTGTTCTCTCCAACTGCACACGGATGGGGGAGCAAATTCTGCTGCTGTAGCAATGCATGCAAGGATAAGTACCACCATGCAGTGCAGAACCAGAAAAAGCTTGCCTCACTTTGTCGCAGCATCTCCCCTCTGCAACTGTGTGCGCGCGCATGCAAAGAACAGCTGGGGCAGGCCTGTAGAAGTGATACTACTGACACAGGCAGTACCTTAAATGCTACCTTAAATGCACTCAGTCACAGTTGTCGATTTTACTGACAAAAATAAGTTTTTATTTCTTTTTACTCACAGTATGGCTGCAGGACACCAGAGCTGAGAGTGAGAGCTAAATTCTGTTTGATGAACTACCTTGTGAACAATATTGTTTAACAATTTCCACCTATAAAATTCCATTGAAGGCAACTGGATTGCACAGGAATCATTACAGCATAATTGGAAAAAAATGTAGGGCAGGTGATGACACTTTGAGAATCAAAAAACTTAGCTTGAAATTCAGATCTCAGGCTAAGTTTGCATGATCTAGTTATAAAAACAACCACATCCATCTGACTCGGAAAACACAGACAAACAGAACTATAATGCATTTAAAAAAAAAAGTTTTGGAGGATGGAATCATTCTTTAAAGTGAATCAGTTATTTAGGATTGCAAAACATCCAAGAACAGTGTGATACAGCTGAGGCAGTCTCACCCAAAACTGGACAGTAAGCATGCCTGAATGTTAATATCCATTGTTTCTTCTTACATGTGTTTGTACAACTTGTGTCAGAGAATAATAAAAGTTAAGAATATAGGGTTTGGTGGATTCCCGCTGCCAACAGAACACAGCTGTCATGAAAGCTACCTACGTTGAAGCCTTTATAATGAATAAATGCTTATCAAGAATAACCTTACATTCAACAAAATGAACAAAACATTTGGGTGTCTATGGGCCAGAAGCATTCTTAGTTGAAAAACTGTCCCAGAAAAGCTATTTTTATGTTAACTACACATATAACAAAGAGGCTACTTAACCTACCTTTGAATTAACAAAGGCAGGTATGGTAGCCTTTTCCTTATACAGTAGAATCTCAGAGCTATGAACACCTTAGAAATGGAGGTTGTTCGTAACCCTGAAATGTTCGTAACTCTGACCAAAACATTACGTTTGTTCTTTCAAAATTTTACAACTGAACATAGACTTAATACAGCTTTGAAAACTTTACTATGCAGAAGAAAAATGCTTTTAACCATCTTAATTTAAATGAAACAAGCACAGAAAGTTTCCTTACCTTGTCAAATCTTTTTAATTGTCCCTTTATTTTATTTTTTAGTAGTTTACATTTAACACAGTACTGTACTGTATTTGCTTTTTTCCCCGTTTCTGCTGCTGTCAGATTGCGTACTTCCAGTTCCAAATGAAATTGTGGATGACTGGTCAGTTTGTAACTCTGAGGTTCTACTGTATTCCTTAACACCAATGGTCACAGCCAGAATTCACAATGATTTGAATTTCAGCAATCTTGGATAACAAAACAGCAGATTACTACCTTCATGAACACATAACATAGCCTTTCTACATAATAAACTGGGAAGGAAAAGCAAAATGAGTTTAAAACCAAACTTATTTACCCCATGTTCCAAACAAATATTAAATATGTACTACATTTAAAAGCAGCTTGCAAAGAACACTGCTTTTTCCATTTAAAATGAACAGGAAAAACTTGTTCCACTTCATTTCATGCAAACATGTGCCTGTTTTCCAAGACGACGACAGTCTGCCAGGAACTGAACTGAAAGCCATCCATAAGCAGAGGTAATGAAACTTCCATGGGTACTGAATAATTTTAAGCATTTTAAAAATATTTCTATCAAACCTACATTTCTTTAGGACACTAGAATTTTCATAATTTTAACAAATATACCCCAAGGAACATGAGAGATTCCCCCACTCCCTGTCCACCACTGCTTTCCTACGAGAAGGCATGGTGTGTGGGAGGTGGGCCAGAGGCCTAAGGAAGAGAATTAAGGATCATTAAAATCCAGCAAAAAGGGACTGGTCTGGAACTAGAGGTGGCAGCTCTAGGGATGAGAGTCGATAAAGGAGGGGGTTACACCAAGATCTCTTGTAAAGCCTCATGAAGGTTTGAGAACTCTGGACTGCAGGAAAAGCCCGTAGAAGAAAGAGGCATCCAAGGACTTCAGGAACAATTACAGGTATCAAAGAAAGTATGGTGAAGGACTCAAAGTGGATTCAGGGGAGGGATCAACAGAAATGCGTTCGGGAGGCATGCCTTGGAAGCCAAAGGGAGAAGGGCTTAGCATAAATTAATCTCCATGCTGTACTAATAAGGTAATCTGAATTGCGTCAGGCTGATAACATAAGAAGCAAGACCAGAGTCATTGGGAGCAAAGGTGTTTTCATCATATTGGCTGTGGAGTCGTATGGGCCAACACATATTGTTACCAACAAGGGGCAAGATGACAGAATAGCTAACGAGACAGCAGTAGATTGCCAATTAGGTTTTAGGCACAGCAAAAAGTACATGGACATATATGCCTCTGCCTGCTATAAGCAAGGTTCAACTATGGTTTTTGAAACTGTTCTAAGTTTAGTTTAAGCCTGTCTACATTTGTAGTTAACCCATTTTCAGCACGAGTGAGCTGCACATGTTGCCAACACCAATATCTGTAACGTATAAGTTCCCTAGTGTAGACAAGATTTCAGTAGAAAACTAAATAGGTTTTACTGAATTTGTAGGGAAATGATTGGTTAGTTGAATTACTTCCAGAGAGAGAAAGGAAACCGACATTAGAACCCCACTCTCATGAAATGGATGGTATGAAATAGGGGGGGTAAAAAACAGGCACATGAAGTATATTCCTTTTTATCTATGTTTTCCAAGGGTATACTTATTAGAATGAAAAATAGATTAAAACCAGTTCTGATTTTATTACTGTAAAAAGCACTTTAGAAATACACATTTTAGCTCTCTGGGTATGTCTACACAGCAACTACAGTCTGCGTGGTATAGACACACTCAGATGGCAGAGCTCAGGACTGTTTCATTGCTGTGTAAATTTCTGGGCTTGGGCTAGAGCCCAAGCTCTGGGACCCTGTGGAAGTCTACACAGCAATGAAACAGTCCCACAGCCCAAGCCCAAGATAGCTGGCACAGGCCAGGTGCTACGTAGACATACCCTCTCTCTCTCTCTCTCCTCCCTCATCACTCAATTTTCCTATTCGTTTTTTGAGCAAATTGGGTGAGACACAGATTTGTCCTACCACCACCACATTGGAACTCTATTCTCTACAATCAGCAGCTTAAGTAAAATCTAGAGTAAATGGATAATTTTTACTCTAATCTGAAATATAGGATTTGCTATTATTAATCCTGGATTGGAGCCAAGAAAGCATTGCTAGACCATAGGACCACTGAATTTTAGAGTCTAATCTCTCAGAACCATTAGAACTACAAAGTATTGTTGGATATTGCTAGAAAGATGGCATTTCCCAGCATACCAACAACATATATCATTTATTTCAAATCACGACAGGTCATGACATCTCAGATATTAATATCACATTCTGATGATCTTGCATCCCTCCCACAACTGCAAAATACATTCTAAAATATTTTACTGTGATTAAGATATAAAGGTAACTAACCTTTAGAGGATCTAGTAACTGGAGTTCTTGGAGATGTGTGGTCCTTTTGGGTATTCACTGGGGGTGCACATACACTCTCTTTTCAGGGGGACCAGAAACTTTTCAATAGCAGTGGTTGTTGGTCCACACCTGTGCCCTTCGCCTCCTTGTGCTTTCAACTGAAGGCAGAAGGCATAAAAGGCAGTGCAGACCTACTGCCTCTCCAGTTCCTATTCTACTGCAAATCCAAGAGGACCCAAGCATAAGGCAAGGAGGGCAGGTTACAAATACCCATAGAGACCACATATCTCTAAGAACTTCAGTTACTATAAGGTAAGTAACCCTCCTTTGAGTGCTGGTCCCCAAGGGTATTTACTGGGGGTGACTCCTAAGCAGTGTTAATTGAGGAGGTGGGTGCAAGGAAGTGCTCTGCACCACAAGTGCTCTGCCATGGCTTGAATCAAGGCATAGTGCCTGGTTGATGTGTGAATGGAACCCTAAGCAGCCTCTCTACAGATCTACGAGAGTGGGATTCCTTGCAGGGAAGCCACCAAGGCAGCTTGAGCTCTGACAGATTGAGGAGGAAGAGCTTCCATAAACTCAAAGCAAAGGAGGATACAACTGGAAATCCATTTCGAGAGTCTTTGGGAAGATATTTTCTGTGCTTTCATTCTCTCAGCAATGGAGATAAATAACCTTGGAGATCATCTAAAGCAGTGGTTCTCAAAGCCGGTCCGCCGCTTGTTCAGGGAAAGCCCCTGGTGGGCCGGGCCGGTTTGTTTACCTGCCGCGTCCGCAGGTTCAGCCGATCATGGCTCCAGACCAATGGGGGCTGCGGGAAGGGCGGCCAGAATGTCCTTCGGCCCGCAGCGCTTCCCGCAGCCCCCATTGGCCTGGAACGGTGAACTGCAGCCGGTGGGAGCCGCGATTGGCCAAACCTGTGGACGCGGCAGGTAAACAAACGATCTCTTCCCTGCAAAATGAGGCATACCTTGCTTCCTACTGTTTGTTTATATAATAAACAGTGGTCATGTTGTCTAACTTGACCTGGATCAAATGAAGGACAAGAACCTCTGGCATGTTTCATGAGTTAACTGAAGTTTGAGAAGGTTGATGTGGAGTGTGAACTCTTGCAGAGTCCAGGTGGCTGTGCAGGTGCGCATCCCAGCCCAGGAGAGAGACATCTGTAACAAGTCTCTTTGTGGGAGGGACGGGAATAAAGGGAACCCTTACACAAACCTGGCCCCTATTCTCCCACCAAATAAGTGACGTGAGGACACTGTGAGAATGTGAAACTCTCTTGTTCAGGGAGTCTCCGCTCTGAGCGTAGACCTTCCTCAGCCAAGCTTAGAGATCATAAGGGTGGAGTCTTGCAAAGGGATCACACAATCATATGTGGCCATGTGACATAGCAAAAACAAGCAGGATCAGACTGTCATCTGAGGATTGAAATGAAGTCAAATATGAGATCTCATCACAAGGAATTATCACTAAGTAGGCTCTGGCTGCAGTCATGTCTACACTGGCTCCAATAAATTCTATAGAAGTTGCACGTGTAAATACTAGTCTATCCTAGTGAGGGGAAGCTGTTTACCTGAAGTCCCAAGGAGCGGCACTGGTCTAGTAAGGAGGGGATTGCTACCTATACCTCCTGATATGATCATCCCATGAGCAGCCAGTCACCTAGGTAGAGAAAAATATGGAAATGCACTGATGGCACAGATGCACTCCCACCACAGTCATGACTTTTGCAAAAACCCTCAAGGCCATCGAAATGCCAAATGGCAGTGGCTTGTATTAGAAATGCTCTAGGCCCACCGTGAAATCTAAAATCTCCTGTGTGCTAGACGGATATCAATATGAAAAGAAGCATTGTTCAAATTAACAGCCACAAACCAGTCGCCTTCATGGGAAGAGATCATAGCAGCCGTGGTAATAATTCTGAATCCTGAGCAGCAGATGAAGATGTTCATCTGCCTGACATTCAGGATAGGTTTCCAGCCCCTTCTCTTTTGAGAGATTAGGAAATATTTGGAGTAAGAACCCTCCCCCTGTAACAAGGGGGTACTGGCTCAACACCCCCTAACTACATTAGAAGGTCCACCTCCTCTAGGAGGCTGTTGTCATGACAGCAGTCTATGAATAGGCATGGGGAAGAGATCACCTACCAAATGCAATGCCCTCCAAAACCCATTTGGTCTGATGTTAAATGCTGCCACCTTGGAAGGAAATAATCCAGGAAGTCTCTCCCCATCTCTTTCTGTGGGGAGAGACTTGTTGTGCAAGGACCGATTGACAGCTCTTGAGCATCTCATCACAATGTTTTCTCGGTAGGCTGCTACATCTGTAGAGAGCATGGCAGTGGTGCAGTGTGTCTGCCATGCTGCACCCCCTCGGTTTTCTCGGTGGCTCATAGGACCTTTGCTGATAGACCAGCTGAGGGATTATCCGGTAGCTATCCAGCAGTGGCTAAGAATATTTTCTGTGAGAAGTCAGGATATATATTCTCAAGGAACCGACGGTGAGAGTGTCTTTAAGAGAGAAGTGACTCATTGGTTTTTCCTCACTGAAAATGTTGTTACTCTCAAAGGGGAGATCTTCAACCATCACCTGATCTCCTTGGGAAACCCCAATGACTACAGACAAAAGATCTGCCTTGTGACCACTGAAGTCACCATGGCACAGGAAGCGGTGTCCACTGCTTCAAGTGATGTCTGTAGGGATGATCCTTCAAACAGCTTCCTCTCACTAGGATAGACTAGAATTGAGGCGTATATTCTTGAGGTAGTTTACTGACTAACTCCAACAGCTTTTTGTAATTAGTAAAGTCATATTTTGACATGGGTGCCTTGTAGTTCGCAATTCAGAATAGGTTGGATGAAGAAAAGTTCTTTCTGACAAAGCAATCTAGCCTCTTGGCATCTTTGACTGAAGAAGTGGACCTGGGCTGGGGTAACCTGTTCCACTCTGTGACCGCTTAAACAACCCAAGTGTTCAAGTTACGGTGGGGAGAATAGATATTCCACCCCCTGGGAACACTTCTTTTCAGCCCTCTTAGATGTTGGGGGACTAGTGTGTGCCAAATGTCCTTAGCAGGCTCTAAAATGGCTTCATCACTAGGGAGAGCCACCATAGAAGGAGCCTTAGACTAGAGAGACTGACCAGAAGTCTGTGTAGGATCCTGGCCTTCATCCAGGGGGATGCGTAGGGTTTCTGCAATCCTCCTCAGGTGGTCCTGGTACTGCCTACAGTCATCTGGAGAGGAGCGGGAGGCCAGTGCTACCACCTCATCTAGAACTGAAGATGACCTTGTTTGCAGATCCAGCGGTACCAATTGTTTCTGCTCTCAGGAGGCTGAGGTTCCTCTCTTGGAGGCAATTTCTGAAGCGGTGATCCAGGTTTCTTAGTCTGGGGCTCGAGAATATGGATTTCAAGAACTCCAGTATGGCCAGTGGTTGGGATCACAATGTATGGAACTGGGCCCCAAGGGCGGGGGAATACCAGTGGTCTCTAGCTCCTCAGTATGGACCCAGGGACATAGGGTGTCCAGGAGACTCTGAAAGCACTATCCAAGGCAATGTATCTTCTCGAGACCATGGGGACCTTCTGTTCATCCCCAGAGTAAGAGTTACCTGGCTACATAGGCAGAACCATCAGTATGGTTTGTCTTGAGGTAGCGTGGCCAAAGGCGTGCCTTGGCGAATAGTATTCCAATGATCCTGGTGCATCCACACTCTGGCTAGTGGTCAGTACTGGTGAATGATATACAGATGGCATAGTGACGTGTCACTAGAACCTGGCCTGACAGGATCATTGACTCTGGAGTTGTGTAGATCATCAGGTTCCTGAGAAGGACGTAATAAGGTCTGGCTGAAGGAGACCTAACACAAGTCTTCAGGTAGTCTGCTGGAGCAGGCTTGTACCACCAGTGGGGAAGGTGAATGCGTCTTCCTGTCCCTTTGCACCTTTGTGGACATTTTCAGAGCACTGGAATCTCCCAGTATCATCTTTGTCAGTCCAAGTTCCCCATGAGCTATAGAGGCACCTACTCCGGGGCATGGAGTCTCACTCGGTACCAAGGGAGTTGGCAAGGCAGTCCTTTTCCTTGAGGATGTAAGAAGTGACTGTTGTCGCTTCTTAGGAGGGTGTTTCTCTCCCGCGGGTGTTTCACCATCTCTTTGTGTTTTCGTTTCATGGAGTCCTTGGTTCTTAGGGTCCCAAGCTCAAAGGTGCCTGTGTTGGAAGAGCACTGCCCAAAGGCTCCAGCTGACAAAAAAGAGGAGGAGGGTTCCAGATCAGACCAGGGCCTCATGGAGACCTCCATCAGGTACCTATGGAATCTGACCTCCCATGACTGCCAGGACAAGGGAGAAAGGAGTGGCAAATCTCTCACTTCAACAGACTGTGTAATTTCCTGAGGCAGCGCAGGCAGCTCTTGTGTGGGTCACTTACCAGAAAGACCCACCAGGAAGGGCTTGAAGCCTGGGGCCTTGAGCATACTAAGTGCCCCAAATGGTGGGGGAACCCTCTTGATCCCCACTAACTATAAGTTATATATTATCTACTAAAATAATAAACTATTTACAGTATATTACAGATACAATAAGTAGCGCTATAAAGCTACAGACTCAGAAGGGCATCAACTCACTCAGATCGCAAGCAGCTGTAAGCAGCTGGAAGGGTGGATTGGTCCGCACTACTCCTTGGTTGAAAGCACAAGGCAGCGCAGGGTGAAGGCTTGGAACCAACAGACACTGCTATTGAAAAATTTGCTGTCACCAGACACAGAACACAGGAGTATCCACGAAGTGAATATCCATAGGGACCGGCACTCAGAGAAGAATGTAATTTTAGCAACTTCTATCTGGATAACCCATCAGAACTAGAAAGTAATGTTCTAAATTGCCTCTGAGTATGCCAAGCCGTCGGCATGACAAGAGTATAAATCTTTCACTCTAATGGTTTCTTCTAAAAGCATCCCAGAATTGAAATGCAGAATACACACTATAATAAGAATGATAAACCTATGATATGGTATCCCATGGCCTACCAACACTAGAAACATTGTGTAATGGGGTAGCATGCACCTCTCGCGAGTGCCCCCTTCTGGTCGGGTGCGTCTAAAGTCTTTAAACAGTCCCAACTGTGGTATTGGGCCGTATCTCCGGGGCTTCCTCCCTGGAGGCAATGGTTTCATCCTCTCCGGGCCCTTCCAGCCCTAGCTCTCCAGCTGGGCCACTAAGTAGTTCAGATCCCTTTCTGGGGGTTTATTGCTGTCTAACTGTAGGCCAATTCCCCGGTGGCCTATGGAGGGGACCCAGGCCCACCCACTACTCCAGGTCACAGCCCAGGGACCCTAAGAATAGCAGCCATTCACCATCATGTCCCTTTAACAAAACCATTTTCAGTTCCCTGGGCCACTTCCCTGTGGTCCCAGCCTGCACCCATGCTTTATCCAGCAGCCAGCCAGAAGCTCTTTCCTCACTCCCCTGGTCCCTGCCAGCACGGAGTGTCTGTGGTGCTGTAGTTCCCTTTGGCCAGCCAGGAGCACCATCTTCACTCCTGTGGCTCCAGCAGGGAACTGCCTGTCACTGGCACTGCAGCTCCTTTTCATATGGCCCTATTGAGCCCCGATTGGCTGCTTCCTGCAGCCTCTCTAATTGGCTAGCCCTTCGCAGCCCCTCCAGGCTATTCGGAAGACTTAGCTCCACTACTCCTTTCCTGGATGCATGTGGCAGGATCCTGAGGCCTCCAGGAGGAGGGCCTCTGAGCCTAGTCCACCCTGTCAGACACTGACAGACCAAAATAAATATTTTCAGGACCAATACCTTTTCTAAGCACTGGACTGAGACCATTGAATTTTCTTTCCCTCCACAGTCTTCACAGTGCCCTGAAGGTCAGCAGCCCTGGGCTCTGTCAGACCAACAGGAGGAGCAAGTGGTAAAGGAACTCTGAGAATTCCTTACTTCCAACCTCCAGGCATTCAGATCTATGGTTGAGTCAGGAAAAAGTATTTGGGTGACAAATTGATGGCCTAACTATTTAGAAACACAAAACATTCTCACAAGAATGAGTTTCACATACATGCACATACTGAAAACTGCACAAACATTGTGTAATGGGATGGCACGCACCTGCAATGTATTTGCATACACTATTGCATATGACAATCCTGAATTGCAAGCTATATTAAGTGTTTTGCAAGTAGGAAAGCGTGCAGTTCTTAAAGCGTGGGCTTCGGCCCCAGGTGGGGGGCTTGTAACCTGAGCCCCGCTACATAAGGTTGAAGCCTTCGAGCTTTGGCTCTGGGAGGTGGAGCCCAGACTTAAGTCTCAGGCCCTAACAAGTCTAATGCCAGCCCTGGTGACCCCATTAAAATAAGGCCAAGACCCACTTTGGGGGACTAATACCCAGTTTGAGAACCGCTCCTCTAGGAATAAGGGCCATCAAATCGAACTCCACTTGAAAACTTGAACATAGGCTGCCCTTCTTTGAAATTCATACAATTGAGTCTGTATTAGGTGGTCATGCTGATTCTAACAGATAGCTTGGCAATCAGTAAAAGCTTTAAGATGTAACAAGACTTACCAACTACCAATGTGAACCAAAATACACACGAGCACTTCAGTTTTAAAATAAATTGACTGTTTTATGTGTTGACAGAAAGCGGTTATAAAATTAAGCAGCATTGGACAAAATTTTAAACCTTAAGTACCTAAGTAAACACACATCCATATTGTCAACTGGATTGACTACACAAAAAATGGCCTGATTTTCAAGAGTGCTTAACTTCTTCAGCACCTGAAAATTAGAGTTGATGAACAACCATAAAAGCTGGCTGACTCATGTAGGTGAAAATAATAATAATTCAAATGTTAACTTTAGACACTCAAATTTGGGGGTGGGGGGGAGGAAGAGAGATAAGGCCACTTGTTCTTAACTTCAATACAGAAGAAAAGCAGATTCTTATGGTTAAGGTACTGGACCAGGATTTCAAAGATATGGGTTCTGTCCTCAGCCCTGCCCCAAACTTCCTATCACCTGAGCAAGTACCTTAATCTGTCCTTCAGTTCCTCATATGTAAAAATTAATATATATGGTTTAACTATGAGGCTTTATCTAAATAGAATGTTTTACCTCTTGATTTTGTATAAACAAATTCAGACTAGTATGGACTATGTATAAACAAATCATTCTTGCTACATTTGGCACTACAGAGTGCTTCTGAAGTACAGTAGTAAGTCACTGTTGAATTTAGGGTCCAGTGAAGAGCTCTCCTTTGAAAACATAGGCCAAGGCTCATTTGTTTAAGTAATAGGTATAGAGTGTCCTGTGGGGGGGACAAAACATAGGCAACCATCTGAACTGATTGTATATATAGTTGCAAGTAATTTCTTGCCCTGAAACATCTGTTTCGCCTCTGTATGACTCTCACATTTTAAACGAACAGGAAAATATGCCGTAAATTTGTGGTTTTGAGGAACAATGGCCCCAGATTCATCCTTGAACAAAAGGATCCTATGACCCCGGTGTTTCAGAAGACTTGCAAGATCCTGTTGCTGGCTGAGCGGGATAGCTGAGAGTGACAGTGCCTCCTATAGGGGAAGAAGCAGTCACATTCTTGAGTTTTGACAAAAAATTCAGAGAAGGCGGTATTTGCTAGATGACCTTCATGTTTTTTTTGAGCACTGTTCTGTGTATGAGAGTTCTGAATTTTCAGTGTACAAGTCTTTCCTTTCATAGCAGGATTTTACCAGGCTGCTGTTTCCACAATTACTTTGTTCTTCTATTAAAAGGTGGTGAGCACTTTGAATCCAGGGTGCTACTAAGGAAGACTTCGAAATTACCTGTACTGAACATAAGGATATAACCCTATAGCCTGGTGATCTGCTATCCAGAAATTGTAGATGTCATTCAGTGGGGTACATGGAGCAGACAGAAGATCTGTAACTGCTTATGGTCCCCCTAAATTCCTTATATAATCTCAGACAGAAAGTTGCTGACTTCTTTAATCAAGAAGATTTGCTTTGTAAGGAAGACACTTCACATCCAGTCACTTCTTTGTTCCCTAGACTTGTACAATGATCCCCTAAAATTATCTTTTTGCCTCAATTTCTTGTAAAACCACTTAACTTAGAGTTGAGTCAAGACCTGAAGCACAGAAAAATCACAAGTTATCTTGTTTAAAAAAAAAAAAAAAAAAACCCAAGAGCACTAGTGCACAAGGACAGATTTTGCAATGAGGGTAATTTTGTAGTTAATGATCTCCCCACATATAGATGTGTATATATGGTATAATTTTATTGACATGAGCTTGGAACAGCCACCTTACTCTCACACAGTGAAACAATTACGTATGCAGGTTATCCAATACAACTGCCAGAAACTACATCATATGAACTACACCACAGAGTCATGTAATTCTGAATATGCCACAGATTATTTTTATAAACAGAAAAATTAATTTAGAGTTTGAAATGTTGGTATTTTTCATATCCCTCCATGAAAGGCAATGTGTCTTAGCTATCATGAGTCAAACTATAAACTTTAGAGGGAAAGAAAAATTGTAACAAGTATATTTTAGAAGCCTGCAAGTACCCTCAGATAGTTTTTCTGTACTTAATGATCTGATTTTTAAGTCGTATCTCAGAAACTTTCAGAGCAAGAATCAACTATCATAAGAGATTCAGAATCTTCTTTTTTTCCCAATACAATGCTCTGGTTTCTAGCCTTCTTGCATGTCTTGAAATATCAGACATTTAAATTAGTGACTTGCTCAGGAGAGAATATTTCCCACCTGAGTGCTGGAACAGTTGAATGTTTAAAAGGAAAATTCCACATTTAGAAATATAGAGGACATACTTCTCTAGCAAGTTGGTTGGGGGGGGGGGGGAGTGGAGGAGCGATGGGGAGGAAAGGAGGAGTTAAGTGGAAGCTGCTTATAGACTTGAAGTCTCAGAAGTAATGTTGCAGAAAATAATTTAGTGGGCACCTGATTCAGATTCCTCCTCATCCTACTTCTGTCCTTTTTGCATCTAAGTGGACTGACACACAGATGGGTCAAATGACACCACATTCAATGGATTGCTCCATTTAGATAAAAATCCAAGATATGCTTGACTTTGCTTCCTCTCTAGCTAGACAGCTCTTCTTCCAGCTACTGAACTTGCATAATTAGCACATGATTTTATCACAAGGTTAGCACTTTTCAGATAACTGAACTACTTGATAGCTTTCTGAATGTTGTTAGCCAGACATCTGTGGCATCTAATAATATTTATACATTCAGTTGTACCTTTGTGGCTCTCTTCTGCAACAACAATTTAAAGACTATTTTCTAAATTATTCTTTTTGGGCAATTGGTCTATTCTCACTGGCATATGTGATAACTCTGCAAACATGTCTTGACAGAAGACTCCTTCCATGCCTGCCATCTGCTAATTAATTCTTGAATTTGTTTCACTATTGTATTTGGCATAGGAGTCATCACATGAATTCTAAATACATCTAACAGACCCTGCAATTATCCCAGGGGAAAAAAAAAAGATATTCAAAATAAACCTAAACCACAAAATATTTTGAGGAAAAAATACACAAGTTTACAGAATCAAAACAGAATAACCTAATCATGTTTGACAACCAGAACAATCTCAAAAGGACTTAGATAATCATTACAATCAACCATTACTGCTAGTTAAAATTACAAAAGTAATAAAAGGAATGATTCAAACACCTTAATTCTATCCAAAGATGGATAAGTAGCAAGAGTAATACAGTGCCAACTGCATAAATCCAACACTAAAGCAGACTCTATAAAGAATGATCCTCATAGAAAGGAATTACAACTCCAACTGTCTTTGCCACTTCCCTGACGAACACTGCACAATAGCAAACAACATTTTCCATATAAAATACTAGGCAGAAAAGAAAACTACACAAATACAACAGCAGATGAATTAGGGACACATGAAATACACAGTATATACCACATAGATTCTAACTGTCTGCAGTATTATTAATTTTTTTCTTTTTTTTCCAGGCATTTTATGATTTCCAAATGTTTCTGAATTTTAAGATGCTTGCAGAATTATCAGAGCTTCATAAATTGAATAATAGAAGGCTTGCACTATTGTAACTACGTTCCACATAAAAACTATAAAAAGATAGTTGTTTCACTTAACCTGTAAGGATGATTTCAAGTTATTGATATTTCTGTGACAGAGTATGGGCTGAATATACGAACTAAGATAAGGACTGAAAGTGTACTATATATAATGATTAATATTAGAAAATGTCTCACTTTTTTCCCCTCACTTGTGTATTTTGGATATTTGACAGTACTTACTGTATACATTCCAAGATCAGATGGGACCACTGTGATCATCTAGTCTGGCCTCCTATATCACACAGGCCACTGAACTTTCCCAACATACCATATATACTCGTTAATTAGCCCGTCCATTTATAAGCTGACCCCCCCAAAATGGATAGGTAAAAATAGCCAAAACTGTATGACACTTTCATAAACCGACCCTATATTTCAGGGGTTGGAAAACTTTGGCTCCTGGCCCGTCGGGTAAGCTGCTGGCGGGTTGGAATGTTTTGTTTACTTGGAGTGTCTGCAGGCCTGGAGCCCCTCAGTTCCCTGTGCCTGTGATTCGCAGTTCCCAGCCAATGGGAGCTGTGGGAAGCCACTTACCACAGCTCCCATTGGCTGGGAACAGCGAAGCCTGGCCACAGGGAACTGAGGGCTCCATGCCTGCAGACACTCCAAGTAAACAAAACGACAACGTATTAGATATTCAATTCAATGATTCCATAGAGTTTAAAGTCATCAAATTTTGATGTAGACCCATTTATAAGCTGACCCCCACTCTTTGATGCATCACTTTTTTACCAAAAATATTCGGCTTATGAACAAGTATATACGGTAATTCATAGAGCATCTTTTAAAAAAAATCCAATCTTGATTTAAAAATTGTCAGTGATGGAGAACTATTAGCGATGGTAAATCGTCCCAACGATTAATTTCCCCAACTGTTAATAATTTACACCTCATGTCCATTCGGAATTTGTCTAGCACCAGCTTCCAGCCATTAGATCATGTTATACCTCCCTCTGCTTAGACTGAAGAGCCCATTATTAAATAGTTGTTTCTCCATATAGATAGGTGCTTATAGACTATAATCAAGTCACCCCTTAACCTTCTCTGTTACACTAACTAGGTTGTGCTCGTTGAGTCTATTACTATGAGGCATGTTTTCTAATCCTTTAATGACTCTCATGGCTCTTCTGAGCCCTCTGTAATTTATCAACATCCTTCTTGAATTGTGGGGACAAGAACTGGGCACAGAATTAAAGTAACAGTTCAACCAGTGTCAAACACAGAGATAAGATATCCTCCCTACTCCTACTTGATATTCCCCTTTATATTTATATCCCAGGATCACACTAGCTTTCAGCCATATCTTTAACATTTGTGCTCATCAAAGGAGCAGCTCACTGGGCCTACCACAAGTATTACACCATTGCCGTATAATATTCTCTTGTCTGAGGATCTTTAGGGTGGATATCACCTATGGTTAAGAAGAACAAAATGAGTTCTGAAATTCTTCATCCATAGACTGGTACTATGCAGGGGGTCTATGAATGGAATACCCATACAGGAATATCTGTGCACCATGGATAAGAGCAAATGGTGGAGCTACATTTACTTGAATCCACTGGCCCCAAGACTCCAAGGAACTAATACTAAGGGGTTGTAGCTGCTATTCCAGTACAAGACTGAAGTTCTGTGCTCTGGATTGCTGTGTGTGTAGATTACACCTGTGTAACCCTGCTGTATAAAGCCCAATTTCTTAGGTTTTATGCACATGGAATGGATGTCACTCTCTTATATTAACACTATAAACAAATTTATACACATACACATATATTCATGAAAACATATATATGCATGCACTAATGTATACCTCACCAAAAGCAGCATCTACAAATCTTGGAATTTCATTCACCTTTTTTTAAAGAAGGGAATGACAAATTCATTTTACAAATGCAGTGTCATCTGTTGCTTAGTAACAAGAGAGCAAGCAAGTACAGTTAAGATCTTGTGCTCACCAACACAAATATAATTTTAGTTTCCTAGTCAGTCTGAAAATTGCAATGAGATTTTTAATTCACTGAATATATTAATTACAACAGTAAAGTTAGAGTATCTGACTTTTAGCCAAAAAAGAAAAATTCAGAAGTTAAAACTACCACCACTTTATCCTATTTCATCCATGTATATCAATACTGCTGATTAGATAAAAACCTTCCTTTGCTCCTCTGTCTGTATTTCCCTCCTTTAATACATGTAATCAGTCCACTAACAATAGTGGTGGCAGCATATTTCCATAAAATGTTTACAAGAATAAAATTAAGTGTGCAATGGCCACTTAATGGTCACTGAAAAGTATGTATTTTACAGTATCTGTCTACATTTGTTTTTATGTGGAACATAGTTACAATAGTGCAAGCCTACTTTTCTTTAGACTGACAGTGCTTAAAAATTAATATGAAATCTAAATATAATAAAACCTTTTCTGTTTTGTTAGTTAATAAAATCAACAAGACCACCAAAATAGCTTAATAAATGTTAGGCAATCTGAGATCCTAAGATTATGAAATGGAAAATTATCTAAGTCAAAACTAAAAGTTCTATTATCAAATTCTAGTATGTTTTTGTAAAAAAAATTTCCCTAAAAGATAAAAAACATACGATCCCTCGTACATTTCCAGCATCTCAGACTACAGTGGATAGGTTTTAAAATCCATAGTACAATTCCATTTGTGTAAATATTTTCAAAGTTAAGAAAAAGCATATTAGCAAACCAAAACTTTCTAAAGGATTTATTGCTCTTTGTTATTAAGGTACACTGTGGTAATCACAACGTTTAATATTTTGCAACACCGTAACAGGTCTATTTAAAATTATGAAAATGAAGTTTTGAGCCTTATATTTTAAGTTTTTAAGATACAAATGTTCTCAAATTCCAAGATGATCTCTTGCATTCATGGACTAAAACGCCACAAATTCATTCTCCAGTTGTCAGTCTGAACTTATTACAACATATGTTACACCATCTTATGAACTCCTAAAACATTACAAAAGTAATGCAGTGGGAAAATTCAACAAAATTTGCACTAACTCAGTTAAAGCACTTCAAACAATGTTTCCACAATCATCAATCAATATCACTTTGTATTTTCTTCTTATTGCACTGATTTATAATAAAATATGCACAATTGAAGACCATAAAATTTATGGTTAAAGATAATATTGCATTGTTCTTGCTGCAATTAAATTACAGCACCTACAGAAAATACATCATGACCACAAAACATTCTAGATTATCCCAGCTTTTAAACTGCACATAACTAAGTTTTAGTGACCATGGCATGTTTTAAAAACTAATGTGTATTGAAATAAAAGATACACAAGTAACACTGCAGTGAACATATTTCATTTGAAATGAGCATTTTCAAATGATAAACCACATTAAGTTCCTCTATTTTCCCTAATTTAAAAATCAATTGTAAAAGCTAAATCCAAACCTATACCTACTTAATGAGTTTCCCTCCCTAAATTACAGGCGTCATCTAATAGCTACAGTTAATAAAATGATTTAAAAAAAAAAAAATCAGTCTGACATGGTATTTTTTCCACCCACCTTCAAAAAACTATTAAAACTTGTGAAAATAATAAAGCCAACTGGTAGTTTTCTCGATATTCAAAATTAGCACATTCACTCACTACTATGGAAAAAAGTGTCTGGAAAAAAAAAAAAAAAAAAAAAAAACACATGGGCATTCCATAACTCATTTAAATAGTATACAAGGAGGGCACACAAATAGACCCCCTACCCAAATCTACTCCAATTCCAAAGAGAAATGGTCTTCTGAGAGCAGGATATCAAGACACTTGATATCCTACTCTCACTTCATTATTTGGCAAGAGAAACTCATAAAACAAGCTTCTCTTGGACAATACATTCTACGTAACTGTAAAATAAAGAATTAAACACTGGGCATTTCAACTACAATCTTATTAGTTGTAATATAGTGTATTGTAATATCTGACAACAGAAAACCTGAAGTATCTTCATAAATTTCACTTACTATTCGATAAGGGAAATTTTTATTAAATATTTATTTTAAAAGAACCGTAAATGGTTAGCTTTCTTTCTGTCAGAATATGTCTCGTGGTTCTTTTGCAATGAATATTAGATAACCAGTTTATTTTTGAAGAAAACAAAAGTCCGCCCTGTTAAAGAGAAATCAGAATCAGTATTATGTATCTATGTTCAGATTGCACATACACGGTATATTGTGTAAAAATATTTTCATAACATTTGGTTTTGTTAGTTTCATTCCAAAGTTCAGGGCAAGGCTGACAAGGTATACGTGAGGTAAAGTGCTTTGTTCTCATAATGAAAATGAGCTAAATGTTCAGTAGGCCTCAAAACCTTTGCTCTAATTATGTCCGTTTCAAAACACTGTATTGTAACTGATGTCTCATTCAAAGATTGAGTATTCTTAGAAGAGTCTGAAGCATACAACAGTAATAAGTCTTAGCAGCAGGAAGAATTTCGTTAGACCTACTGTTCAGTTTGGCTTGGATCCTACATGCTCCTCACATACTGGACTAATCCATGAATTTCTCGCAACTCCACCCCCACTTTTCCTGGAATCTACTTCCTGTTCACCCTTCACCTTAAGTATGCACACTGGAGGCCAATAGCCTAAAAGCTACTGTTAACAACTCTGGTTTCTGTTACTCATTCTCCTGGCAGGGAGCTCAGAGCTCTGCTTCCTTTACAGTACAGTATGCAGAGTAATAACTAGGATCATATTTCACCACTGACTGCCATTCCATGCATCTCCATGTTATAGAGGCTTTTTGCTAAGACGGAACTGACAGAAGTGACAAAATACCAGCCACTATGGGCTGTCTCCCATGACCTTAAAACTAGTATGTTACTAAAAATTATCAAAATCTTAAGAAAACATCTATATTTCATCTTAGCTGATCAAACCACTATGAAGCCTAGGAATGTGCACATACAGTATGTATCAGATCTATAACAACATTTACGAACAGCAAGATTTTTTTTTAAAGAATGTTGCAGTAAAAGAAATGCAAACAAACATAAGCAGAGGATGAAATAATGAAGTAGCAAACATAAAAACAAAGATGAACTGTGCTGCACCAAAAATACTTTCATTTTTTAATGTCATGTCACAAATGGAAATGGTAAGTAAGGTGAAGGACAATTTTGTAAAACGTTTTTCTCTAACAAAAAACAATTTCTCACTTTCCTCAGACACTGTTCGGCTTGTTGCCTCAAATTAAAGAGTCTATTAAAAAAAAAAAAAAAAAAAAAAACACATCAGTAAGAGGGATCTAAAATGGCAAAATAATAGTTACTGTACATTTAGCCATATGTCTTCTAACATTTATAATGCTTATACAGGCATATATTTGACATTGGTTACTTCAATTTGGAAATACAAAGTTTGACAATTAGAGAATAGATTTCTCACCTATTTTCTGCCTGCCACACCCTCTAAATTAAATTTCCACTTAAAATTAGCATGACCATTTATATTACTTGTCTTGTTTACATACCAGGCTTACCAGATGGTATCGCAGCTCTGGAAAGTGTTTACTTCTTCTTTTTTAAAAAATAAAAATGAAAGTTTCATGCTTTTGCAACACTGGCGACCCAGCCCTGGCAACTGAATTCCTCTATTTATCAATAGAACAGTATGCCACAATCAGTAGCAATGCCAGTTTCCTCATGACAGATATGATAGTATCCTGCACTATTCTGGGCAAACCTTATAGAATTAAGTTAAACCTTATTGAATTAAAGTTTAATGCCTTTAGTATCCATTGTATTGAAAACACAAATGTTTGTGTACTACTGTGGGATTGTATGGAACTTCATGAGTAGGGGAATTGCCAGCAGATCGAGGGAAGTGATTATTCCCCTCTATTTGGCACTGGTGAGGCCACATCTGGAGTATTGCGTCCAGTTTTGGGCCCCCCACTACAGAAAGGATGTGGACAAACTGGAGAGAGTCCAGCGGAAGGCAACGAAAATGATCAGCGGGCTGGGGCACATGACTTACGAGGAGAGGCTGAGGGAACTGGGCTTGTTTACTCTGCAGAAGAGAGAGTGGGGGGGATTTGATAGCAGCCTTCAACTACCTGAAGGGGGGTTCCAAAGAGGATGAAGCTCAGCTATTCTCAGTGGTGGCAGATGACAGAACAAGGAGCAATGGTCTCAAGTTGCAGTGGGGGAGGTCTAGGTTGGATATTAGGAAACACTATTTCATTAGGAGGGTGGTGAAGCATTGGAATGGGTTACCTAGGAAGGTGGTGGAATCTCCATCCTTAGAGGTTTTTAAGGCCTGGCTTGACAAAGCCCTGGCTGGGATGATTTAGTTGGTGTTGGTCCTGCTTTGAGCAGGGGGTTGGACTAGATGACCTCCTGAGGTCTCTTCCAATCCTAATCTTCTGTGATTCATTAGGAAGAACAAGGATTAATGCAATCTCTGGGAGATAATGTGAACTTCAAAGGACTAGACCAAACAATATAGCCAACAATTGATCTTTTGGAATAAAATGTGTGAAGTGGAATTCACAGGAAGTACTAGGGAGGAGGGAACTGCAAACCCCAATGGGCTCAGCCTTTGAAGCTTTGCCCTGAGAGGGGGACCTTTTGTCTGCTGATCACCTGTTACAACAGGACAGCTGAAAGGCCCAATCTGTCTGTTGGTCCCTGAAGAATCCAAAGAAAGGATTTTTAGATAAATAGCCTGGCTTTAAACAGGATCAGGGCTTTTTGTTCTGATCCCCAGCAAATGGTCAGGACTTCCAGTTGACAGAGGGCCCCAATCCTTAGGGAAAGGTTGGAAGCACTGACACATGCGAGAGCCCGTGTTGAAAAAAATGGGGGTGATCTTTGATAAAATGTATTAGCAGCCATATAGGTTCTTTTATTGTTTTTGATGTTTTTTCTATAATGCTTTTACCTTAAGAATAAACAGGCTTGCATAGGAAGTGCTGTGGGGTAACATAACTATTGGCAATAGCACTGTGTGCCATTGCTGAGAGGAAAAAAAGTGAAGGAGACCTTCTTAAACAGATTGACTTTTCTGGGGAGTTCACAGCATCATCAGGGAGCTGTGCAACCTGGAAATACCCTGGTCAAGCGGGAGACAAATGTGAGGCTCTGCCCAAGCGAGGTGACAGACAGGGAGCCAGAAGCCTGAGAAGGGTGCCCTTGATAGACTATAAACTGGTGGGGTGGAGGAAGGGGAGGAGATTTGTGACAACTTATACACTGCAAAACTCAATTTGGACTAATCATCTCTGTGTGCGAAGAGGGTCTTTAATCCAATCTCATTTAAAAATCAACCCTTGGCTCTTCTACAAAGACCAAAATGTGACAAGGTAAAAATATCAGTTGACACATACTGCATACAGTTTTGCAAACCCTAAACTATTAAATTCATGGCTCAGGTCCCAACAAATCATGGGACTGAATTAAAAACCTATGAGAATGTTAAAAAGCAATAAATGTTTGCGGCTTTTTTATTTGCTTTTTGAGCCTATAGGGTACACTCACAATGTTTTCAAGATTTTCTTCTCAACTGAGAGAACTAAAAACTTGCATAAAAAACAAAATCAGAGATTCTCACATAAATAATAAGACTGCAGTAGCTAGACTAAGAAAAACACCAAATATTGCAAAACTTGTGATAAAACCAGAGTTTGCTGGCTGTGCAGCATTGCCAAAGGAGCACTTTATAAGTCCAAAAGAAAAGTTTCTAAAAAAGTATTTATCCACAGGCATAAAAGTTCTAAAACAGGCAACTGTTGTTTTACAGAGGTAGCTCAGAAACACATAAGCAAATACATACACACACTTTATTAAGCCAGTTCCTTAGGGTTAATTGTTCTGCATGTGAAAATTTAAGTCTGCAATTAAAAACTTATACAAAAGACAGGGACTTTCTAACTCAGAAGACTGATAGCAGCATATGGACTTTTTCACTAATAGGGTGGTGACTTGAACCTCTCTAAACAATGATTTAAAGCAGAGGTTCTCAACCTTTTTCTTTCTAAGGACCCCCCAGCATGCTATAAAACTCCACTGCCCACCTGTGTCACAACAACTGTTTTTCTACATATAAAAGCCAGGACTAACATTAGTGGGTAGCAAGAATGGCAATTGCCTGGGGCCCCATGCCAAAGAGGCGCCCGCGAAGCTACATTGCTCAGGCTTTGGCATCAGCCCCGGGTGGCAGGGCTCAGGGCACCGGGCCTCAGCCCCGTGCAGTGGAACTTCAGCTTTCTGCCCTGGGCTCCAGCGAGTCTAATGCTGGTCCTGATTGGTGGACCCCTTGAAATCTGCTCATGGCCCCCCTGGTTGAGAACCACCAATTTAAAGAACTTCTCTTTGGAGCCCGTTTGGTAGCCTATCTGAAAAGGTTTGGTTGCTTCAGTCCCAGTTCTTGGTGGATAGATGTACACATTAACAAAAGCCATAGTCACTACTGGCACCCTTGCTGGATTTAGCGCACATGAAGTTGGAACTAGAGGTGGTCTCTCTATAACTTAGTTAAAGGAATATTACCCTTAGGTAGCTATTATATGCATTATTAAAAGGGACTCAAGTCCAAAAGTTTCTCAATAGGGTATCTATAGAAACCATTAACTAAAATAAATAAATAAATAAATAAAATATGAATATTATTTGTATTATTGTAGTTATTGCCACAATAGCAAATTGGTCATCTGTCTATTACAATCTGCTGACTTCTTCCAATGAAGATAATATAGACTGCCAGATGGATACAGAGTAATTTGAAAATTAGATATACAGTAAAAGCTCTGTTATCCAGCACTCAATGAACCAGAAAGCTCAATTAACCAGCATTTCTGATATCTCCCAATACAAATCTTCAATCTAGTAACTGGGACTAGTATACTGCCCAGCATGTTATTCAACTGCACAGTCTGCATTCTACTTTTATGCAAAAGAGGCAGAAGACAAGCAAGCTGGTATCAGAGGTTTATTAAAAAAAGCAGCTTCCAGGTTGGGTCACAGGGTCATTACAAATTCAGCCCAGTTTCCTACACCTACCATGATAACTGGTGTTGATAATGATGACCCTGAGGCACCGCAAGATCCTGAAGAGTCTCCTGAATCAAACATTAAATTATGTTCAGTATAGTTTTAGTGTGAAGTATATTTTTAGTGATCTGGGTGTACACCATGCATTGCCCATAGTGATATGTAGTGTCATAATATAGGCGTATGAAGTTTTCTATACAGTAGGTTAAGTGCTTCAAGAAACCAACCACTCTGCAGTGCAGTACTGGATTGGCGAGTACCTGTACACTGTTTTATACTTTATTCATTTTATTGTATTCTAGTTCTTTGAAAATTGGTATTCCATTGGTAAAAATAACTCTCAGTTAACCAGAATATTAAATTAACTGGTACCCCACATTTCCCCAACAAGCCCCAACAGAGCTTTTACTGTAGTTGACCTCCCACCTGACCGCTTAATCAGGACAAACAATGAAACACTTGAAGCTAGACTAAATAAATCTTATTTTCATAAACCGTTTTATTGCATTGGGAGTTTAATATAGCACATTTCTCTACACTAAAGAATAGCCTGAAGACGGCTGAACACCATTTTTGGTTCACCATTTTATTCATTGTGGTCTAAATATTTTTCTTGATGCACAGTAAATAGGCTGTGCATTAAGGAGGGTCACAGTTGCCAATATCGCAAGATCAAATTGATCCTTCAAGATCTCATCTATATTGGGAAAAGATATTGTGCTTGAAACATGTTAAACAATGTGGTAAACACAATTTTGAATTTATGGACATGGAAAGTCATGTTTAAAAATGCATCCATATTTTTTAAATACAACTGTCCTTCGTCCACACTGAAGGCAATTTTTTATCATCATGTTATTGAACATATTTTCTAACACTATTCTTTTTTCCAGTACAGATACTGCCCCAAGCTTCATTCTTATGGATGTAGTATAACAGAATGCTTTCTTCTGCAAAGTATAAGAGAGGGTAACTGAAGAATCCAACAACCCTTACTCCTCACTTTTTCTTGGCCTGACCCACTCAAAATCCTCATTAGACTCCATGGCACAGAGGGACCTGTAACACCTAGATTGGCCACTCATATCCATCCCAACCTGTGCAAGAGAACCTCAGTGATTTTGGTGTGTTCTTGCCCCTAAAAAAGTGCAAGAGGAGGTTCCTTATTTTTATCAAGTAAATTAGAACCTTTCCTTTTTTCTTATTAAAAAAAAAACCCGCACTCTCCTACACATAAGAAGCAATTCCATAGCATGACAATACTTCATGTCTAATTTTTTACACTTTGAATACGGTCAACAGGAAGGCACACATTAATGCACAAACAGAGAATATCACTGGGAATGTGGGATCGCAGGATTAAAAGAGTATTCAGGGTGCAAAATTTTGCTGTAGTAGTTGGAGTTGGAAATTCCTGGTCACACAAAAAGATTACCTGTGTATGGTCTCTGTCTCTCAACTGCAGGCAATCAGGTAAAGAGTTAGACTGCATGCTCCATCTTTTAATTGATTTGGGTATTTTCAGAGGTCACTGAGAGCACCTTTCCCCCTGCCAAAGAGATTCCCTGTAACTGGAAGGCTTCAGCTCACTGAGTTCCTCTAATATGAGAATAACAGATTAGATATCAAAGCAGTAGGTGCCTTGTAAATACCTAAAATAGGTAAGTACTACATCAATATTTTCAAAATCCCTCTCAATCCTAGTGGTACAGAGAAGCCCCACAAGTGTCTAACCTTATAGGGTAAAATTCACACATGCTAAAGAGGGCCAGCATATGGCAATCTGAATGACAATCTGTACTTTAGGGCTACATGGGAGATAGCACAGGCCTACTACGCACAGGAATCTGTGTACTTCCTGCATACCGTGAAGAGGGTTTCTGTGTTGGTCCCAAATAGGGTGGCAGAGAGAGACTACAAGGGGACAGACTAGAGGACAAGCCAAGGAATCCGTAGTTAAAGAATTTCAATGGCCCCAAAACCCACTACAATTGCACAAATTGCTGCAGTGGTTATTCTAATTTACAAGTTGTAATAGTGGCTGGGGAGAGGGCCCAGGGTCAGAGCCTTGTGTCTGGATGAGGGCAGCGGATGGACTTCACTTTCCAGCTCTCCTTTACTATATCCACATAAAGCTTGCTTATTTCAAGCTCTATGGACCTGTCAGATACTGTTGTGATTTCAAAGTAAAATGCTGTGGAACTGCTTAGTTAATACAGTCTACACTACTGTAACAAAACTCCCTCAGCACCAGTCGAAACACCGCTCCCTCTCAAATACCCCAGTAGTGAAGAAGGATCACCATTCAGCCTTACGGCTGCTCTTGCACAGTCCCTCTTTCCAAGCAGTACAGACAGCAGTAACCAAAATAAAAGACATGGAAACCCATAGTTTAACGTGTAGTTTTATTTTAAGCATCAAGCTAATAATCTTGAAGTAAATTAGTGTTTTATGATGGGAACTCCCACAAAGAGTAAGTTACAAGAGAGATGTATATGCATTCCTTAAGTAAATATATTTTCCTCCTTCCATGTTAAATAATAAAATGCAAAAAAACCTATGTTAAGATAATGCATTTAACACAACAAAGTAAGGAACTGAAAGTGTTATTCAACAAACCTCATGCCCGTCAGTCACTAAACCCCTCAGGTTAAAAAACAAACTTCCCTTATGGGCATGTCACTGCATAGTTGTCTGTTATGGAGACTTGCTTCTTCTTCTGAAGTACTGGCCATCACTGGGAAACGAAATATCTGACTAAACAGATCACAGGTCTGTTCAAGTATAGCACTTTCCTATGTTCCCAAATCAAGCCATGCTAATTTGCTTGACTACTTACATTGTACACACATAGTATTTTTATGTCCAGACAAGTTAAAATTGGCATAGGATTTTTCACTTCCTTACTTTTCTGATTTAATTTCATAACAGTGCTGGAATGTAGGGTTTTTTAACATTTAATTTATTTTCTCTCTTTTTAAATAGAAAAAAAGATTGCTTATGGCTAATAATGTTAACCAAAATTTTCAAACGAAGACGCCTAAGGCTGATCTGGTCAAAGGTAAATAGTGGCTGGAGAGAGCTAAATAGTGGTGCCCCCTAGGAATCTGTACTGGCACCAGTGCTGTTCCACATATTCATAAATGATCTGGAAAAAGGGGGCAAGATGGCAAAATTGGAAGCCTATACAAAATTACTCAAGATGGTTAAGTCCAAAGCAGACTTCAAAGAGTTACCAGGGGATCTCACAAAACTGGGTGAATAGCAACAAAACAGCACATGAAATTTAATGCTGATAAATGCAAAGTAGTGGGGATTATGTTTTCTATGCACTTTGGAAAACATAATCCCCACTACTGTTACCACTCAAGAAAGATCTTGGAGTCACTGTGGATAGTTCTCTGAAAATATCCGCTCAATGTGCAACGGCAATCAAAAAAAAAAAAAAAGCTAACAGAAGGTTAGGAACCATTAGGAAAGGAATAAAAAGAAAAAAATATAACGATGCCACTGTATCAATCCATAATAAGTCCACAGCTTCAATGCTGCATGCAGTTCTGGTCGCCCCTTCTAAAAAAAGATACATTAGAACTGGAAAAGCTACAGAAAAGGGCAACAAAAATGACAGAGTATGGAACAGCTTCCATATGAGGAGAAATTAAAAAGACTTTTCAGCTTGGAAAAGAGAGGGGATAGAATATAGGTCTATAAAATCATGAATGTGGAGAAAGTGAATAAAGTAGTGTTATTTACTCCTTCACATAACACAAGAACCAGAGGTCATCAAATGAAATTAATAGGCAGCAGGTTTACAAAGAACATAAGAAAGTACTTCTTTACGCAACGCACAATCAACCTGTGGAACTCATTGCCAGGGGATATTGTGGAAGCCAAAACTACAATGGGGTTCAAAAAAAAAAAAAAAAAAAAAAATTAGGTAAATTCATGGAGGATAGAAGAGGGTCAGGGATGCAATCCCATGCTCTGGTTGTCCCTAGCCTCTCACTGTCAGAAGCTGGAAGTGGACAACAGGGGATGAATTGCTCAACGATTGCTTGTTCTGTTCATTCCGTATAAAGCACCTGGCATTGGCCATTCCTGGATGACAGGACACCGGGCTAGATGGACCATTGATCTGACCCAGTATGGCGATTCTTACATTGACAATCAGCAAAGAATTAAAGGATGGTAGTATTCTGAATGCCAATCACCATGATTTTATGGAAAGTGAGTGTCTTTTTTTTTTTTTTAAAAGGAGATCACAAGTTTGGTTGATCACGGTAACTGTGTTAACGCTACATGACATTCTGATAACATTACATTATGCACAAAATCAATGCAGCACATATTCAATGGATTAAGAATTTCTTAACTGAAAGATTACAAAGAAGTTACTGTAAATGGGGAATCATCATCCAAAGTGGGTGTTTCTACTAGCGTCTTGCAGAGATCTGTTCTCAGCCTTGTACTAGTCAACATCTTGAATATAAAATATTATGGTAAAATCTGCAGAAGATCCAAAACTTGATGAAGTGGTAAATGATAAGGACAGGTCAGTTCCGTAGACTGACCTGGACTGCTTGGTAAGGTGAACTCATTTGAGCAACATACCTTTTAATATAGCCAAAAGCAAGGTCATACATTTAAAAACCAAAGAATGTTGGTCACACTGATAAGATACAGAATTGTATCCTGGAAAAACAGAGATTCTTAAAAGGACTTGAGAAGAGGGGTAAGGGACTATGGTAGGTAACCAGTTGAACATAAGCTCCCAGTGCAATGCTGTAGCTAAAAGAGCAAATGGGATTCTTGAATGTATAAGTAGGGGAATATCAAGTAGGATTAAGGAAGTGGTATCACTTGTATATATGGCATTAGTGAAACCATTACTGGAATGAAAAAGGATGTTAAATGTTCAAAAAGAGATGTTAAATTGCAAAGTTTCAGAAGAGAGCTACAAGAATGATTTAAGGTCTGGAAAACATGCCTTATATGGAGAGACTAAAGCTCAACCCGGCTCTCTGAGCTCTGGTCAAGTGAAAAAATTCTCTAACTTATATCTAAGAGAAGGTTCAGAGGTGATTTTATCATAGTCTACGAGCAGCTACAGGAAGAAGGGATTTCTGATAGTACACAGAAAGGCATAAGGAGATTAAACAAACAGTTGCAAGCTGAACGTAGTCCTAGATAAATTCAAACTAGAAATAAGAACACACACAAAAAAACAGTGACGATAATTAACTTTTGGAACAACTAACATGGTGAGGTGATGATTCACCATCACTAAGACTGAATAGCTTTCTAAAAGGTATGCAGTAGCTCAAAGAGAACTTGTGGGCTTGATGCAGAAGTTACTGGTTGTGGTGTAGGCCTGTGTTATGCAGGAGTTCAGACTAGAGCATAGTGGTCCCTTCTGACCTTACAAATCTGAGTTTAAATGGCTCACAGTCTTTCAAGATCACACCACTGAGTTCAGTGGGGTGAGGTGAGTGCATACCTTTGGTGCTGCAAGCTAGAGAGTGGAGTTTTCTAAAACCTTGGGTTAACAGGACAGCATTGCACTGATTTACATGAATTCAGGTCTTGCTTATCCTGGTTTTCTGGAACGGATAACTTGAGAACTAGTAAATGTATGAAAACACAAGAACAAAGAAGCTGACTAAAATCAAAGATGGAAGTGATTTTTACTCAGTAATTTTAATCAAACACCTATTTAACATAAGCACACAACTGACAAACAGGTGAAAATGAAGATCACTTTAAAAGAGACTCAACACAGCCACTCATTCAATTAAGGGATAAGAAAGCTAATCCACTTCTCGTGTCCTCCACAGAGACTATCAGCAACAAAAGGCAATAACACAGGATTTAGCATCTCTGGTATCGAAAGGTTAGGTAAAACAAGGAGTTTTTTTCCTTAGTTCTTCAGGCTTTTAATGAAGCACATTTTTTTCCATTCCCCTAAAATTCAACAAGCATTATATCTTTCGGACAGCTCCTTACCTAGTAGGGAATATATACAACTCTGGTTACACTGCAGGTAGTAAAGTAAAAACCTGTGTTATACTGAGCGAAAAATAATCCCTCAGACTCTTAAAGCTATACTTCAATCTTTTTTATTAAAACTAAACTACATATAACTTCTTAAAGTCTATTTGTACCTAGTACACATTAGTGACAAATTCTTACTGCAGCAAAGATAAGATGTAGACTGCAGCAGTTACACATAAGGTTCTTAGTTCCAGGCGAATACTGTAGTACTATTTCTAAAACTAATTCTGTATTAACCATTTTAGTACTTAAGAAAGCTAAATTAGAGATATTATTTATCCATTTAGACAAGAGTATGAATTGTAAGTGTTCAGTGTAACAACCAATGTTTATATTTAGGGTTTGACTTTTTTAGAGATATAGGCTGTAATTTCTTTTCAAGGATAGAAGAGAGTTACTTATTCTTTACTAAAAAATGACCAACAACAGATAAGAGATTTTAGAGTTACCTGTGGACAAAGAATTAATACTTACCAGCATGATTAAGTTCACTGGAACAATTACACCACACCCTCCCAAAAAAGGGCTACATACCTGCCCTTGCAAAGCTATACGATTTCTGTCTTGTAGATGCCGATTAGAAACTGAAGAATGCCAGGGATGCATCTGACTTTGAGACTGTGTCCGAGCAATATCGGATGACTGTGTTATTTGCTGTGGGGTAATATGGTGTTCTAGGTCATGCTCTAATATGTGGCTTGAAGTGTCCTGAACAAATGCTGAATCATCAAATTGGGGTAGGAGATCTTCCTGAAGGAGGTCCTCTGGATCAAGTCCTGTAAATGGTTCAGCTTGAGACTCAACTTGATGAAGTAAGTTCTCATCCAAAGATGAAAAACCATTGCTTTCTATAGGATCACCGAAATGGCTTATCTGAGAAGCAGAACCCGCAGAGGCTGGAAAATTAATGTTCACAGGAGAGAGTTTTGAACTACTGAAGCTACCCTGAGGATGTGCTGAATGCAACATTTGGAAACTATTTGAATTCAAAGGTGTGTTAGGATTTAAGAGGTGCTCGGTGGTTTCTTGCTTGGTCCCTGTTTGAGATGTAAAGGCATCACTTCCAGTATAATCAGATAAAGGATGTGTTTGTTGGCTAGTAGAAAGAGCGGTAGAAGACTGTAAAAGGCTGGTAGGAGAAATGTGGTTATTAGAGTAAGAATATGGAGAAGGAAACTGCTGTGTATTATTAACAGAGCAAGGAGTCATAGTTGGAGATTGTCCATCAAAGTTTCCTTCTTGATTCCCACAAAAATGTATTGAAGCACTGGCATTTTGAGAAAACTGTTGAACAGAGAGAGGCTGCTGTGAAGTTGATGGATTAGCAATTTGAGGTGGATGGGTAACACTGACTCTGCGTGGAGCAGATACGTTAACCTCCATAAAGTTTTTTGGCCGATTCAGAGCGTCTTGCCCTGCATTAATGTTGTTTCTGCTTTGTTGCGACTGTAGTGAGGCACACTGATGCTGTTGTTCGTTGGCCTGAAATAAGGCAAAGTCATGGTGTGCTACAAAACTTTTAGTTTGCTGCATAGACTGAGAATGTCCTTGGTGAAAAGGTGACCCATTTTGATTTGGAACAGTTGTGGTAGTTTGATGACCCCACATAGGACTACCATCAGCCACATCAGGAAACATTCCATTGGATTGGTTTTGTGGATGGATTGGTGAGCAATTAAATTGAGAGTGTGGCGATAAAACACTGTCAGCTGGGCTACTGAAAGACTGATTTACTTGAAGTTTCAGTGAATCATACTGATTTAACTGCTCAAATTCGCTCATCTTTTGTTGAGTTTGAGTATCTTGCACATGGTTCAGTGAGTCTATGTGCAGAGGCTCAAATTCTGCACCCAAGTTCAATTCATCAACAAGTGAAACGGGTCCAGGTTGTACAAAGGCATCATCCGACAAACCTTCCAACGTCTCGCTAAAAAGGTTGGCATCATCAAAAAAATCCATCATAGGATCAGTCATCTTGATACCTCCACACTGCTTCGTCTCTGAACTCCAAATGGAGTCAATTTACCCTCTCTGCAGTGAACAGCAACAGATTACTTCCAGTGGTCACCACCTTATCCAATGCATGTCAACATCCATTAGTGCTTCTGAAGAAATGTATGTCTTAAACTGTACAAATATCCTAGGGAAGAAAGAATAAGAGCAATGACTTTAAACTTACTTTTCTGGAGTTTTGTTTTATTTAGTTTTCATTTCCTCCTCCTCTTGGTATTAGTTTGTCAATTTTACTCTATATTTATATAAACAAAAGTGAGCAATTAGACTCATTTTGACTTTTTAAAAAACAAAAACAGAAAACTGTCAAATTCTAGTCATGAATGGGCTGCTTTATTTTTTGTCTGTGTCCCACAAATAAAACATATGTAACTATTCATTTATTTCCTCTCCAATGTTATATTTTATACAGTTGAAGAATAAGTAATATTACATGTAATGATTCTGTATATTCTAGATCAAGTAAAATCTGAGAGGAGAAAGGAAATAGTCCAAACACTTGAGAGAGACAGATCATCGTGAAACAGCTTTAGTAAGATGAAGCTCAGATAATCTATTTCTTTCCATTAAACTGAATGAGTGCTTGGTCATTTCAATGAAAATCTTAATTATTCAACATTTTTGTTATGATTTTCAGTCTAATTAACCTGTCAATTACCATTACATATTAATAAAATGGTTAAGTCACACACTGCTGATGGATTTTGTGCTTTCACAATGGCAACCAAGAAATATCAAGTAATGTATTTTTTCAATAGTTTTAAAATGCAATAAACTGCAAATCAACTTCTAAAAATTTTAGAAGTGAACACATGCATAACATGCACAATTACTGCACTTATACATGCAAATTGTGTATAAGCAATTGTGAAAATCTGTTCCTTTGTATATAAATAAGAGGTGGGTAAATGGTAATTATTCTTCAGCTGAACAGAACAAGTTACAAGAAACATTAAGTTATGTTTAGATTAATTTCACTTAAACCCACTTAACCAAAAACACAGTAGAATCCACAAAGGCATAACTTTTACTGTATTTGGAATCAAAACTTTCTTCTCATGAGGTCAAATCCTCACGGAAATCAACAAATACACAGGGAAATCACCACTGGCAGGATCAAACCCATAAAGAAAATCTTGGGGGAGAGAGTATGTATATGCCAAAGAAAAAGAGCAACTCATCAAGCTTTAGAACAGAACTGGCTAGAAATTAATTGGCAAAACTGAGCTAGTCACAAGGTCCCTGAAATACAACATATTCATATTTCTGTTCAATACAACATCCAATATGCAAGCTTGAATGAAAATATGTTCTATTACTGCTATATGTGATAGTTTGACTTCCTAGATAATCAGAAAACTTAGTCTTCAAGAATACCGAACAAATCACTTTAAAATATACATTGGTCTTCTAACAGTCTTTCCCAACTCGTACACAACAAACACTAACATTCAGATGGAAGAAAAAATTTTAACTCTTGAAATCCACCATTGCTAAAACTTATCCATACTCCCCCAAAGCTCTCTCCTCCAGTGACTGACTTCCTGGATATGACCTCTCCACAGCAAGTTTTGTGGTCTTCCTAGGGACATCCTAGAAAGTTGAAAATATTTTCCTTCTGGAAAGAGCCCTATATGGTGTGTAGGTATCAAAGAAGTCTGAACAGGAACTGTTACCAAATATGCAAAGTGATGGATAATGAGTCATAAAAGGCTTCTCCCCCATCCATTCCAAACTGTATATGTATTTTGTTTACTATTTAAAGCAGGGGTGGGCAAAATATGGCCCGTGAGCCGGATCCGGCCCGTCTAACATTTCTGTCTGGATTCCTCTGCCCCCTCACGACCTCCGGGCCACAAAGTCCTGTGGCGCAGCAGCCGGCTGCTGCTGGCATGTCTCTGCACACCCCTGGCGGGGGGGGGGAAATGGAGAGGGGAGAGAGCGGATGAGGCAGCTCCGTGCACTGCCCCTGCCCCCAGCACTGCCCTCACAGCTCCCATTGGCCAGAAACATCACTTATGCTAACAGAAAAATATAGCACACACTTCAGTATTTTGAAGTGAAAAATTATGAAGATTGATGTTTCTCTTCATTTGTGATAAGCAAAATGTGTAATAAACAGCGTATTTTTAAAAAGCATTGCTAATAGTCAGATTTCCCACTTTCCACATTCATAGGGATATAGCATAAAACACAAATTGTATCATCCACCTTTGACCAAGGAGGGGTGGAAGAAACTAAAGCAGGAGAACAATCAAGTTAGATTAAGTATGACGTACAAGTACCGTAGCTGGTGGTAAATAGGTCTAGTTCAGAGGGGACCCATTAAATCAATGGACAGGTTTACTATATTTTATTAGCTGTCTGTCCATCAAGGACTCCAGTGTTTAAAAAAAATAATCAATTTTAAATGCCTGCATAATTGAAAATGTTTTAAATGAAAGTATCCCCCTCTGGTTTTCAATTATTATCTAGGGCAAGTATTAAATTCCCCTTCAAAGGGAGGGAGTGAAGAAAAAAGGTGAAGTCCATTGTTTACAAATGAATGTCAGACCACAGATTAGAGTGAATACACAAAATATTGTAGTATTACTTGCACATACATAGTTCTTGTGTACTTCCACAGATCTCAAACCATCTTTCATAAATTGGATGAGTGGGCACAAATTGGGCACAAATTGTCCCCCAGATCACATACGTAGTTGACAGTTCTGATGTTCTCCACCCATACCAATATTTTGTCTACCTGAATGCTTAAACACTATGCGCCATCGAGGAAGAAACTGCGTAAGACTCCATGGTAGAGCCCACAAAAAGCTGCGTGTAACTGTAGTTTGATAAAGCTAGCCATGGTTTGTGCTAAACATACAAAAAAAAAAAAAACCCACCTACCTTCCACTTTCAGAGGTACCCTCTGTGCCCTAGAACCATAGTCCTCCTGTCTTTCAGCATTAAAAAAAAAAGGGGGGGGGAGAGAGATGAGGGGGACTATAAGCAGTGAAGCTTTTTCCACTACAAACTTCTGTAAAAGTCACCAGAACTCCATAAAATTGGAAGGCCCACCGAGACAAAAAAGGAAGAGGCGGAGAATGCCAGTTTCAGGGATTCCAACACAAGATGAAAAACCACAATTTGATTTCCCAATTGATAAATCATCTGGCATCTCTGCGCTAGAGAGAGGATAAATATTTCCAGGCAAGTTAGTTCTTGGAGAAAACCAGTAGTTTCTTGTCACAAATCCAGATAGCAATTAATTTAAGCAATTCTAATTTGTTTAAAGTAGTATCTAAACATACCAGCAGCTTAAAAGAGACAGTGAAGCAAAATAAATTTCAAACAAAGATGAAGCTCAGAAAACTGGATACGTAGATTCTTGTCAGTTTAATAACAATTCCTCTTTATATTACATATTATAGAAAAAGAAAAGGACTCAAACTGAAAAAAAAAATTTGTTTCACCAGAAGTTGCCCTTGTAAGACAACATGGAAGAGGCATGCATAGCATCATTGTTATGGTTACGAGAACACTTCTACTCTAAACCACTGTTTTTGAACGCTTATGTAAAGTATGTAAAAATGTTAGACTTTTGTCAGAAATGTATCATGATCAATTTAGCACAAATGCAAATTTGTTTGGAAAGTTTAATGATATTCTGCTTTGGAACACTACCATTCACACTAAGACATTTTCCTAACTTGTTTTGGTGTTTGTGCAAACCAAACTGTTTTGCCAACCTTCTCCTGCTCTCTATCATAAACAGGTGGCTAGTGATATAACTGCAGCACTGTGTTAGCACTACTTAGCCTTTTTTAGCTGTCTGTCTCCCTCCCTGCTAACAAGGTAGTATGTTAGGAAACACTGCCAACCTGTTACAGATAAGTTACATGGAAATTGTAAAAGGAAGGAGTTTAGAAATCTAATCCTCATATTTAGGGCTGCATGCCCAGGTTAACAAATAGAGATTCTGCAAGATCAAGTGGGACGCAAGTTTCATAGCCAAGTAGTCCCCATGGAAGATGTCCTTCTAGCATACCCCCATTTTAAACAGAGTAGGGAGTCTAGCCTTCAGCATGTCAAATGATTGAAACTGCAGGAATAGCTTGAACAGGCAGAATGTGCAAGATACAGTTAGAATGAATTGGTACCTATTCTTTTAGATCTAAGTTCCTTTACTTTAACTTTTTCTTCCATTTTGGCAAAACTACATGTTTACTGCACCATATGATCACTCAGTGTTTTGAAAGAAAACTTAACTTCCAGATTTAAGGCAACTGGAATTCAGTGAGGCTTCCAGATCAAATCTAATTTGCCACCCTTGTGCATATTCAGACGTAAAATTTTGTGACAAAATAAAATTCCACTGAATTCCATGACTTTATAGGTTTTAATTCTTATCCATAATGGTGCATTATTGCACAAGATTAATGTTAATTTGAAGGGAAAAAAAACTAATCTTATCACAAGTTTCAGATGGCAAGGTCCTTTTATATGGTTGAGGTTTTTTTGTTTTGGACACTTAAACATTAATGAACTGCCTGTATGAAGCCACTGGTACAAGTGGTGACCAGCCAAGAAGATGAATACATTCTTGTTAGAGTTTTTAGAGGTCATTACCTCTTATTAGCTAGTATAATGTACATTTGATAAATACATCGTTTCAAGTTTCTCTCAAATTTTTTTCATTTTTAAATCAAAAAGTGGCATTTTAACTCAAATTAATCTAAAATAGTTCCAGAAATTTTTTTCAGTGTAAGCAATACAATACAAATACAATGAACAATGTGTGTCCTGTTCTTATTTGATTTCTCTCATTTCTTGCAATCTCACAAGCTTGGTATTTAGGGCTTAGCTCCACGGGGAAACTGACCAGCACAGCCATTCCAGAATAATTTTGAGTGGATACTCTACGCATTTGTTTCAGAAACTTTATTCCACAATAATTACTCCACTTTGCCTAAAATGAATAACCAAGCCAATATCTGCAATAACCCTGGTCTTTTCTCAGCTGAAACATGCTATAATTCTATGATTTGTCATCTTCAGTCATGACATCACATCTAAAATGTAATATGTAAATTCTGTGACGGGAATCACCTCCCACCCTTACTTTTTTGTCTTAATCATTGGTTATTCAACAAAGCACCTAAACTTTAATCTATTCAGGTTTTAATAATGCATAAGAGACCTACTTCAAATCAGAGATTAAACCCTCAGATTAAAAAAAACATGGCTCCTTCAAATAGGTCATAAAGTGCGCAGAAAAATGTCTTAGGTGGGGGTGGCGATGCCATACCATCAATTTCTGCACAACCTGGGCTTCCATTTAAAATCAAATGAGTGTGTTAACCCTTAGTTGTCAAGAAAAAACAAAACACTACAAAATTTTCCAATTAAAAACAGGGTATAAAGCAATGCAGTGCTGTTCCTCTGAGCCTGCCCACAGTTCCTCTCCAGCACTTGGCCATATTTTCACTGCAGTTTAGGTCAGTTTTCACTGCTGATTTTCAGAACTATTTGAGCAGCAATAAAACTCGTAATGATGAGGACAGTTTGTCTGTTGCGAGCAATAAGAGGTGGAAAATATCAAAACGAAGCAGGAGGATCCAGACTGGACTGAAGCTAAGGTAAAGTAAGTGTTTTTCGCACGCATACCTCACAGAGGAGGAAGGGCTAACAAAGAGAGAGAGTGTGTGTACACTTTCTCCATCACATCAGTCAGAGGGGTTAGTGGTTAGGATTTAAATGTATCATACCCCAACTAGTCAGAAGCTATGAAAAGCTAGACATCCTAAGCGGGGTATATGGATGGCTGAAAACCTGGTAGGAAAACGGTAACTACCATTTTCCCAGCAGTTTCGGAAGCTTGGCTTTTTACCTGGCATTGCCCACATCACTCTTTGGTTGGTGTGTGTAGCCCTCTGATTTAAGTGTCTTGTAAATTCTGTAAGAAAGTGTGTGAGAAAGGATGGGATTAAGGATTAATGGAATGAATTAGCAAAGAAATAGACATAAAAGCTAGAGAGGTTGTTGGGGGAAAGCGTGGTGGCAAGAAATAGGAGAATGAAGAGGAAAACATAGTGGTGAAATATGGGGAAAGAAAAAGAGGAAAAATCGGGAGGGCAGGGGCGCATGTGGGAAAAAAACAAATGAAAGAAACAGTGAAACCAAGAAGGAAAAGAGTGTAAAAAGGCAAGAGACAGCAAGTTATGCTTGTAAAAATTTATTAAATGGAAAGTTGATGGACAGCATCACAATTAAATACAGGACACTATAAAGACTACAGAACAGTTAGATTTCTTTAATTGCAGAGGCAGTGGGTTTTGGGGATACAGGAGCTATTATTCTTCCTGACTAGTAGGCGCAGTCCTTCAGCTAGTAGATGTCAAGTAAACATTCAGCTCAATATCCAAACACGTCATCACTTTTGCCTATTGTAAATAAATCACTGCTCCACACTGAGAGGACAGATTGTTGAAAAGTACAACCACTTCCTGCCAGAAGTGATAAAACCTCAGTCATCAATGACTGCTTTCATGTGGAAATTTGAGACATCATCATCCACTTTAAGGTTTGTGTCCATTCAGAAGGCCGAAGAGGGTTAAAAAAAAGTTACGGTTACGGACATGATGCAACAAAATTCAAAATACTTGTAAAAGATGGGAGTTCGTTCATTTCTCTAAGACTATAAAAGATCAAATTAAGGAAAAGTTTATATATTATACATAAAATACATATGCACCTTTACCTATCTAGCGGGGCGGGAACTTCTTGACCCATTCTATTCTAATTGCAAAGAAATTTGACCCTGATCCATTCAGCTCTTGAAAGTTTTTACAAAAAAGTGCTTCTAGCTCTAAATTCAGAGAAAGTCTTTCTGCAGATAGAAAAAAATCATTTCATTGTGATGAGCAAATGTGACAGCAGTGGAAACTGGGCTGAAAGCATGATAGCAGTAGTATCTGATGTAAAGCATTGGGAACTATAGGCAGGAAGGAAGATCTGAAGTTTGGGGGTTGGAATTTGGGGCAGGGGGGGAAATAAAAGAAAAAAAAGTTTCATTTTCTTAGACTTAAGAATTGCCCTACAAAACAGTAGAAGAGACTTGCTTCTAACTGGGCAGAGGTTTGCCAAAGAAAGTAAGATGCAACAAGAATACCTCTGCACTAAGTTAAATGACACATTTTCATGTGCTATGTACGTTCTTGATTATCAAATCCCTTAGTCCAGTGGTTCTCAACCTGTGGTCCATAGACCCTGGGAGTCTGGAGGCTATATCCAAGATTTCCACACAGGTCCACACCTCCATTCGAAATTTTTAGGGGGTCCGCAAATGAATGACGGTTGAGAACCACTGCCTTAGTCATTGGTTGGACACAAAGTACACAATATCAGAGATGTAGACAATAGCAAAGATGAACCTAAGTTTTATGTGCAGGAATAAACTGATATTTTAAAAGCTTTTGTGGTTTTCTCTTGCATAATAGAACTAAATCCAGACACTCTCTCTCCAGGATCAGAGACATTCACATTCTTATTTTTTGTGTTATTTTCATCTTAGTTAAGGTTCTCTTCATTTGAAGAACTAGAATGATAATGTAAAAGTTATTGCTCTTTGTTTCCAGATAAAAATTATGCTAACATGGACTTAAGGTTGAGTGTATATATAGGTATTTTACAGTTACAAAAAACAAACCAGGATGGTATAATTGTCCCTGAAACATATTCTACACCATGGAAATTCAGAGTTAAAATGAAATCTTATGCTAAGATTTGTTAACATGTTGATGCGTTAAGGTACAGAAATGCAATTAGGTTACCCCACTGTTAGGTAAACTCTGCCCTGCCACAACACCATGCAATAACCATACATTATGACTAAAGCATTTTATCATCTGTAGTCAGACAGATTCAACTGATTTTTCCCCCTTCATGGCATGACTACAGGGCAAAGTTAGGTTACTTGGTTATCCCATCTGTGCATTTCCATACTTTAAGATTAAATTTAAAAAGTCCAGATATACATTAACACGAATTTTTCTGCATTTATAATGCTTATTATGGAATATTACATCATCCTTATATCACATATACTAAGATTAAGTTAAGGTTGAGGATATACAATTTGTGCTTGGGAATTTACTTTTTAATTAAAAATTTCAGACATGAACACTGAATTCAAACCCCAAAAGAGAATGTTTACATATGATATTTCCTGTAATATGAAGAATCAACCTTAATGCTTTAAAATTAATTAATTAATTAATTAAAGGGGGGGGAAGGTAACTTTTAGGAACAGGATGCCTTGGCTGCTTTATGCTTCTACGGAGCAGCACAAAGCAGTCAGAGTATACTGGCTAGTTGAAATGGATTTACAACTCCCTGCAGCACAAAGCGTACCCCCAGTTTCTCCCTCCCTCCTGCACATCACACCCAAAATCACTGCTCCATCCTACACTCCCCACATCCCCCTGTACTCAGAAGCCCTAGTTTTTCCCTTCCTCCCTAATTTCTCTGCTGACAACATCTGGTGCAACAGGTAGGTTTTTGACAGCAAAATTTAGGATTAATGGTAAGTGTCTGACATTCTTCATAACTCAGTTTCAGTCCGCAGAGACAGACATATGATGTCCTACTTCAGATAATTACACAAAAAATGGCCATTTGGAAAGAGGACACATCTTTTATTACTCTCAATGTGAGTAAAGCTAAGCTTCCCAAAACAGGGAAGATAGTGGCCCCTAATAGCAGAGAGGGCCACTATCTTTTCTGCTGACTGCAGCTTGGCCTCAGTCCAACTGAGAACAATCAGACATGGCAGCAATTTTAAGAGGGCACTTCTTCATAGAATTCTCTGCAGCAGATCATTTGTCAGCCTCTGCTGAACAATAAACTTTCAGTTATGAAGAATATGGCAAAAAGTTACTGTTAATCCAAAAACTATTCCTTCAAATGCAGTCTACACACATTTTAGTTTTAGCTAGAAGGAAAGTTTGAAAATGTGTTACTGATATCATTAGAGACAAAAGAGCTTTGAGGGCAGTTGCTACAGTTCTTAAAGGACGTATTTTAAAATACATTTTAACTCAAATTAATGGATTTATTTATAAATTCTCAGAAAATTATTGTATATTCAAAAAGTGTTGAAATTTTGGGGTGGAGACACTGTATTATATATAAACTAAGTGGTAGAATCACTGCTACTTAATTCAACCTCAAACATGGAGCTGCAAATGGTGCCTTCATAATATGCTGAAAAGTTGTGTGTTTTTTTTAAATCCAGCATAGCATGACCAGTCTCTTACATATGAAAATGGTGGATGTTTATTTAGAGAAAAACAACAAAACTTGAATATGGGTGTCGATTTGAAAAGCATCTCAGATTCTCCCTAAAGTCAGATCTTTTACTACTGTATATGGGTATATGCTGCTCAATAAGTGAATGAAAAAAAGTATGCCGTATGTTTCAGATGATATTTGTTCAAAGCATTAAAGAGTGTATCAAAATAAAAACAGAAACAGACTCATGAAGTTCTCAGTCTTTCCCTCTTTGCCTGGAGGATGAAAGTGTATAGAAGACCTCTTCTGTTGAACATAATCTCCCATCCACCTGAAAACTCTACCTTGAAAATGCAGACTATTTTCCCCAGAGTAAAAATGGGTTTATTTTATACTCCATAAAAGTAGTCTTATAGGTCAACTTTTGAATATATACATAAACTTAATCATTCGGTTCCTCTAGCTTTAAAAATCATCAAGATGGGGTGGCTGAGTTAAGATACTGCTACTTGTTAAGAGATTGTTCTGTTCCTAAAATGTGCTTTTATTAGTCAAAACAGGTTCAAAATTACTACAAGCTAATACAAACTCTTAGATGACGCTATGACAAACTCTGATTAACGCAGAAGAATCTGAAAAATAAATTGTTGAAAGTGAAATGTTCTTACTGAATTTTTTTCATTCTGTAAAATGAATGAAATGACAAAAGTCAAAAATCAAAAGAATCCTTACCCATGAATTAAGAGTCCATATCCTTTGTGAAGAGTCAAGTAACTCAGGGTGATGCCTACCCAAAAATAGGTAGTTCATTATCATTAGGGACCTGAAAGTAAAGCACATTAACAAAAGACAAATCACAATCACACTTCAAGGTCATAACTTAGATCTGATAATTCAGCTACTGAGTACATCTATGGCATTGATCACTTGGGAAACATGAGAATCTCCATGTATTCATAAATAAGGGAGATTTTTAAAGCAATTTTGCAAATTTCTATTTGCTCACTTAGATAAGTGAAGTTTTTTGGTTTTTTTTTTTTTTTTTTTTTTTTTTTAATATGACTGGAAAAGGACAAAATGAAAGGGAGAAGGACCATCATTGTAATAGAGATGTAGCCAGATTTTGTGCTGGAATTTTAAATTTTTTATAACTATTTAAAAGTGCTTAATATAAAAAGTATGATAATTTTCAAGACTGAATAAAACGTGTTCTTAAGGGCTAAGGTTTAAACTTGCCAATGCTTATACAATAAACTATTTAGCTGATAGCAGAAAGGAAAGTCGAAGGTTGCTGTGACTACACACCAGGGCTTAACAGATGTTTTTGCCAATATCAAGTAATATTGCTGAATTGGGGGAAGTGCACTTACTCGACAGTCATGCTCCAATCCCCCATTGGACATAGCGGGGAGTGGAGCCCACAGAGCCTAGAAGAGGCACCAAATGTGCAAACACACTGCAGGGAAGGGGAGGGGTGAGGGGAGAAGTAAAAGCTTCTGGGATCCCTGGAAGAGAGAAAACACAATGAAGCATACCATTCCCCTTCCCCAATGCTGCATGGGAAGGAAAAGGGGGGAAATAAGTGGATTTGCATTCTAGATCAATATGCTTTTATAGATAGATTTCCCCGTATAAAAACATGATCCTTTTCCTAGGCAGATAGAGCAGCCTTAAATTCTGTTAAATACAAAAAGAACAGGAGTACTTGTGGCACCTTAGAGACTAAAATTTATTAGAGCATAAGCTTTCGTGGACTACAGCCCACTTCTTCGGATGCATAGTCCACGAAAGCTTATGCTCTAATAAATTTGTTAGTCTCTAAGGTGCCACAAGTACTCCTGTTCTTTTTGCGGATACAGACTAACACGGCTGCTACTCTGAAACCTGTTAAATACAAGCCTTCTCAGGAGATCTTTCATTAACGTACACTCACAAATTTATTAGTGAAGTGTTATTCTTAATTTTATATCATTTTATTTTTTGAAACTTCACAGTATTTTAATCAGGATAACTGGAAAACGAGTTGTATCTTCCAAACAATGCACACCACAGTTATCAGGATAACAAGAACTGTTTGTCATAAGCTGGTAACTTCATGTTAAAACTGTATTTAATACACACTCTTGATATACATGCTGCAATATCTGCTCTTCTTTTCTCATTTAATAACTTGTAAACTCATTCTAAAGTTGGTAGACTGAAGTATGCCTAGCCTACTTACAGGCTGTTCTATGTTAGGAATTCTTGAACCCTAAAAAGATTGATTGTGTCTAAAACAGTTAGACAGACACCCGTCTGAAACATCCTCTAATCTGTCCTCTACTGTCTTAGGGGATATGTACAAATTTTGGAATATCCACAAAAATTTCCCTTAGATTTTCTTCTTATACTGCGATTTCATATCACAACAGAAAAAAATCAGAGATCCCTTCAGAGATTCAAAAACCTCTTCCCATCTGTCAATCAAGTTCAGAACCCATACTTCTAGAATTTAACAGTCAACTATTACTAAATATACAAACAACTTTTCTGAATAATAAAGAGTTAATTGGTTAAGAAGTACTACAAACAGGCTATTTATAGCATAAGGTTTTGCAATACACAGATTAATGGTATTTTATTTTCAATGGTATTTAATTTAATCTGGAAAAAATAAACCATGATCTTGGAATCAAATGTTTCCCTCCCCACTAGTTTACAAATTAAAAATATCACACTTAGAGATTTCTGCACTTACCAACTGTGGCAACATCAGCTTGCTTAAATGTTTTGTTATCTGAAACATAGCTGTCAATCACAAATTCTTCCTCAAACTGATTCTGTCAATAACTCAGAAAAAAGAGGATTCTCACTCCTCAAGCCAATAGAGACCACTTGCTTGACCAGCCTCAGATATTAAGACAACCATGGAGTATTTGTGGCTTTGAAGAATCTTGTGTTAAAAAGAAAAAAGAAACAAAAGATGAAGTAATGAGAAAAATAAGGCATTATTAAAGCATTAAAAAGTGTTACCCATGCAAACAGACAGCTCAATGACAATTACACCAATACGTTCATAAAAATATCTATGCAAAACTACAGAAAGCTGCATGCACACAGCTTAGTCACAGTCAAAGAAAAAAATAGGATCCAGCCCCGTCTCATATTTCTCGTTTATTTAAGCAGTATTTCTTTACTTTGTACTGTCAATTAGTTATTTTGCCAAACTTATAGTAAGTAGTTACATGATGCATCAACTCAAAAGGAGTTCAGTAAAGCTTCTGTGGTTTCTATTGTTTGCCCTGAAATGTGTGGATGGGGTTAATATGTTGTATATAAATTGTAAGGACCAATTTTATCAACATGAACTGGAATGAAGATTTTTTCCAAACATGGCTCGTTTGAACAAAGCTAACCTAGAAACAACACCTTTTAAAAATGATCTGCCATTACCCAAACAAGGAGGCCAGTATTCTTTTGTAAAATAACAACAACAAAAATCTTCCTCAGCATACATGTACACATACCTATATTACAAACTGTACAACTCTGAAAATCCCTAACACACTCTTGATGGAGCCAAAGCATCACTATTTCAAAAAATCCTTTGGAACCATAAACAAAAATAATCTACCTTCATTCAATTTAGACTCTCCATATACATTAGTAAAAAGTGGAATATACTATTTATTTCAGTTTATTTGGGATAACCACTCTGCTCCAATTGTAACAAATTGTGATATCACATAAAACTCATGATAATAGAAAACTGGTGAGTTAAAGACTATTTACTTGTATGTGCTTATGACCAAGTGCTTCTTGTATACAACAGAAGGTTTGATTTCAAATGAGACTACTCCAACGCTGTAGAAAAAACTTGCTGGATTGGAATATTTCTTTGCAAGCACTGGTACCAATACAGGTGTGCGCTGCACCTTGTCGTAAAGTTGATTTTAACAAGCTGAGATAAGAAGGAGTTAAACAGTCTTGAATATTCTGCTCTTAGAAAAAGGAGACATGCTAATCCAAAATTTCTCCATGGGAGAAAAACTGTCGGGGTCCAAAATTTCAATGGTAAGATTACTGGAAAATGGAGCAAAAAATATTATCTTATTCTACTCTTTCAAGATTACTTTTACCTGGCGTTTCCAAAAATTATCTATGAAGGGTTCTGTAGTCATGACGACAAGTTTCAGGACTCCCTATAGTGAATCCTGGTTCACTTTATAACTGAAGGTGAACCAAAGTTCTCCATTTCCTCACCCAAATACAGCTTATCTGAACATGCCAATATGAAGAGCATACTTTTCCCTTGGAAGATCAGAATGAAATACATTCTTTAAGTGACCTGTGTGGAAACCAAGACCTATCATAAGATTAGGAAAACATTTTAATTTGGGGAAGGAGGTAAAAGGTTTATTTGCTTTCATTTAGGATTAAATATGAGATGCTTTGCGTAAGTTTTTAGTATTTATAAAAATAAATGATAACTTAGGAGACAACTATAGAAGCTTTGCTACACCCGAAATAGATTCCAATCATCATTCAAGTTTTGTCACAAGTTCTGCCAATGCATCTCAAACCTGATCTGCAGTACCCCCATTTCTGCAGTCCAAGATTTTTCCTGAACAATTACGTGGAAGCTGTGTTATATGGACAAATATTCACTAAGAACCAGGTAAAAGCTCACTCTCATTTTCTCTTGTGGCCTAAAACAAGATTTCATTACAGATCTCCAGAGATAAAATAATGAACTACTAACCCATTTCACAATCTAACCTTCTTTCATCATACAACTCTACTAATACACATTAATCTTGACCTTCAGTAACTCTGGTATTCCAGTTTCAGGACTGTCCTGGTGAGCCATTGCCAGCCACCAGGTTGTGTGGTGGTTTTCTGAGCTGTGATAATTTTATTACATGAACAAGGGTGTAAACAAGCTCAAAGGAGAGGCCATATTTATTTTGCTGTTGACTAAGGCTGTTTTGAACACAGATTGACAGCACCGAAAACTGTTTACACATAAGCGTAAGTAATTTTCTGTGCAAATTCAGAGAAACAGAATTTCAAGCCTCAATGAAGCTCAAATTAAGGTGCCACAGATATTCCTCCAGATATTACCCTATATATTCTGCAGAACAAGTGCAGTTTCAGGCTTCCCTCTCATCATCACATTTATTCACAAGGAAAGTCCCACATCTTTGAGATGAAGAGCACATAAAACCTCTCTAACATTATAATAGTGCTCTAATACAGATTTGACATACATGGGTCCCAAACAATGCACTGCAGAAAAGTTTTAGACTTCCTTAATAGATTGCCTCATTTCTAACTTAAAAACAAAATAAATTTAAAGTGACAGTATCTTAAACTGTAAGTGAATGCCTTCTTGAATTCTAGTCATCTGAGCACAGCAGTGAAAAGATAGGAACACCTGAGCTCTTATCCCATTTTAGCATCAACACCTTTTGTCACAACCTGTTTCACTGCCACCCATCAGTAAACTGGCAACACATACTTATTTCACAAGTGCGTTCTGAGGATTATAATTGCGAATTTCTCAGAAGACAAAAGATCTAGATTAGGGACTAAATTTTGTGACTTCTGCAAAATGGTGATAAATATTTTGAAAGACTGTACATTTCAGCCATGAAGAAACACAGACCCAATGCCTGATTCTTTTCACATTTACCCTGGTTTTACCTACAGTTTAATTCCACTAACTTCAATGGCGTTACGCCTGAGGTACTACAGTATGAGAAGAGAACCAGGCCTAAGTTCATTTTCAATAATATAGTGGTTAAAAATGTCTAATGATTTTTTTAAATAAAAAAAGTGTTTTAATTTAAATTAGATTTTTTTTAAATTACCTATTTAAAATGTAATTTTAAATTGACAACTTATATTAATAAGGCCTTAAGTCACTATAATCTACTAAAATAATTTAAACTAAATAAAAAATATAATATGTGATATGTTTGCTGCTAAATTTTAAAGAAAGTCAGACCACAGAACTGGTGGAAGTCACTGGTTTAGCACCTGGAACAAGAATTTGTAAAAGTGCTAAACCAGTTTTTGGACAGCAATAGCCTCTTCTGAAGGTGCAGAGAGAATACTTTCTTTATTTCAATTTTTTCCAACTAGTTTAGTTCAATGACTGCCTCCTTCAAAGCTGAGAAACCAACTGGGAATTGAAAACGCATGAGAAAATGAGATCTACTAGTTCTAAAATCTTGAAGGACATGGTGACCAGCCACAGTCAGTTAAATTCACTAACTACAGAAAAAACTTCCTTTGTTTAATAAAGCAGTTTGTTTTCAAGGCAAAACACGTTTTGATAAACTGTTTTTCCCTTATGTATCCAGCACAAGTAGTATTAAATTTAAAATGCCATTTCTGTGCATTTAAAATTCAATTTGAATTTCCATCCAATTAGAGCATGACACAAATTGCAAGTAAAAAATTAAATCTAGTAAATAAGAAATGCATCATTCACTATTTTCTAAGAATAGAAAGGTAAGAATGAAGAACCTAAATAAATGTAAGTTAAGCTATGCAATTGCTTAAATAAATGTATATAGATATAGTGTATCCTCCTGGGTAGCAAAAAGCAGCATTAAATTTAGTGTAAAGGCTATATTTAGTTGCAATCAACATGTTTTAATGGTTGCCAGCCAGTGAGAATCAACCTTTCTTCAGGAAAATAATGAAAAAGTACATGCAAAACATGATTAAAATTGATTATTTAAATCAAGGTTTCCTGCATGTTCATTTAAACTGATTAAAATTGGCAATGTAAATCAACCCACCCTGTTCAGAAATGACAGCAAGTTCACGTTATTCATATTATTAAAGGGGTAGACTATTTTGCCATTATATGTAACAGAAAGTCTTCAGAAGCTATTACAAGTTTTTCCTCTTATGAAGTTCAGTAATGTGTTAATCTTTAAAATAATTAATTATATGAGATTATTATTTTATTTACTAGTAAAAGCCTATGTAATTTTCTAGAATGAACTTTGGAAGACTAGCTAAACTCCTAATATATTAAGCACAGAAAACTGTTTTTATTCCTCATGTGATATAAAGGTGAGTAGTTAACACCACACTGAAGGAGGAGATCAATTTGGTACTCACTGTTACTAAATTTTCTATTAGCTACATAAAGCACAGTCAAAATTGGTATTTGGCCACAAGAAGTGAATGGGATGGCCACATCTTGTGATGGACTCTGCTACTTTTTATGTAGGTACAAACTTTGAAATGTTTAATTTCATAAATTAACAGTCCTCAAGTGTCAGTGTTTTTGAGGTCAAACTAGATGATCACAAACATCCTTTCTGGCCTTTAAAACAAAACAAAAAGGTAAACAAAAAAATCAATGACTCTCAAAGTTATGATCTACAAATTCACTCAGTTATATATAGAATCATAGAATATCAGGGTTGGAAGGGCCCTCAGGAGATCATCTAGTCAAAACCCCTGCTCAAAGCAGGACCAATCCCCAGACACATTTTTGCCCCAAAGCCTTAAATGGCCCCCTCAAGGATTGAACTGACAACCCTGGGTTTAGCAAGCCAATGCTAAAACCACTGAGCTATCCCTCCCCGCAGTAGCCAAAGATGTTAATATCAGACATCTGTTTGGTGTGCAGGCTGAATCAAGTTGGAGGTCTCAGTACAACTGTTGTCCACATCACACTGGCACCTTTGTTGTCAAACAAGCCAAGAACTGAGTGAAACTGAGGACAGAACCACCTTCTCACCCCAAGTATGTTCCCTCCAGTTTTATAAATGAAGCATGGTGGCAGGACAACATGAAAAAGGGAACTTTAGTCTCAAATGCTGCAACACAAACACCTTAAATGAGCTCTCACTAAAATGTAGTTGTGTATCTAGCTGCACATGCACCATGCTAAAAATATACCAATACAATAAAATAAACTCAGCATTTCTAAATATTTACACCTCTCTGTGTATGTTATAGATTAAAATGCTTAAATGCTTAATGTGTGCTTTCACTTGCCACATTGCTCTAATACCACAATTTATTGTTGTTTGTGTTTTACAGTTCAATATTCTACAAGTTCCTCCAACATGTGATCTTTTTAGATGGCAAAAGCAACTAGCTTTTTTTTATGTATTCGTTATCAGAATGTTGCACAAAAAGAGAAATACCCAGAATTTACATTAAAAAGAAGAGTCTCTACATTCAGATGGCCAGTGGCCAAACAAGTTCTCTCTTGCCTATATGAGCTGGCCAGAGAAATAAAAAATGATCAGCACACACTGATCATATTTGAATTAAGTGCTAGCAACCCATATTGTGGTTATTGCATCCCCGCAAATTTAACATGGTGAAGGTAAAGAAAAGTCTTCACTCCTTCCTCTTGCTGAACAGGAGAGATGCCCCTCAGGGAGTCCAGATGACAGTGGGATTCCAGCTGTCAGTTCTTAGAACTCTGGGCTTTGGGTACATCCATTAAGGTGACTTCAGATCCTTCAAGTTCCTGAAAGCTCTGCCTCTTGTCCAGGAAAGAGGCTGATTGGGAGAAAGGGGAAAACAATGAAATCTGAGCCTGAAAGAGAATGAGATTTCCTTAAGTGTATTGAGCAGTCTGCTCCTTAGTCTGAAAGGGACTGTGGCTGTAACAGGAATGATCAGAGAAGTAAACTGAATGAAACAATCTATAAAAAGTAAGAAGAGCAAAGAAAATTTACTCAGGACTCAGTTTGTGGGTAGCATAGGAATCACAACTATTATTCAAGTCTGGATCTATAAAAAGCAACAGAGTCCTGTGGCACCTTAAAGGCCTGGTCCCCACTAAGCCCCCACTTCGGACTAAGGTACGCAAATTCAGCTACGTTAATAACGTAGCTGAATTCGAAGTACCTTAGTCCGAACTTACCGCGGGTCCAGACGCGGCAGGAAGGCTCCCCCGTCGATGCCGCGTACTCCTCTCGGCGAGCTGGAGTACCGGCGCCGACGGCGAGCACTTCCGGGATCGATCTGGAATCGATTTATCGCGTCTTAATCAGACGCAATAAATCGATCCCAGAACATCGACTGCCTGCCGCCGGACCCTCCGGTAAGTGAAGACGTACCCTAAGACTAACAGACGTATTGGAGCATAAGCTCTCGTGGGTGAATGCCCACTTCATTGGATGCATGCTTATGCTCCAATACATCTGTTAGTCTTAAAGGTGCCACAGGACTCTCTGTTGCTTTTTACAACAATTACTGTAACCCAGAACTGTGCAGGACCAAACTAGAACACTGCATTCTCCTCCTTCTGTTCCAACTTCTGTTCATCATTCCTTCCAAAATAATGCAATGGTCCAGAGTTTAAACATTTACATGAGGTAGACACAAGGACTTATACAGCAGGCCTGATACATGGGAGACAAGGCAACACATTAAGGAATCCTACCTGATAATCTCTGCTAAAATTGTGTGGATGACCTATTCATTTTATAATATTTCAAGTATGATTTGTAGTTTACATTAAATGAAGTTTGCAGCAAAATGTTAAATGAATAAATAATACAAAATAAAGAATTGTTAGTGCTGCCCACACTGGGGTGGAGGGCTGGAAGCATGTTGAAATTAAAACATACCTATTACCTAATGTCACAGGAGTAGAGCAGTATAATAAAATTGTGTCAATTTCATTTTTAATCTTTCTAAGTCACTGGCTCTTGTCTATTTTATAGAAAGGAAACACATGAACAAGGTCTGCTTTAAGGCTTTCATAGTCTCCGTGTGATGGTCCAAATCAGAGCACTTCACAGATACAATCACTAAAAACATATTTTCCCCCACTCTGAGCTTTCATTTACCTAATCAAAAATGACTAGGAACTCATGGCTTGATTTTCAGAAGCCCTCGGCATCCATTGCTCCTGTTGAAGTCAGTGGGAGCTGAAGCTACTCAGCATCTTTTAAAAATCAGATCTCTTTAGTCATAATAATGATGGACAGGAGTCCAACAAGTCTTTGGGAGGCAAGTTGGGCTACTCTCCACTGTAAAGATCAATTAGGAGCTTATATACCAAACTATTTGCTGACATATGTGGCTGAATACTAACAGCTTAAGCAACACTTACTAACTTAATGATCTTAGCACCTTTGAGTATATCTTTATACTCAAATTAATGAAGACAAGTTTGGCATAGTATTTCCCAATTTGTTTCCAATGTCATGCAATGCACAATTGGTAAACCGCATATTGTGATGTTCCTAGAATGGCAAAATATTGATTGTTGCTGACAAGCTTTTGTTGAAGATATCCTATAAGTAACAGTTTCACTATGAAGTATTTTTTTCCTGTGGATGGTTAATTGTTATGATATCCATGACTGTCAAAAGCACAGCTCTGTGAATTGCTTATGAGAGAGTAAGAATTTATTTTTTATGTTCATGTGTTAAAAAAAGGAATTGAAGTCAGTAGTGTTTTGCAGCCCCATCAAGCAGGTGTGTCTGAACAGTTAAAGAATTAGCAGATGCCTACAAGCAGGAACATATCAGGTTGTCTTTTTGGGTGGAGACCATATGACTATCAGGAAATAAGCAGGATGTTATTTTACTCTCCCACTTAGGTAATTATCAAAATCTGAAGTAAAACACATAGGTTGTAAGATTTTGTTTACCACTTGAAAGAAGTCAGCACAAACATAATATAGACTATTTCACCTACAGATATAAACCAAAATTCACAACCCTTGCTAGATAGAAACTCTGTAACTGCTCAAAGATATTAAAGGAAGTAGAAACTATTTACCTACAAAGTCCAACATAGTCTTTCTGCTCAGAAGTTTTCAGTTATGACTACTATTAAATTAAATGAAAAGGGGGGGGGGGTGATAAAGCTTGCACCTAACAAACTGGTGTTTCTGGACTGGCACAGAAGTGAAATGGGGTACAGAAACCTCCTATGACAGACAAGCCTACTTTTCTTGTGGTGGAGGTTCAGAGACAACTACTTTTAAAAGCAAAGTCACAAGACCTCAGAGAAAAGGGGTAGAGGAGGTCAGAACCCTTTCTAGCACTATCATGGCTGTTGCAGCATTATATTTATTAATCCTTCCCTTTTTTCTGTCTGCAGTCTCCATTTTCTCCTCAGAAACCATGCCTGCTGGCCCAAGGCTCTTCAGTCTCTCCTCTGCAGGAGACACCAGATCTGTCTGTATCTCCTCATAGTGAGGTGATACAGCTTTCATTTAAGTTTTTAGTTACTATGGATATGGTCTTTTGCATGCAAAAGTGAATAAGGAGGGTGAAAACCTTCCTACGAGATGAAGGCCTTGATGTCACCTTTGCAAAGAGAGACTTCTTGAATGTTCTCTTCCTCTCCTCCCCTCCCACCAACCTGTCTGGGAAAATAGGTTTTCTTCCACACCATCCTGTTTGCAGTAGGTCCCTTCGCCTCAGCAGAAAACTGTCACAAACCTCCCGCCTTCAGCAGACACACATACATTCTCCTGACATATATTGTTCCAATCCATCTAACACACCCAGGAGGGAGATAACCTCAAATGACCACCCTGCTATCCCAAGGACCAGCTTAACCCCCCCCCCCCTTGCCTTAGCAACCCCCACAATCTGCACTCCAAACCCCTTTTAATCTGCCGAGGGGAAAAGCAGCTTCCCATCCCCCGTCCCCGCCCTGGTGGAGAAGCCAGGTCCGCTGCCCGCACCCCAACGCATATCCCTCCTCTGCCTCATAGGCAGCCAGCACCAACACGCCCCCTTGCCCAGCGTGCAGCCAGCTCCGTTCCGCTCGCCTCCCCCTGCCTGCACCGCCCCGCACCCGCCCTCTCAGCGGGCAGCAGCTCCCACCTCGCCAGTCTTCCCCCAGCCGCCTCGCCCACTTGCCGGATGGGCAGCCAGCTCCAATCCCTCTCCCTCCGCCGCCTTCCTGCCCGCGGGGACCAGCCCCCGCCGACCTCCCGTATGCTGGGGCCCGGCTCCAACCCAGCCCCCGCCCCTCCACCCTGCCTCCGGCCCAGGCGCGGCTGGGGGGGGGGGAGGGGCGCCTGGTGGGTGCGAGGGGCAGGGGCGACCCCGACTCTGCCGTCGCCCCGCGCCTGCCCTGCGAGGGGCGGAAGCAGGCTCAGCCTAGGCAGGGCGAGAGCAGGCCCGGCCGCGCCGTCCCCTCGCGTGGGCGGGGGGGAGCCGGGGCCAGCCCGTGTCTCCGGCACCTGAAGCGCGGCCTGCTCCGGGGGCGGCGGGGAGCAGCCCGTCCCCTCGCACGCACTCACCGCCGGGTTCGCCATTACGCGGCGGCGGCCGCCTGGCCGGCACGCGTGGGGAGAGATGCCCCGCGCCTGACAGCTCCCTGCCTCGGCCAGACTACGGGGGAACGGGGCGGCGGCTCCCCTCCCCCCTCGGGGAATCCCCCTGCCGCTCCGGCCCCGCGGGGTGCGCAGGCAACGGCTGGCTGGGGGCACCACTTACCGGGTGGCTGGCACAGGCCCGGGAGGAGGAGCGGGAGGAGGCGGCGCGGCGTGATTTGCTCTTCCCCCGCCCGGGCAGGGAAACAGGAGGGCTATTGGCGAAGTTTCACTAGCTCCGCGCCGCGACCCCACCAGCCCCAGCGAACCCGAGGGGACGGGCTGGGGGGGGCACATTTGCATATTTGTCACCCACTCGCTGATTGGCCGCCCGGCCGGGGCCGCCTCCGCTGGCTGACACGGTGCCTCCGCGGGAGGGAGGGAGGAGAGCGGGTCTGCAAGCCGGGGAGGAGTGAGCGAGCGAGCCAGGGGTGTGAGGCGGGGAGGAGCGCGCGAGTCTCCTTCCTCGGGACACCTCCTCACGCTTCTACAGCCCGCAGGGGCGGGGGTCGCCGCCCTGGGCGGGGAGGGGGGCGGGGCGGGCGCATCCAGGCCGATGAAAGAATCAGAGCCGCTGATAAAATGGTGCGTGAGAGCAGCGATGCGCTGATCCAATATGGCCCCCTTCACTGACAGAAGCCAATCCCGGGCGCGTTTACTCTGGAGGTTCCCGCAGAGACCTGGATGCTGGGGAAAGCCAAGGGGCGAGCGCGGCGCGGCGCGGCGCTCCGGCGGACAGTGGCGCCCTCTTGCAGCTGCGGGCGGCCGCGGCCTCCTTTCCAGCCGCCGGTCCCAGCCCTGCTGCCGTGGCTCGCACCTGCTGGGCCAACGTGCGGGGAGAGGGGAAAGGGGTTATCCCCCGGGGTAAGGACCCCTTCGGCTCACGTGCAGGCCCGTTAAATACCGACCGCCTCATCGCCCACCCCACAGTTTTCCTCATAAAAAAACTCCCGGGGCTGTCTCCTCTAGAAAGCCCGGGCCCCCCCCCGCTGCCTGGCGAATGCAGCTGCAGGGGGGACATGCTGCGGGCGGCGGAGTAAATCCTGTCTGCGTGACGCTGCAGTTCTGGCGGCAGGGGCAGGGGCTCCGCCGGCGGGGTTCTCTGCTACCAGTTACTCCCCTGCAGCAGCGGTGCGCTCTGGCTGTGCCTGACTTTTAGTTCAGTCAGAAAACTGCACTAGTGTTTCCACTTCATTTTAAACTAAGAAAGATACTTACCACTGCTTGGTTCCTAGGGTCCAGGCGTAGGAAGGGTGCATACTAGACAGAGTGCTGACACCAGCCTCAATACTCGTACTCGTTTAAGGCCATTTTTTTAAAGGGCCTCTATCACTGTGCTAACAGCTGTGACAGTATATCTATTTCTACATGCAAAAAACAAAAACAAAAAAACCACACATTTGTAGATGCACATTATAGTTCTTTAAACTTGTGCTGATACCCACACACTTTTGTAAAGCTCTGAGAAATATGGTTGAAAAGTGTGATTTAAGGACAAAATTAAACAGACAGTACTTGATGTACAAATACATTTTTTATGTGCATCATTTACTTGAGGACATTTGAAAATGTCTCTTAAATTATAGGTCTCCCCACCAAGAAATTAAGCTACAGTTTCAACTCTCTATGATACATGGATTCTCCTGTCTGAAATGTCTTCCATCCTCAGCATTTTTGTCATTAGTCCATTAACAAAATATTTTATATACCTGATACCATGTATAACATTTATGTATCACAATAATGTCACTTTAAAGAATGGATCATGCACTTTCTGAATAGCTCAATTAAATTTCAATATATGCATATTGGAATATTATATGGATCTTAATTTGTTGTACTTGTTTGTGTATTAATTTGAGACAAATTTTAAATGTGATACTTGGATACCCCTACTTCAGTAATTCTTTTTCCTTCAGTAAGGAAAGGTTTTAATCCTATGTAAAAGTTTCTAAGCTTGTAAATTCTCCTCTACGTACTAGTCCTGATGAATTACCCCCATTTACTTCCTAATCCCACTCCCACACTATCAACTGCTCTTTCCATACAGTATTTTGGGAAATAACATAGCGAGTTTTTCCAATCATTTCTTATCTCCCAAAAGAAATGAACCAGCACTCCACTCACTCATCCCTCAAAGCAAAATAGATAAATGAACACACTTACATAGGGAGAGAAAGCATGTATTATTTATAATCATTTCAAATTGCCATTAGTCAGCCAGTTGTCCCACTTCTGTAATGTGGCTGTCAGCACCATTATAATTTTGGTAAATATTCTCAGAGCTGTAGCCAGGCAGAATGGTAGAGCCTTAAACTAAAAATACTGGCCCAGAATGGCATTACATGTGAGTCACTAGTGCAATTGAAGATTAGGAACATGGAAATAGTCACTTTGTATTTTGCTCACTCATTGCCTGGATGAACTGCAAAGATCCCATTTGGAAGCTTGATGCTCTGAATAGGAAGTTCATCTTCATAAAGTCTAAAAAATGCTTTATTGTTTTCTTGATGGAGGAACATACAATTCTGGTCCTCTAGGACTTAGACAATGGTTTCAGTCTTCAACTGGTGGTTCAGGGTGTTTTGAATCCCTTCCTTTTTGTATGGGTTGGAGGTGGACAAATTTGTATAACATTGATTCAAAGGTTTGCTACCACCTCTTATGATATAACCAATGTACTATGATTTCCAGGAAACACTGGTTCACCATCATTTGAATTCATGTGTTAAAGAGGACCGCTGTCTTGGTCTGAAGCCCACTGAAGTCCAGGGAAAGGTTCCCAGTAGCCACTGGGCTTTGGATCAGTCCCTAGACTCCATTAGTGGCCATATGGAGTACTCTATGGCTAAAAATCATGGTTTCTGAAGAGCAAGTAATAGTTGGGGAAGGAGGTGGGGTTAGGGAGAGAGCTGATGAGCAAACTGGCTGAAGGTGCAAAAGGTGGTAAAATATTGTCTGGAAATGATAGGCTTATAAATGGAAATTAAACAATGGGGGGACCTTCTGCTGGAATTGCATTCTGGCTGCTACCCTCTACCCTAGCTGTGCCTTCCATTCTACCTCATGCTAGGGAGCTGCTACACTTTAACTTTAAGCAGGAACTAGCAAAGGGACTGCAATCAGGGATTGCTGAAAAGAGTTTCTCACTGTTGTGAGAGCTTATTTGGAGCAGTAACCGTCATGAGGTTTCTTTCTAAGTAACAGTGAGGGCAATTAAGCAGAGAGGAGGTCTTTTCTGGCTCTCTTTTGATTGACTGAGTTGTCATTTGAATCCCAGCACATGTAGAGCTACTGTAGGCTAGGGAGCCAAGCATTTCTAAAAGGCCAGAAACCTCCAAGAAAAATGCCTTGGAGTGGCAAAGGGGGAAAGCAAAGCTTCAAGTAACTAAATGCTTTCCTAGCTGTAACTCCAGACAGCAGGAGGTCTGCACACTCTTGAAACTGCCAAGAGACATACTGAACTGGGAATTTTCCCAGAAGGAGAGTCCAAACCTCTTCATGACTGACAAGTCCAGCCTCCTGGCGCTGCAAGCAGAGGAAGCACAACTGAGGGAATGACAAATCTGGATATAATGAAGAACACGTGTTTATAAAGAGGGGTTTTAAACATCAATGGCTGGAGCTTGGCTGGTATTAATCTGTGTAGTTCTACTGACTTCCAGTTGATGATCTGGCTCCAAAACTATATCACTTGCACCCACAAAACTATAGGTGAAAAATCACCTGTGCCTTTTTGAAAATGTGGCATTACAAATAACTTCATAAACTCATCAGCATTGCTATTCTTTACAGATGCAACTCTTCTCTCCTGAAAAATCCCAACTTCTTTTTTGTAATTTTGTCATTTCATAGTCAGAATTAATCTACTGTATATTCCTCTGGTCTAGCTGTTTGCTGTCACACTACCACATATGCCAATATAAGCATTATTTAATTAATGAATAATTGTTGATTTATTGTGCCTAAGAGATGAGCAAATTATAGGAATGGACATAAATGTATGATTCCTTTTATTGTACAAATTAGGAAGATATAATACAGAAAGGAAATTATATGCCACAGAACCAATTTAATAAATTGTTGCTTCCTAAGGCATAAATATATTGGAGCAGATTAGATGGATTTAATTCAATTGCATGTAGTGAAATTAGATTATTACTAGTGTAACTCTCAAATGCTTGTATATTATAACCTTAATAACTTGACCCTCAGAAAATAAATAGTGTTATGTTAGCAACTATTTTTGGCAACCAGAACTGTAGGCACCTAGACACAAGCTTTCTTTGACCCCATTATTGCACACAGGCAAAATGGGTATTTTTACTATCTTTTTGGTAGTAACTGAATAATCCTATTTTAAATGTTTTGTGCCTTGAGTCAATAATTGAAACTTTTCAATGGTATGTCAAAGAGATGACCTTCTTATGACTTATTCTTCAAATTCTTATTACCAAAGCAAACAGATGTCTTGCCTGTATTGCTAATTGTATCTTACACTACTAAAGGGAATACTCTTTAAAAATCTAACTTTTCAATATTTATGCCCACTGTTTATTTTCACATTTCAGTTTGGAGAATGAAAATAAAGTCAGTTTCACTTTTGTTTAGAGTCAGTTTTTGTGCTGCAATATTTGCTTTTCAAACAAGACAGTCCTGGGATGTATTTCTTTGAAGACAACAGTCTTCCTTGATACATTAACATTTTATTGGCTAAATTTTGAACCACATAAAGCTAGCAAAGTCTATTTTTTAAAGAACTTAAAGTAGACTGAAGTAATCCAATAGGCTTTGGATCAGGCCTTTATAGAAAGTGAGATTCTTAGGACATTACTCCTATATGGTGAAAATCACCCCTCTGCAGAGGATTGGTACATGGCCAATTCAAAACACTCCTGTTGACTTTAATGCAGTATTGCTAACCTCAAGCAAAAATGATGAATCAAGCCCACCCCCTACAATCATGATTGAATTGAAAGAAAAAAACAAAACAAAAAAACCCACTATACTTTCTAGGCTTATTTACCTTCTGGGTTTTGAAGCTTTACAGTACAATTGGGTCATGTTTTCAAACTTCTCAGTAACCATAAGGGCCAGAAGCTTTCATTATATTAAATGAATGGTGTGATTTTAATAGTCACATGACTAAGAGCTGGGTTTTCAAGAAAAACCACACGCTTGTGAGACTTGCCAACTCTCACCATTTTATTGCAATGCTATCGTAGGGCCTAATTCAAAGTTCATTTACATTTACAGAAAATTTGAGGATGAATGACCAGAGTGGTCTATTCTGATAATTGTGGCTAGGATCCCCAATCCTCCCCTGTTAAATAACTCAATAGCATCAGCTTCTTCAGCCTGCTTACTTTCCCACAAAATTAATTAGTGTCTTAAGAATTATCAGAAGCAGGAAAACTAGTATTTGTATTTAAAACAAAAGTGGTCAGGCAGTAATTGAAACCTACAGTACCCTTCAGACCAGTGGCATAGCCACAAGCTCACCTACACAGATACTGCTTTTCTTCTGTAAAATGCTTTGAGATCTGTGGATGAATATCTGGAAGTTCTAAGTTATCACTTCTCTTTATCACTTCAGTCTGTGCTCACTTTCAGATTGATGATTTCTTGTTTGTACTCATACTTCTACTCCCACTCCTACCAGTCATAGCACAGGGGTGATAATCTGCTGGGAATAGTTATGGCAAACACTGTTGTAGCCTGCATTAAAAAAAGATGAGAAGTGGTCACCACTTCTCACTAATAAAAATCAGCCCAACTCTTAGTTTGATTCTACATGAGGGGGAGGGCTCATAGAAAGGGTATAGTCTTGCTGTGGCCTTCATTCAGAAAATGAATAAGCACATGGTTAAATCTAAGCAGAAGCATGAACTCCATTGACTTACATTTTAGGACAGAACACTGATTTTTGTTTTATTTTTTGTAAACTTCAGCCCAGTTACTTAGAGAAGGCATTTGCTACTAGCCACATTGGCCATGCTTAACTTTAAGCATGTGCATAAGTGGTTTGCTGGATCAGGGTCTAGATACTCAGGCAGGTAGAACAAGGTGTCAGTGTGTGACAAGCCTGGAGGCGCTTATTCTTGAGATGCAAATATACTTAGCCAACTGTCAATTTCACCAGGTCTGATGGATCTTCTAGGTGGCTAGACTGGAGTTCTCAAAAATGGGACAAAACTGACCCTGGGACTGAAAACAGTGATATTCCTGTTTATGGGGGTAGCATCATTGATTGTAAGTGACATAACCACAAGTGGGTACAGCCCTCAGCACACAAGTCAGTTAAAATGGTCACAGGCAAGGATTTTCCTGTTTTGCCTTATGATCACAGACATGCTGGCATAAAGCTTGCTGCAAAATTGTCTATTCAATTATAATACTTATTTCCTCATTCCTATTAATCCTTCTATTAGACTAACAGTGAAATCAACATTCTGAAAATTGTTCTCACTTGATGCAATGTCTTATATTCTAATACAACAAGCTTCAATGAGTGTCTGATCACAAGATGCCTGTCACTCCAAGTATAAGAAGTGTGAAGGTTTGGGATTACTTTCTACAGAAAGAGAACCATTTATCTGATGCTATTTCATATACTAGATCATGACTGAGTAGTAATAATCATGATTCCAGTGCTTAATTTGTAATGAAAGAGGTGCCAGGGCTCAAGCAATTTGGTGTTGAGGCTCAAGCAATTTTTGTACTTTCATAACTGATATGGCAAGCCCAGAGGGGCTGGGCTATGAACTGCCAAGCCCAGAGATGCCGGGGCTCAGTCCTTGCAAGCCCTGGCACAAATTAAGCACTGCATGACTTAATCCTTAGAATCTGAAACATAAGGTTCCTCTTAACTTTTTGCTGCTTCAACTGCTGAATACTTAAGAGCTCTTGCTGCCCCCTTGTGGTATTTAAGTGGATAAACTATCACATTACTCTTTCGGGCAAGTTTATGCATCAGTCAACATACTGGATGGATGAATATGAAACTTTTGCTATTAAAAATAATAGTGAAGTTGTTTCAGGGTTCAAGAGTAAGGGCTTTCATCTTGCAGATATTCTGCAATTTAAAATCGGTGTATATTTGTATGGCTAGTTTTTGCTATAAAATGGTGTTTTGCTCTTTGATGAAATCCTTGTGATACATACACAGAATGAAAGTGCATTCAAAGAACTATTTTTATGAATTTTCTTTATTTGGATATTGGTCAAACCTTTCAAACCAAAGCTTCAAAAAAAAAATCTGCAAGACTAGCTCCCTTTGTACTAAAACTGTATCCAGTTTGGTGTCTGTACATCCAAATGTGGTGACTTTCATTTGGATTGATAAATAGGATTTTTGTATCATTTACCCACTAAGAAATCCATTGAAAATCTGGCCTTTAAATATTTAAATTCATACACTTCATTTTTATATATAGAATCATTTTATTAAGAATTTGGTTCTTAGGCAATATAGTGGATCTGATTGTGCTTTCATGTCAGTTTTACACCGATACTTAGTTGACTTCAGTGAAGCTACTGATGCAAATATGAGAATTGATTAAGTTCATTCTTCTGAATTAAACACAGGACTAAGGGAAGGAACTGATATTGACTGGCTGACTAACTTTGGGCCAGTCACTTAACATATTTGGCCTTGTCTAAATTAGGAAGATCTCCCCTTGTTCATAACTGGTGTCAGTAATAGTGCTAGATAGTTTGACTATAAGTGTGTAGGTAGGGACAAACCTTGTTCAGTACCATTTCAGAAACAAGCTAAGACTTTTAGTTTAAGTGTAGTATATACCAGGAAGTTGCCAAGCAGTTTCAGTGCACAGAGACTCTTACAGCACATTTTCCATGCCCAGCACTAAAGAAAAGGAAAGAAATCAAGGTTTTGCACACTCCATGAAATATAAGAAGTCTGACCATATATTATGTGGAAACTTAATTTCACAGTCATTGCCATTCACCTGGAGATGAGCCAGTAATATGCCTTCCATAATAAGTATAAGAAACTATTTAAATAAAACATGTAGGTTAGTAAATAATATTTAATTTAATTTGACATTAGATTGGCTACAATAAGAAACAGTTGTCACAGTGTAAGTAGATGCATTGTTAATCCAGTGTGGCCAAAGACAGTTTTTGGCAAAGTAATAGCTGGTGGCATAGGTGTTGGTCCTCCTAATCTGAGGTGTGAGCTCTTCTCCTAGCCTATTCACCTCAATGAATTTAACAACCTAACTGGGACTAAACAGATTGAAAATTTTCTTCAGATAATACTAATAACTCTGAAAAGTCAAAAAATGTGGAAGGCTTTGGAACGGGGTGCAGACTCACCACAGTGGCACCTCCTGCTGGTTCGTTTGTGAATTAGCTCCTTCAGCAGTGCACCTTCACTAGTGGTGTCTCGCCCAGCATTACTCTCTCGGTCTCCACTGTCGGACCCCCGGTCACACCCAGTCTGCGACATCCGCTTCTGGACACAGCCCTCTGGCTGTGCCTGCTGCGCTGGCTCTCCCTCCCATTCTGGGGGACCAGCAGCTTGTGGTTCTATCACTTGCCTTAGTGGCTCACTGCAGTCCTCAGTCCAGGGGTCGGCAACGTTTGGCACGCGGCTTGCCAGGGTAAGCACCCTAGCAGGCCAGGCCAGTTTATTTACCTGCTGATGCAGCAGGTTCGGCCAATTGCAGCCCCCATTCGCCGTGGTCCGCCTCTCTGGCTTGTTTTAATCCCTTCCACGCCAGAGTGGGGCAGCTGCCCCACTACAGACTTGTCTAAACAAAAGTTATACTGATTTAACTAAATTGAGGAATTTGGGGGAACTGTTAGCGTAGCCCTTAGGCAGTTTTAAGTTATATAAAGTCTGAACTAGCCCCTGCTAGGCCCCAACATCGGAGGCGCAGAAAAGTGTCTTAAAGCCAGTTCCTTTCCTACCTCTCTGCCCCCATTAGACATAGCCAAAGATCTGGCCCCTTGTATAGTTTACGGGCCACATTTAGTAATAAAAACAAATATAATACACTGTGACATACCAAGAAAACTACATACATGGAACTGTGCTTATTCCTCACTAATGATGGGAAGACCCAGTGTGAACTAGAGAGTTGGCAAACAACCATAATTAAAAAAATAAGGTGCATATGTATTTTATTCAGTTATTGATTGTAGCTTTTATTATATTTCATATCATAATAGTAAACCTGAGAATATTTTATTCACCTGAGTGAATAATTTGAACAGACTAGTTAAAAAATATAGCCTCACTTTCTGCTGATAGACTAACCACAAGCAGATTATTAAAGATTTATATTACAGTAGCACCCAGGAACTCCAATTATGGCTGGGGTTCTATTATGCTGGATGCTATGTAAAGACACAGGGTGAGCTCCTGATCCTGTTGAAGTAAATGGAAAAACTCCTAATGACTTCAGTGACGCCAGGATTTTACCCATAATTTTTGCACTGAAGTTAACAATATAGGAAATTATGAATGCCTCAAACGGATTCCTTATGCACTGAATAAATTAAAGTCTCTTTTGAATCTTGATTTGCTGATAGCAAATATTTGAAATGTGCTTGCTAGTGGATTGGTGAGAAATATATATGACATATCAATATTCTTAATAAAGAATAAATTAGACACTGAAAATCACTTTTTCTCTTTGCAAATATTCATGAGCAAATTTATCTGTTAGCTAGCAAACAGTACATTGCAAACCTTCAATATCTGAACTTTTAAATGTGTGCTTTATTGGTTACTTGTATAAGTTACATGCTATTGTTTCTGTTTCCTGAATGGGTGACTTATGTAACTAGCCAGCACTGATCAAATTTAGAATATTGCCGTCAAATCCACAATTTAAAATTTGATTTTGGTGGATGTTTTAGCATTCATCTTGCATTTTGTGAATTTTCATGCTAGCGAAGTTTGACCACTGGAGTGTCATGGAAATCTAACAAGATACTCTATCCAAACAAATAGAAATTATTTCTTAAATTTGAATGAATATTCATCGACTCCCCCCCCCCCCCCCCCAACTGTTCTCTCAGCTCTAATGTTTCTTGGTGGAGGTTTAGCATCCAGGTCAAGATCAATGTGGTTAAAAGAGCTCTGAATTTCCCCTCCCTCTTACCTCCTTTGTTGGTTCCTGTGGACAACACCAACATCTTGCCTTTCATTCATAGTCATAACCTGAGCATCATTTTCAACTCAGACCTCTCACCAGGAAAGATCCTCACATCCAGGCTATATCTAAATCTTGCTGATTTTTCTGCATAACATCTCTAAGATAAGGCCTTTCCTATCCAGCCACAACTCTCCTCCAAGGTTTTCATCATCTCATGTCTTGATTACTTCAACATACTTTTCTCTGGCTTTGACAAATGCAGTCTTGCCCAGAATGCTGATGTTTCGTCCACTTGTTAAATTTATGCTTTCTCCCACGCTGCCCCTCACGCTTGATAGGTGCTCCCTGTAAACATATTTACACCTACTCCATTATTCTCTTTCAAATTCCTCTTTAAGCTTTCCTTTTCCATCCTGCCTGATTCAGACTAACACGGCTACCCCTCTGATACTTGTTTACTCCATGTCATCTCTGAATGTGTGAAGGTGACTCAGAATAGGCTAATTAACCTGGTAGGGGAAGTGAGAAGCACTAATTGAAGATGGAGCCCATCTGGTCAGAAGCAGGCAGGGCTTGTATAAAGTCAGGAAGGCAGCACACTGAACTGCTATGTGAAAATCAGAAGAGAAAGAAGAAGTCAGGGCAAGTTAGAAGATCTGGGATATTGATATAGCAAATACGTGTTTACCAGAATGGATGATTGTGAAGAGAACTTCCAGAGAACAGTAGAAGAAGCTCAAGGAAATGGTTGTAAGGGTTGAAACCATATAAACCTTGGGTGCTGATTGTAGGGTCCTTGGGCTGGAACCTGGAGTAATTCTTGGGCTCAGGTTCCCCTACTAGTCATTGGAAAAGTAGCACTCTTTTGACTAGAAAGATTTACCAGGACAGCAGGTCTTGTGAGATTTTTTTTTTTTTTTTTTTTTTGCTACCTCAGCAGGGAAATGCATATAGTAATCTGGCTGGGGGGATAACAGGAAGAAGAAGCAACAGCATTGCAACTTGTGAACAAGAGGGGCTGTGGTGTAAGTGAGTGACAGAAGGGGATATCAATCCAGACAGACCTAATCCCTAGTCACAGTAACAAGGGGGATCTCCAGTGGTAAGTAAACCCTGTTACAATGCCTCCAAAAAGTTTGACAATGGTTAGGTTGCTGGTGAACTGAGGTCTGTTTATCATGTTGACAACATAGTTTAATTGTTTTACATCTGTCTGTAGCCACCTATTGTCCCTTGTCTGGTAGTTAGAATGTAAATTCCTTGGGGGTATTTTAGTCCTGAATCATGACTAGGCCTCCTAGGCCATATCGTAATACAAATAATATTGACAGGCTTATACATGCTAAAGAAGGGCCCACCAATAGTTTATTGCTGAAGTTTCAACTTAGTATTTTTTATTTTATAAAGTTTAATATTTATAAAATACTCCTGATAAATTCCTCTCATTGGAGGAGAAACAACCACAATACATTATTCAATAACATCCTTTTTTTTAAATTACAGAAAATGAGATTATAGACTGCCCCCCCCCCCCCCCGATCCTCTCCTCTTAAGATCTCACAATGGAGAGCTAAGGAGCATTGCCATTACCCAGCCTCATCTAGTTAAAAACACACTGAGCAATCCAGACAGAACAGAAGAATAATCAGATTCAGAAGAATCTAAAATTGTTCAAACTCATGCAGGAAGTTGATTGCAGAACTCTGTTACAGAGCAGTGACAGTAAGCCAATGTTATGGGACAGTGGGTGGTGATAAAGACTGTGAGACTAGGACAAGATATATAGAAAAGCTACTCTATCTTATTGAAAATGAGATGGAAAGACAGGCTGCATGATTATAACAAATCACTATTTATCTACTAAAGACTTAAGTGTCACTAGACAGCTCAGTAGACAAGCTATCATAGGAGGGGTGTTGATTTAGTAGAGATTAATTATAGCCTCCAGCACACCAAGTTTATTATGTCCAATAAGCATGACAAACAACTGGAGGAACAGGTTTGTCTTTACACATGATAGTGTTCTTCTTCCTCAAGGCCTGACTCATGAAAGAATAATTGAGTATTTAGGTTGAACTGTTTATTGTTCGTGTTTAACGTATGTGTAGGATGTAGATTTTTATTTTCAAATATATATTCCAAAATTCATTTGGATAAGCCTGATCCTTTAGTTCTGGTAACACTCATCTAAGTGATAACTGGACTTGCAGGCCATTCTGCATGATGTGAGAGCAGGGGCATTTCCTAAAAGGAAACCTATGTATTATAAATTTAAAAAAATACATTGTCAATCTTCCTTGGTTAACTATAGGTTAGTTGGGGGGTGGGGGTGGTTGTTAGAAATTTTAATGGAAGATGTCAAAATCCCATTCAAATGAATGGGAACATTTGAATCTTAATTTTGACTGTTTGGGGATGAAAATATCTTAAAAATATAAGAATTTTCTATGGATTGGAAACATTAGTTTGTGTCCGAAGGGGGTAGGTGGGGGGAATACTGGGTAGCAGTGTGCCCATAGGCCTAGCCTTGAGTAAGGACAGGAGTGTAGGTGTAAGCAGTGCCGAGGCAGGGGAAGACCCAGGAGGGACTGTACCTCATGCGCTCACTGCATAGAATTTCATCTCAGCTCTGGGAGTTAGTTATCTGCTTCTGGCTGTTACCAGTAGTATATTAAGAAATACCCATGCTGGCTTAGCTGTACTGGCAGTATGTCAGCTCTGCCCTCTCCTCCCAGTGTATTCAAAGCCATAGTCTAGCCTAATTAAAATGCAATGGCATTGTATAAAGCAATGGTATGCCCTCACCTGAAAAACTGATTGCTGTAACTTCTCAGTTAAAAAAAACTGACCTTTGTCATCAGTAAGGTTTTTTTTTTTTTTTTTTTTTTAGCAGAAGTTTTTTTTATAATTGGCAGTATTTATTTTTAAGCATTTTTTTTCTAATAAAATTTCACAGTTGCAGGAAATTATGGACAGGTCATATAATAGATTTTGAGATTGAAAAAGTTAGGTTCATAACCATTAAAACACATGTAAATATCAAATGCCAAAAAGTACCAAGTAAATATTCTTAAAATCCAACTCTAAGTTCTCAAGCAGCATTTTTCTACCTTTGCCTATCAGTAACTTTTCAATTATTGATAGAAATACTTTCAGTTTGTGTACAGTGAAATCAGCATTTACTAATTAAAAATCCATTCCTTCCAACCCTACTCATAAAATGCCCAAGCTTACTTCTAATTTTGCTGATGGAAGAAGGTTGAGTGGTTGGTTTTATAGGAGTTTGCATTTAATGTCCTATACACTGATGACAGTGTCATCTTAGGACTCAGGTAAGGACATACCAGTTCCCTCAAAGGTTTTATGTTCGGTATTTTTGATACTGGGAATTGGGGGTGGGGTCATGAGTCTTTCTGGCATGCAATACACTGAATAAATTGGTGGCTCAAACAGGGCTTTATCAAAAATTATGCTAGCTAAGGATGACTTAATTTGAATTTTATTGGACCAAGCTGCATGGCTTCAAAGTTGGCTTTGGACCTGATTTGTCCAAAGGCCTTGGAGGGAGGTGCTGTAAGGCCTAGTAAGCAATGATTGAAAACCACAAGAATCAAGGGTAAGGTCTGGTGTTCCAGAATCCCTAACTCTGATTTCCTGGGGGAGTAGAGATCATGATGTCAGCGAATCAGGCCATTCCAGCCTTTGACCAGTCTCTCCCTGAACTGAAAGGAGGCCAGCTAGTGAGAAGTGCTTTGTCAGCAGCAACATCTGATTCCTTGATTGCAGTTCCAGCCACTGCTCCATGCGAGTCTAGAAGTCTGAGAGATGAAGAGTTTGTGAACCCCTTATCTTGTCGTCCTCTAATGAGATGCCCCACTGTCTTTATTCTACAATTGTTGGGTGCGGTTGTGTGCAAGCATATCTGTATAGACACCTATCAAGATCAAACATGGAGGTGTCACTACACTGTCCATAGTTTGACCCCCCCCCCTTTAGGAGTTGTGGGGAGCATGCATGTGAGTCAATTATCCCACTGTAGGGGGTTTGCAGGGCACATCTTTCTAGCAGGCCAACACTCTAACCTCTGGCCAGGGCACTTCCACTAGGCGACCCTAGGTGGTCGCCTAGGGCAGCAGGATTTGGGGGGCAGCATTCTGCTGCCCTCAGCGGAAATTCAGCGGCGGGGGGAGGGGGGTCCTTCCGCTCTGGGTCTTCAGCAGAAATTCGGCGGCAGGTCCTTCACTCGCTCCGGGACTCGCTGCCGAAGTGCCCCAAAGACGTGGAGTGGAAGGACCCCTGCCGCCGAATGTTCAGAAGAGGAGTGCTGCTGCCTAGGGTGGCAAAAACCCTGGCACTGCTCCTGCCTCTGGCCAAGGTCTTTTGGCTGTTTCTCCCACTGTCAGGGTCCCAGGTGAAATAACAAAACAGCCTGCAATCAGCAAATGACATTAACCATCAGAAAGGAAAAGAAAATATCCCTTCAGAATATGGGCCTCTCAATTCAGAGTTCACTGGGTCTCCATGCCAGTATTACTCTCCTCTCCTCCTCCACAATGTTTAAAATGCCCTAAATATTGTCTCAGAACTTTCATTACTGTTCTGTGACATGTTTAAAATATCATATGTACATTTTGGTACACAAGAGTTAAACTTATGCTTACCATAAAAGGTTCTTCTGAAGTCTATTATATTTCTGCAGGGTTAGAAGGAAGGGTTGGCCATTACACAAGCACTGAAGTGTTAGGCAGAAGCTTTATTATCGGCTCTGAGATCATTGTTTAAATACTAGACAACTCATTTTCAGTTTTTTTTTTTTTTTTTTAAACTAGCTCAAGTTAGATTTTTTTGTTGGGGCTTTTTTGTTTGGTAAAATTCTTTGGGGTGCCAAACAGGGTGAAACAATTACCTCGTGTCTTATATACAACATTCCTGTTAATAGATCCCAGAATGATATTGGGGTGTGTGTGTTTGCAATGGTCTTACGTTGGCCCATGTTCAATTTGTGATCATCTATAACCCCTCAGATTATTTTCAGCCGTACTACTGCCTCCCCATTTATTCTCCATTTTGTGTTTGTGCATTTGATTCCCCCTCTCCCCTGCATCAGTGGAGTACTTTGCACTTGTTTCCATTGAATTTCATCTTGTTGATTTCAGACAAACTGGAGAATTTGTCAAGTTTCTTTTGGATTCTAATCCTGTCCTCCAAAAATGCTTACAACCCCTTCTACTCCATTATACATATCATTAATGAAAACACTGTCTACTGAGACCAACCTATTAATTTGACCTTGTTTTAATAGCTGTATACTTTAGTTTTAGTTTAATAATAGTAATATAGCTTGATATTTTAAAATAAAGTTGATACTGACTCATATTTATTTTAATAAGCACCATGGAATCAGATGGTTTGAGGACATGAGTGGTTACCAGCTGGTAATGTAAAAGCCTGACCAGCTCTCCACAATTAACCTTTGGTTCTCACCTAGGGATGGGTTACAGAAGTGATGTGAGGAAAGAGGGGAAGGACTGGGATTCCTTTTTTTTAAGAAGGTCATAATAGTTAATTTTTTTCATACACTTATTTGACTGTAATTGTGTACCTAAAGGGATAAACTCAAAGGCACCAAACTGATAAAAAGAAATACTTATTTAACACTATACATAATTAACTGTAACACTCACTGCCACAAGACATCATTGCCACAATCCAAGGCAACTTCACCTATATTCTCCTTCCATGACCTCTAGAGGACACCCACCCTAGACCTCTAGCTCATCAGCCATGACCTCACTTGGGCAGAGACTTCTTATCTCTCTCCTTTCTCTCCCCCGATGTTTTTTCCAGGCTTCACATTTCACTGCCTACTTGGGATATCACATTTCACTGTGATATCCCAAGCACTCAAGAGTGCCTAAACTGGCCAGTGGCTGCAGTGTGCTTTCTCTTTGAAGGCTGTGAACAGCTATAATTGCCAGAAGTGATAAGTTACCACCCAATTCTTCATGAGTAAGCACCTTTATTCTTAAGGTGAAAGCATTGTAGAAAAAGCATACAATAAGTTCCTATATGAATGCTAAAAGCTTACCAGAAATCACCCATGAGTCTTATGGAGCCTCAATAGGCCAAAAGTCCTTCCAATCCTTCCCTGGAAGCATTGCGTGCTTCCCGCCCCTCACCGCCACCAGACAGAATGTCCTGTCAATTTGCTGAGTGAAAAAGGCCTTGAGCCAATTTAAACTCAGGGTCGAACCAAAAGTTGTTGTGTGGTTTGGTTTTGTTTTGTTTTTTGTTTGTCGTCCCTTGAGCTCTGGATAATCCAGTTTGAAGTAGTATGTGTGAGCCTCTCCAGGAGGTGGTATTTCTCTGGGGGTGATGCAACCTGAGTGAATTTGTCTAAGCAGATGCCACTGTTCTTGGTTCCTGGAGGAACTGTGGATACCCTCCCCCATGAAATTGCATGCAATCCCTGGCCCACAGTGATACACAAACTTATACAGAAAGATCTCCCAAAGCTATTGAAGGAAATTGCCATATCTGTCACAATCATTAAAGCCAAAATCTTAGAAATTAAAAGTTTACACATCCATGCCAATAAACACCTTTTTCCATAAGACATACAAATTAGAGGTAGTCAAAATTTTTTCAAAACAATATTTTTGTTGGAAATGGCTTTTTTCAAAACAATTTTCCAAATATTTTTTCAAAATTCAATTAGCTTTAACAATCACAATTTCATTTTTTTTCTTCCCTTTGTGCTTCAGTGAGGGAAAGAAAGGGTGCAAGTTCATCTCCGTGTGTGTGTGCCCTCCCCCCATAAACAATGTATAAGGGATATAATGCCTCTCAGTATGAGGCATTACTTATAATTGTCTGGTGTTGAAGACACTTCCTATAAGGGCAAGTTGACCCATAATGGATAGTTATGGGTTTTATCACTTTTTTCTGAAGAATTTGGTGTTGACCAGTATCATACAGGTTACTGGCTTAGATGGACCATTAGTTTGATCTGATATGGAAACTCGCATAAACATCAAATCCTGGAAATGCACATATCACTAATTCTTTGTCTACTCAATGTGAATAAAGTATTCATAGATTGTATTAAGGAAAAGGAACACTGTGTCATAGTATACTGTATATGTCAAAAGGGGATGAAGAGGATTATGAATCAAACCTGAAAGGGTGTAAAAATGAATCAATACATCCAAAATGTATTGTGAGGAAAAAGGATTACCTAGGAAGTGAATAAAGCCAGTGAAAGTTTCTTTAAATAAATTGACTGCAAAAAGACATCTGACCACTAAGATACTGGAAGGAATTTAATAACCCAGGAACAGGATTTAGCTGGAGAATTAAATGTGTTTTATTCAGTGTTCAGAAGGTAGACTAAAGTTTAGATGTTAAAAATGGAAACCTGGCTAGCTTTTCTATTCTGCTTTCACAGAAACAGACTAGTACAAGTCTTGAACAAGTTACAGTAACTAAGGGGGGGGCGGGAACCTCAGCCCTAGAGCTGAACAGGTTACACCACAATCCTGACATGACGAAATTATTAGCTCAATAACAGATTTTTGAATAGCTCATTGGATGGGGTGGGGAAATGGTGAATGATGCTTTTTAGATGTAGAAGCTATTGTAGCACCTGCTTAAAATTCATAAGAAAACAAATTCAGGTGAGGTGAAATCACATTGTGTTCTAGAAGTCTAAAGAATGTACATGAGACTTATTGGGGTATAAATTTTCACAATTCTGTGGTCAGTAGTCAATGTGCTAACATGCTAGGGGTGAGGAGGAGAGGAAGAAGAACCCCAAAATTGTACTCTACATCCTGTCTGATTCTAAATCAGTATAAAGGTGAGTGTCTGATAGGCAAATACCTATAATGAATTATGTCAAATCCTGTGTAACCTAGGGTAATACTGTAGTAACTTTGTTGCCCTCCAGCAGCCAGCCCATACATAGACTGAGTCTGTTACTGATTCCCAGTTCATGGTTCTGGTCTTGGTCTTCTTGATCAAGAAGTAGAGGCTCGTGCTTCTAGATCCAAAGCTCCCAGATGTAGTCTCCAGTTAGCCTATCCAGGCCTATTGTTAAGCTTGGCCTGTCAAACTCTAGTACGTTACTGTTTAGACTGCCTATATCAAAATAAGAAATGAAGTGATTATCTGGAAGGAGTACACTCATGTGCATTGCATTTAATGGGTTGGAGTCAATGCTGAAAAGTTACTGTGCAATTTAAACTATATATATTGAAAATGTTTAAGAGCATTTCTCTTTCCTCTTCATATGTTCCTGGCTATTAGTCTAGTTCCAAATTTTGCTGTGTTTCTAGATTCTTATTTAGCATCTTGTTGAAGGACAGTCCCTGCTAGCAGGAAAGTAATAAAATCCTAGCAACCCATACTTAAAACAGTTTTATATTTCTGGTTTTTTTCTCTAACAGATGGTTTATGATGGCTCAGGTGCCACCCTTGCTATAATATATCAAATATAGTATTAAATAGATGCTGAAATATGTCCTAATATAACAATTCTGGATGCTTTGTATGCATGCAATGCTCTTGTTTAGTGGCATTATCAGGAAGACTAATAGATCTCAAAACACACTTGCCTTAGTGTTGTCCAAGTTTATTTTCATCTGCAACTGAAAAACATAATTATGTACTAACTTAGTTTTTGCTTTATCAAATTCCATTTACATATGGGTACTGCAGCGGTAGGAGCAAGCTTTCTCACAATTTTGTCAGTGGAGCCCTTCCCCTTTGATTCAGCTTACGTTTAGGAGAGAATTATCCATTTTACACAAATTTTACGTAAAGCAAGTATAATGAAGATGAGTTGAGACAAACAACTTTCATCCTAGCAGAAATATGAAGTAATCTCGTCTGTGGCAAAATAATGCTATGATGCTGGCAAACCAGCTGCCAGCTCATGCCAAGTCCCCCAAGGCCTCATTGAACACTGCTAAATGCATAGCTGGAAACCAGTCTGGCTCACCTATGTTACTGTTAACACATTTTTATGAATCTAATAACTATTTTAAGACTTTAATGTATACAGCAACTCGCAAGCATTTCATAATTTCACTTATAACATGAGATACAAATACTATAAGGCAATATTTGTGTTGGCTTTAAAACTGTAAACCTCCACAGTCAGGAGAGAAGCATTACCAAGTATGAAAGGCTAGTTTACTACAAGAGTTGTCATCTCCTCTCCAACAAAAGGCCTATAAACTCCAGACAAGCCCTTGTGGAACAACAGGGAATAAGAGACTTTGTTGGTTGATTTCCCCCAGCCATGCAAAGGAGACATGCACAGACACTCTTCCCTGCTATGCTTGGCTGGTGAAATCTAAGTATCGAACTTCCAACCAGTTTGGGGTTTGTGCCTTGGTTTGTAACATGCTACCCTGAGGTTTGCACTCATGTTAGTGAGACACTACAGACAGCTTGACAAATGTAACAAGTCCTAATGCCCCAGGGGACACAGAAATAATGATCAAAGATGTCCCTTTCACAGATGGGATGAGTGGTGTGGCTCTTACACAACTTGCACTTTAGTGTTACTGCAGCGTAGTATCATTTCTGATTCTAGAATCCAAATTGCACACAAGACTGTAAGGGACCTCCATAAGTCATTTAGTCCAGTCCCCTGCAGTCAAGGAAAGACTACATAATGACTAGACCAGCAGTTCTCAAACTTTAGCAACCCAAGGACCCCATTTTGATTTACAATTTTTCACCGGCCCCAAAGCTGGCTTCTAATTTTCCCTGGGAGTGCTCTACTCCTGACTAGCCCCAGGCCCTACTGCACCCCTTCCCTCAAGGCCCCACCTCTTCCCACTCCTGCTCCACCCCTGCCCCTCCTCTTCCCTGCCTCTGTCCTCCCTGCACCTCCTGCATGCCACCAAACACCTGTTCTGTGGTGTGCAGGAAGCACTGGGAGGGAGGGGGAGGAGTTGATCAGTGGGGCCAGTGACCCCAGACATGACTCTCTCACCCCCTGGAGTAACTTCTAATGACAATTAGAATTCCACAACCTCCCTAGGCAACTTGTTCCAGTGTTTAGCTACCCTGACTGTTAGGAAGCGTTTCCTAATGTCCAACCTAATCCTCCCTTGCTACAATTTAAGCCCATTGCTTCTTGTCCCATTCTCAGATTAAAGAGAATCATTTTTCACGCTCCTTGTAACCTTTTATGCACTTGAAAACTGTTATCCTGTTCCCCCTCAGTGTTCTTGTCTCCAGACTAAACAAACCCAATGCAAATCTTCTAGACAAAATAGATTCCTTTTGGAGGCCACACCAAAAATGATACTTTAAGAAAAGCAACCTAAAACAAGTCTAGTGCAAAAGAGCAAATTGGAACTATATAATTTGGTATTCTTTAGACTAAATAAGGAATACTATGGCAAAGTTATTTAAAGAAAAAGATTTAAGTACAACAAAATTTATTACTTAAAAAAACTATGCAGATTCTGAATGTTTAATACCAGCCCTAGTTATTATCCTTGTAATGTATGCATTAAAATTCAGTGAGAAAAATGTGAATTGGGAATAACTTCCAAAAACTAATTTGGAAGCAAAGGATTGTCCATAGAAGGCACAAGTTTGTGGGGGTTTTTATCTTCAAAATTAAAGTCAATTCATCACCACACCTGCCAACATTCACAAAGGGGGGGGGGGAAGCTGCAGTCTGATCTAATTTACATATATTTGCATACACATCAAGTTTACACTCCTTGCCTATTTGCCCTGCTTACACACGATATAAATCTGAACTAGCATTCATTCCACATCCACTTCCACTCCAGTTTGTCTCTCCACTGACACTCATTACACATACTCCCCTAAACAAAGCCTACTCCACCTATCCTATTCTGCACCAGACACTGAAAACATGTAGCCACTCATTCTATACACCCATGTCCACACTTGCTTCTACATGTACCCATTCTGATAACATCTCCTCTTTTACGCTAGTCATTCAATGCACACCTCACATCACCTACAGCAGTAGCTCAAGATACATGAGCAAAGGGAATACATATCACAGGCCCTACTGTTTATAGGCAAAGCCCAAAGAAAAGATGGGGTTTGCATATATTGAGTCCCATCTCTCCAATAAACATCCTGTGCGTATGTCTGCTCCTGTCACTATCTCCACCCACATCAGACAGAAACCCTGTGTGTGGATGCAATGGGAGGCCTATAAGGCCCATATCAGAAGCTGAGGCTCCCAGTGTCCTCAGCTTCCCCTGAATAGGCAACTGCGGAGGAACACCAGGTATCTTCTGTTGCCTCCCCTTCCTCCCTCATGTGCTGGTGGTACTGAACCCCCAGACCCAGTTATTTCTCTTACCTTAGTAATCTGTTGGGGAAAGCCCTGATTGCCTTTCCCTTTTTCATCCTGTCCTCAGAGGATGCCCAGCTGCCCCTCCATCTCCAGTGTTTGGAGGATTGGTAGGGAGGAGATGGCTGTGATGGGGTTGTCCCCTTGCCTTGAACATCTTGGCATCCTTTCTGTAGGATTGGAGGACAGACTGAGCTCAGCCAGCTCCTGCCCTGCTGGCCCTGGGGAAGTTGCATCCTATGGGCAGGGCCTCTGCTGATAGGGCCTTTCCCCAGCAGGTAGGTAGGAGCTACCCTAGGCCAGCAGCATTGGAATAGGTCCCTGAGCTCAATCTGCTTATGGGATTGAGCCTTCCTGGGTGAGGGAGCAGTGTGCATTCCCCTGAAGGTCCTAGTGCAATCTCTGTGGGGCTGGGGAATGATAGGCCACCAACCTTTTGAATATTGGACATTGGGGGAGAGAGCAGGAAGGAAGAGAGGCTCTTGAAACTGGTATGTAGAATAGGCTGTCAGGGCCTTTCCTAGAAGACTCCCAAGGTAAAATGGAGAGCTCTGCCTTAGGGCCGGGGGGGGGGGAGGGGGAGCCCACAAAAAGCTGCAGAACCAGTAGGTAGCAGCAGACTGAGCTATTCACTAGCCTCAGTCTTTTGTTTATGTTTGGGGGTTGGGAGAGGGGATAGAGCTCTGTACACTATGCAGCCTGAGGAACCAGAGGGTTTGTCAGTCTGTAGCAGCTATGGTTGGTTTGCTATCCGCAGGAGTGGTGGGAATGAGAGGATAGAGGGTTTTCCCCATAGACTACATCTTATCTGTAGACCCATAGATGGATCTGAAAAATCTGTAGAGCTGACAGGACAGCATCACTTCAAGGGCTTAGCTATGTGGAGAAGCTGATGTACATTTTGACTGCAGGTAGGTAGCCCTTTGTTACTGTTCATATCTTCCAAACCACATTTACTGAAGTACTATTTTGGTCTGTAAATTATCTTTTAATGTATGGAATAAGTAGATTCTGCCTTGAGGATCTACAACAGAATAGTAGCAAGTTAATTTATGGATCTTTCTTCTTGTTTGTGAAAGATAAGATGGGTAGAATCCAGTTGGATATCCCTATACCAGTGGCACTTACAGTGCTGTTTTATAGATTGGTTACAATGAATTCCAGATGTACTAAATTTACTTTTTGATTCCAAGACCCCTTCTCTAACCACTTGAGTGCTACATCCCCATAATATAAGCAGGTGGGTGGATAGGGGAGGCTGCTCAGGGCCTCCTGCTGTCTCATTCATGAGCAGCAGGAAGGAGGACTGATCAAGCATGCTGTTCCTTAATTAACACTGTTTGAGCTTTGTGCAGTGCCTTCTAGTAGGCATGTTTTAGAGGGAACGTCTCTCTGCGCTACTGAAAGGTGCGGCTGGCTTGTAGAACTTGCCTTGCACTGGATCAGTGAGAAACAGTACTGGCCTTGCAGCCCAGCCCAGCCTGAATACATGATATATAAGCTACAACATAAGGGAGTAGACAGCTACAGGAAGAGTTGTCTGGTTGCAGGAATGACCACTAAAAACATGTGGGAAGCTACAGAAACTGGGTTGCCTCTCAAGAACAGTGTTCTTGTGGATTTTAGCTTTTATTTATTTTTAAAAATGCAATACTTAATCCATAAGAACAGCCATACTGGATCAGACCAAAAGTCCATCTAGCCCAGTGGTTCCCGAACAGGGGTTTGTGAAATGTTAGTTTTTTGGGGGGGGGTTCCCTAATGGTGGACAGAGCTGTCCCTAGGGACCCTGGGCAGCACGGGGCCAGCAGCCCAGAGCCCCTGGACTTCCAAGAGCTTAGCAGATCAAAGCAAGCATATCTATCACACTGAGGAGATTTAAACTTCAAGACTTCTTATAAGAAATGGAAAGGGAGATGGATATTTTTTGCTGTTTTTAAAATTTAAATAGGCAGCTAGTATTGTTTTCAAAATTATTATGAAGAACAAGTTTTTAAGCTTTGTTGTAACATGTGGTGTTTGCCTGGACTGCTCAAGATCTGAACACTTGTGTAGGAGGAACTCTTTGAGTTGACTTCTTAAATACCTTCATGCTGTTTAACATCTGTTACTCCTTGATGAAACATAGGAGCCTCATCTTATAACAGGCTTATTCAAAGTGATACAAGCTACGAAAGTGAGATCTTGGAAGAGTGTTGCTGGTTTTTATAATGTAATAAAAATACTGTAATGATAAATAGTGTGCAATAAGCATGTCCTAAAAACAAATCTTATATTTCCAAGATCACTGCTTTTATAATTTATACTTGGGTAAAGAAGAAAATCCCTGGAAATATTAATTTTTAGGAGGGGGTTTGCAAGACTTGACATTCTAGTGAAAGGGGTTCACGGGTTGTTAAAGTTTGGGAACCACTGATCTAGCCCAGTATCCATCTTCCGACAGTGGCTAATTTCAGGTGCCCCAGAAGGAATGAACAGGTAATCAAGTGATCCATCCCCTGTCGCCCATTCCTAGCTTCTGGCAAACAGAGGCTAGGGACACCATCCCTGTCCATCCTGGCTAATAGCCATTAATGGAGCGATCCTCCATGAACTTATTTAGTTCTTTTTTTGAACCCTTGGCCTTTACAACATCCTCTGGCAAGGAGTTCCACAGGTTGACTGCATTATGTGGGAAAAATACTTCCTTTTGTTTGTTTTTAAACCTGCTGCCTATTAATTTCATTTGGTGACCCCCTAGCTCTTATGTTATGAGGAGTAAATAACATTTCCTTTTTTACTTTCTATGCACCAGTCATGATTTTATAGACCTCTATCATATCACCCATTAGTTGTCTCTCTTCCAAGCTGAAAAGTACCAGTCTTAGGCTAGGTCTACACTACCCGCCTGAATTGGTGGGTAGAAATCGATCCCTGAATTAATTTTTGTTTCACTAACCTCATTTTTGTGTAGTCCCCATTTCTGAAATTAAATGCTACAGTGTTGGGCCACTGTGGTGTTTTCCTCACCACAGAGATGGTAAATTTAATTATATTAGTCACTATTACCAAGTGGTCCAGTTATATTCACCTCTTGGACCAGATCCTGTGCTCCACTTAGGACTAAATCAAGAATTGCCTCTCCTCTTGTGGGTTCCAGGGTTAACTGCTCCAAGAAGTAGTCATTTAAGGTGTGAAGAAACTTTATTCCTGCATCCCGTCCTGAGGTGACATGTAGTTGAAATCCCCCATTATTGAATTTTTTTATTTTAATAGCTTCTCTAATCTCACTGAGCATTTCAGTCACTATCACCATTCTGGTCAGATAGTTGGTAATATATCCCTAATGCTATATCCTTATAGAGCATAGAGAGATATCCATGGATGTAACTTCTCTTTCAGACAAACAGCTCATTGAGACCTTAAGGGCCATTTTAAGGAGAAATTTAATGTAACAGAAAACATGTTTTCTATCCGTCTCAATTCAAACTATTGAGTATCCACACTGCATATTTACACACTAGGTATCTGACCATGTTCTCATTCCTCCAGATCACAAGGAATAAGACTTGGAATCAGGAGTTCCTTATTTCTAATGATGCTCTCACTGACTTGCTCTGTGGCCTGGGGTAAGAATTGCATCTTTCTGCCTCAGTTTCCCAATTCATAAAATGGTGTTGATTTAAAAATTCTGTGAGGGAGGTATGACTATTGGCTCATGTCTGTACTGGGCTTTGAACATCTAAATATATATTTTAAATTAAAATATAAACCTTTAAAACTAATTGGGGTAAGCATGTTTGTGAAGCACCATATTGTATTGATCAATTTGAGAGATTTATTTTTTTAGGCAGTCAAACACAGCTTGTGTTTCTAAAGTCAGAACAGATTGTTGTGGTTCCATTTCCCTAGTGTATAGAAACAGACTTATTTGATAGTGCAGCATTCTGTTGCTAAGGTGAGGATACAAAGACTGGCTTAGATGGTTGAATACTTCCTGTTTGGCTGTTCACCATCTTATTTTGTTAAGTTCATAAATTACAACCTACTAGCGTCCAAATTAACCCTGACCATATCCTATCCAAAAAATAATTAGAGGAATAGAGGCTTTCCTTTTCATCCTGATACAAGGGGCGTGAACGTTATTAAACTACAGTTTTCACATAAGGACTTGAAACTTAACAAAAGAAACTGGGGAAAGAACAACTGCTTCCCTTGTACAGTTGTTATGGTTCTTTGAGATCTTTTGTCCATCTTGCATAAGAACAGCAATATTGGGTAAGACCAAAGGTCCATCTAGCCCAGTATCCTGTCTTCCAACAGTGGTCAATGTCAAATGCCCCAAAGGGAATGAACAGAACGGGTAATCATCAAGTGATGTATCCCCTGTTGCCCATTCCCAGCTTCTGGCAAACAGAGGGTAGGGATAGCATCCCTGCCCAACTCAGCTACTAGCCATTGAGGTAGCTATCCTCCATGAACCTACCTAGTTCTTTTTTGAACCTTGTTATAGTCTTGGCCTTCAACATCTTCTGGCAAGGAGTTCCACAGGTTGACTGTGCATTGTGTGAAAAAATACTTTCTTTTGCTTGTTTTAAACCTGCTGCCTATTAATCTCATTTGGTGAGAACACTGTTGGTGTTCATGCACTAACAGCAGTGTTCTCTCTATAGCCAACATCAGCAGCATAGGAGTGCAGGTCATGAAATATCAACTCTGCTGGGCTGGCCACTGTGTACATATGCCTGACACTCACCTCTCAAAGCAAGTACTCCTCTCTCAGTTAAGTCAGGGAAGAAGGGCTCGCAGAGGGCAGCGGAAGCATTTCAAAGACATACTGAAAGTACATTTAAAAAAAAAGGCATCAACTGAACAAACTGGGAGGACTTAGTGCAGAACACAGTGACACCCTACCATACACCAAGCCACAGCTCACTTTGAGGAAAACTGATGTGCTCATGAGATAGAAGCGATAAAGGAGGAAAGAAAGGGCACAACACTCCAGCCAACAACTGTCTCCTCCAAGATTACACCTGTCACTTCTGTGGGAAAATCTGCAGGGCAAGAATTGGGTTACTCAGCCACTTAAACTCACCAATGAACCCCCTTGGCAGATATCATCCTGGCATTGAGGGATAGCCAAAGAAGTTGGTGTTCATGCATACAAACTTGGAGTTCTGGCAAGAAATCTCTGTAGGGGTAGGCATGCATACCTCCTGTCTGCCCTCATGCTTCCCAGCCAAGAGCATAAAGGGAGCAATAGCCTGAACACCACTGTTTCCTTACTGATTACTCTTGGGGAGTGTGCATAGAATTCATGTTCCCCACAGATTTCTTCGCTTCCCTACAGAAAAATTCCTTTCTGACAAGGAAGCAGCAAGAGCTGTTATGCACCACTTCCTAGCCATGCAGGTACATTGTTTCAGGCAGCTGGAGCAGCTGGCAGAGAAGTAAATCACTGCAGGGCTGGGGACACCCCAGCCAGTGGCTCCAACCTGAGCCAGGATCAGCTGCTAGTTCCAGTGGGCTGGAGGCAGAGAATGGGATTTCCTCTTCCCCTGCAAGGAGTGGCTGGGGCTGTCAGACCCACCCCCAGAAACTACTCCCCAGCATTTTCCCCTGCTTCCTGCCTCCATTGCTCCTCAGATGAGGGGGTCCACTGTACAGGGAGCTGCTTCCCCATCTGCCTAAGCCCCATGCATCCAGATCTCCCATACCCAGGCACACACCCACCAAGCCTCACCCCATACATCCAGAGCCCCCTAGCCTTCCATACCCAAATCCCACCCCATTGAACCTCAACCCCTGCACCCAGACCCCCTGCCTCTGGCCCTGCACCCAGACCACCCCCACTAAGCTCCCTGCACTCAAACCCACATCCCGATGAGCCCCCACATCCAGCCCCCATACCACTGACACCCCCCCAGCTAGCAGCACCCAGATCCTCACCATACCAAGCCCCACTCCCCCAGCACCCAGACCCCTCCACTGAGCCCCAACCACTTTCACCTGGAAGCCCCTGCAGCATCCCCTTGCCCCTGCACCTGGAGCCCCTCAATGAGCTTCTGTGCATCCAGATCCCACCTAGACCTCTAACTGAGCTGCCTGCATCCAGATTGTCCCACACAGAATCTTCTCACTGCACACCTGGATTCTCTTCTCTCCTCCCCCCGCATAAGCTCCTTGGATCCCACCTGCACCAGGCACACCAGGTGTGGGGCAGGCAGGATCCAAGGGGCTCATGCAGGGGGGGGTAGAGGGGGGAAGAAGAGAGAATCCTCTCACCGCACACCTGGATTCTGTGTGGGACAAAGGGGCAGGGCCCTAGGGTATTTCAGGCCTTGTGCTGTCAGGGTCAGGTGTAGCTTTACTACTGAGTCCATGTCCCGGGGAGTGGGGAGGCTGCAGGGTGATCTCTCACCTTCGTGCAGCCAGTGGCCTTTGCTCCCCACTGCCATGATGGAGCCTCTGCATTTATTTATTGACAAATAAAACTTGCAGAATTAAAAATTTTTTGGCGCAGAATACCCTCAGGCGTAACTGATTCAGACTTGCAAAGGCGATTACTCTGAAATAGTGAACAAGGAAGGCAGGCTATAGCACCCACACAATCAAAACCATTTTGAACTATAGTTGCTGTACAAGGTAGGCAATAAATCTTCCTTGGAGTATTTGCCCATGAAGATCCCACAGTTGATGACTAGCAGTTTCTGACCAACAGGAGGGTCAAAGGGCTTTATCTAAATAAAGATTAGAAGATTGTTCTCCTGAATCTCAGCTCTTGCAGCCAGTTCAAGGGAGTAGTGCTGAATAAACATGGAGCTGGAGGTCTACATGGCTGCTTTTTGTACATCTCCTATGAGGAAGCAACTTTAGCCCTAGTTTAATGGGCCCTAATTCCTACTGGAGAGAGTAGCCCTGCTACTGTGTAAAAACTCATGGATGAACTATCTGATCCACTTAACCTCTGCATGGAGCCTTACTGTCATAAGTTAAAAATACTTGGGGTGATTGCTTAAAGGTTTTGGTTCTGTGTAAACAATAAAGGACACTGGAAATGTTAGTGTTGCTTTCCTAGGTTAGAGTGGAGATTGGGGAGGATGGGGGTTGGGGAATGGCTCGCATGGATGAATGACCGTTATTGAAGTGACTATCGGGTGATGTCTTAGCACCACTTTATCCCTATGGAACACTATACAAAGTGAATCTGCCATTAAGGCCTGTATTTTAGCAATTCTTCTGGAAATGATGGTCATTTAAAAATGCAGGCTTGCAGGAAAATGGCATGAGAACAATTATCCATAAGGTCAAACAGGCATCCCGTACGGTCAGTCAGCAGTATATTTACGTCTCCAATGGGAGGCAGTACCCTTGCCAGTGGACAGACATGCACCAGTCTTCTAAAACTTTAATTGTAGGGTGAGGAAAAATGAACAAATAGTCTTAAACAGGGGGCTAGTGTCCTAAGACTGTTAAGTTCACTATGGCAGACCTGATAAAATGTTTTAGTCGCTGTTTAATGGTTCAAGATATTTGGGCCAGAAAGTTCCATAAGGTCTAGTCTCTCTTGTAAGGTCCACTTGAAAAATTTCCACTTCATTTTATATAGATGTCATTCAGGAGGCAACCATAAAGGATGTGCTGCTGTCTAGGAGAGAGCCATCTGACCTGTTCATTTTTGATAATCCTTCTGTTACAAGCAGCATAGTGCTTGAAGCCTTAGCCCTTTGGGATGCTTTGGTTTACTGAGTAAAAGTTCTCTTGCCATTGAGAAGACCCAATACATTATGTACCTAAGTATCCTAAACTAAGGGGGTGGAGGCCTGGGATAAGGGATTGTATTAAACTAAAGTCTGGCAACAAGAAACGGGGCAGCACAGATTTCCAACTGGTTGCTAGTGGCAGTAATAAGGAACTGAGAGACAGCTGGGGCCATGTATCCCTTTATACCTGCAGGTGGGGAGCATAAGGAAGTACAGGGTGTGCGCACAGCCTTCAACTGACTCTGCAATACATGCTGATATTAATAGTACGGTCCACACAGAGATGCAAAAGATAGCTCATTTGAAGGTGCATATACTTGTCTTTTAAATTAGTTGCTTGGCTTCTGTAATGTCGTTTGAGTGCAGCTACAAAAGTGAACGTGTAGTTGAATGCAGATGCAAGATTGAATGCTGGACTGAGGCCTCTGTGAAAATGTTGCTCACAAGATAATTTTGGAAATGAAATAGGGTTATAGCAGAATGTTTTAGGCATCTTAAGCAACACTACCTAGTTCCAGACTGTGTACCTAGCTGTCTAACTCAGATGCTGTCCCCTACTAATTATCTGTCAGATGTAACTTAAGGGTTTATGCTGATCCTGAATCCTTCTCTGTGCTTTTATTTTGCTACTTTTGCTAACTACTGTGTGAATGCTTAATAGAATATTGCTATCACAGGGTGAGCCTTGAGTTGCCTGTTTCAGTACAAGAGGATCTAGAAACCCTGTTGTGCTGGGCTCTTTACTACGGAGGGGGGCTAGGTGTCAAGTGTTCTATGGGCTGCCAGGCACTGTGGCTGCCACTCCAACCTGTACTTTAATTTCTTCCCCTGTGTATGTGGGCAGTTTACACGGAATGATGCACAGGAGTGGAAACCGATGAGACTCCCACAATATTTCCAATTTGGGGGCACTAGCCTCCCCCGCCTCGTGAAATTTTGGTTGTGGCCCTGGACATAAGTGCCAGGGCTGCAACTTTGGTATTCACCCACTTTAACCCTTTATTGGCCTTGCTGACTGGCTTCTCCCCTGACCTATACTCCTTCCCAGTGCTTAATTTGTGCCAGGGATGAGCCCCAGCACCTCTGGGCTTGCTGTATCAGTTATAACTTGAGCCATGGCACCTTTCTCACTACAAATTGAGCACTGCCCCTTCCAGTGGTGAGTGCTCCTATAGTCCGCTCTCACTAGATGTTGCATGCCTTGTTTTTCTTCCTGCACTCATTAACATCACCTCTTTGGAACTTTAATGTCACGGAATCATAGAAGATTGGGGTGGAAGAGACCTCAGGAGGTCATCTAGTCCAACCCCCTGCTCAAAACAGGACCAACCCCAAGTAAATCATCTCAGCCAGGTCTCTTTCAAGACAGACCTTAAAAACCTCTAAGGATGGAGATTCCACCACCTCCCTAGGTAACCCATTCCAGTGCTTCACCACCCTCCTGGTGAAATAGTGTTTCCTAATATCCAACCTAGACTTCCCCTACTGCAACTTGAGATCATTGCTTCCTGTTTTTGTCATCTGCCACCACTAAGAACAGTCTAGATCCATCCTCTTTGGAACCCCCTTTCAGGTAGTTGAAGGCTGCTATCAAATCCCCCCTCTCTTCTCTGCTGCAGACTAAACAAGCCCAATTCCCTCAGCCTCTCCTCAGAAGTCGTGCTCTAGCCCCCTGATCATTTTCGTTGCCCTCCACTGCACTCTCTCTCCAAGTTGTCCACATCCTTTCTGTAGTGGAGGGCCCAAAACTGGACACAATGCTCCAGATGTGGCCTCACCAGTGCTGAATAGAGGGGGAATAATCCCTTCCCTCAATCTGTTGGTAATGCTCCTACTAATGCAGCCCAATATGACGTTAGCCTTCTTGTCAACAAGGGCACGCTGCTGACTCACATGCAGCTTCTTGTCCACTGTAATCCCCAGGTCCTCTTCTGCAGAACTGCTGCTTAGCCCGTCAGTCCCCAGCCTGTAGCAGTGCATGGGATTCTTCCGTCCTAAGTGCTGGACTCTGCACTTGTCTTTGTTGAACCTCATCAGATTTCTTTTGGCCCAATTCTCCAATTTGTCTAGGTCACTTGGGACCCTATCCCTACCCTCCAGCATATCAACCTCTCCCCACAGCTTAGTGTCATCAGCAAACTTGCTGAGGGTTCAATCATCCAGATCACTAATAAAGATGTTGAACAAAACCGGCCCTAGGACCGACCTCTGGGGCACTCCGCTTGATACCGGCTGCCAACTAGACATCGTGCTGTCTCCTGGTCCCTTCTCTCTGGTTCAGAATATTGTGTTGTAGATACCAAGACCTTGAAAGGCCCTCAATAGTCAGTTTGCTTTTATTCCTGTCTAGTTATCTATCCTTTTTGAGGGAGGAGGAAGAAAGAGTATTATACTTGTTACATAGTTAGGGCTTTAGAATTTTCTAGAAGCAGCACCCCTTTTGTGTAAATTAGAAGAGGAGCACTGATTTGTATGTTGGAAAGGGAATCAGAGCAGCACCATTATCACATTAATCCAAGACTCAGCAAAAGGCCACAAACAAAATAGTAAGTGCTCCTGTCTCACATGCAATACTACTGATAGTAATTATCTTGCATTTAGTAGGAACACATACATGATATCAACATACATCAGATTTGTTTCCTCTGTGGAGCTTTCACTGTTTCTCCTGTTAAGTAGAAGAAATTTTTGTTAAATGGAAGGTGACAGTGATGTCAAGTTAATGCTCAGCCAATTAACTCAACCAATTGGCTGAGCATCTATTGGCTGAATTATAAAGCAATGAATATATCACTTCACTTCTCTGTAGTGCATATACATCTATAATGGATCTGATTTTTGAAAAATTGCCTCAAATTTTATCAATTTTATACCTGCACTTGTAGATGCAAGCAATAGGATTTAGCTGCCTAGGTAATGACTGCACTTTACAAGCTGGCTAGTCTGCAACTTGTGTCCTTAAGCTAGCAGACTGACTTATGTAAGGAATTTTTCCTATTTAAGTCTGTTATGAGAGGTCTTGTATTGGGACAGAGGTAGGGAAATGGAGGCAAACTTGTTACAACTTGCCCAACGTCACGCAACAAATCAACAGGGGAACCAGAAATAGAATCTGGGTTTCTAAACTCCTAGACCAGTGCCCTATTCACTTAGCCATGCTGCCTCCTTTGCATTTGATGACACGTTCATATCAAAAATGATCTTTCCTCTCACAACTATTTCATAAGTGCTGGTATTTGACTTCTAGCTACAAGCTGAAAGATTTAACTAGGTTGGCTTGTAGGCGAATTATGGTTCGGGTATGTTTTTCCAGTCACTTAAGGATTTGTGGAATGCTCTCCCAAGGATCCCCACTAGGTGGTGACTGAATACTAGTTCTTCCTTTAACAACATTAATACTTCAGTGTTATGATACTCCTTGCTTAGCCATCAGTAATCTTTAATAAAAAAGTGAGAAAACATAACTATTTAGTTTTAATCTCTATAGATGGAGAATAGAAAATACAGGTTTCCAGGTCCTTCCTTGTGATGACACTGATCTTAGTTCTCACTTGTCATTGTTTACATTGACATTTCAGCAGAATTTTGAAGCAAGAGTCCAAAACTTTTAGCCATTATAAAGTTAAAAAAATACATCCTTCTTCAAACTGTCCAACATATTTCCTTCTATGGGAGCAGTGGTAGGGTGAGGAGGGGAGGAGAGACCTCTCAGGCTTCTAAGTTTCAGGATGAATAGAAAAGCAATGCCCATTGGGACTGCATGAACACTCCATGGCATTGAACATTCAGAGCAAAGGTTGTAAGAGGCTATGCCACTTCCAACTGCCTTAATTCTTCTTTTTCCATGCTTAGCTGTAGCAAGTAAAACCTTTTGCTCCATGCCTATATAAACTCGCTGTAGTTTAGGTAGTGCATGTGCAATTGTATTAAGATGGCTGCCCTGTCTCTGACCCAGTTCTGATCAAGAGATCTGGATAAAGTCATGTATTTTGTGCAACATCTTCCTGGAGCTGAAGGCACATAATGTTTGTGCCATGGGGAAAACTACTTCCCAAGAAGTGAGGTTTTTACTCACGAAAGCTTATGCCCAAATAAATCTGTTAGTCTTTAAGGTGCCACCAGACTCCTTGTTGTTTTTGCTTAACATATTGCATATTAGGCCTGAAGAGAGTAGGGTGACCAGATAGCAAGTGTGGTGAAAAAATGGGAGGGGGAAGGGTGATTGTCCTACATAAGACAAAACCCCTAATATTGGGAGGGTTCAGATAATATTGGAACATCTGGTCACCCTAGAAGTAAGGCACACCTTGCTCCAAGCCTTTCTAATGATGGAAGCCCTACAAGCTAAACCCTCGGATCCATCTTCTAGGCAGAGCTCCATTGCCCTTGCAGGGAAAGAATAGGCCTATGTTGCTTTGAAATCTAGTTTCCGCATGCATTTCCATTATTCTTCCTTCTCTCCCACCCTTTGGAAACCTTTTGGTCTCAGTTCTTTGAGGCATGAAGTAGAATAGTTAGGGATTACTGGATTTAGGGAAATTGAAGTTACTTCAGAAAATTCAAATTCCACAGGTCTACTTCCATATTACTGACAGGTTTCAGAGTAACAGCCGTGTTAGTCTGTATCCGCAAAAAGAAGAACAGGAGTACTTGTGGCACCTTAGAGACTAAGTACTCCTGTTCTTCTTTTTCCATATTACTGTAAGATTGGCTATGAGAGGTGCAGGTACTTTCAGTAAGACTAAGATTTGCCCTCTCTACAGTGCCTGCAATTCCCTTTGACTTTAGACATATTTTGGTGCATTTTGAGAGCTCAGCAACTGATGATCACGTCTTGTTTGAAGTTGGGCACTCAGGAAATGGGACACTCAAAATCAGAGGCCCCTTTAAAAGCTTGGGTCTCAATTCTTATACATACTCTGCTGTACTACTTTCATTCTTAAATAAAATAAGAGGGTGGGTTGGCTGGAGGGGGTCTACTGAAACAGGAGTGGGGGAAAAAAAGCATATTGAGATAAAAGATCCAAAGATGTCTGCAGTATTCTGCTTCCTAAGGCAATTTTCTAAAAGAGTATCTTTCTGACCACACACTGTTTCTGCAATTTTTATGATCAGCAAATCTTACTTTGGCAACTTTTTAGCACACAAGTACTCCTTGGGAATATCTCCTTTAATTTCTCATTGCTAGCTTTTCATTCCTTCCTTTCTGCAGGTTAGGACTTCATAGATGACCATTCTTATAAGGATTACTCCTTTCTCACCCATGTTCTAAGGTCTCTCACTTGAAAAAAGTTAGCACTTAAGGATTCTTCCCTAGCACCTGAAATTCCTTATCGTCTCTTGTGGGCCCAACATGGAGAAGGTGAAAAGATGTTTTACTTGTTGCATTGCAGTCTTTTTTTGGAGGAGATGATTTTTTTTTTTGTTAAAACTTTCAACTAAAGGAGCAGCATTATCCTGTTTTATGTAAGTGACCTAAAATTATATTTGCTGTCTGTCCCACTGATATTTATTGCCCTTCTGTCAGGAATTTTCTGAAGTTTTTTGGCTATTTTTTTGTTATCTGAATGTGTTTGTTTCACAAACCTAAAGCTTTTGGCTTCTCTTCCCCCCCTGCTCCTGCTGGGTATTATAGAAACAGCCTTTCATCTATTGATGTTACCAACAACTCTCTCAACAACAGCCAGGCTCTGGTTGGCTTCAGCCAATTCTTGTTTCCATAGCAACATAACTAATTTTCCATCCTGTAGTTCCAGTTTTGAAAGGAAATGCATAATAGTTGAACAAATGAGAATCCACATTTCATGGTCAGTTTAGAACACCACCTCCCCGTTTTTATTTGACTACAGATCTAAGAGTATGTTTATCTCCTTTGTCTGCTAAATGGATAGAGAAATTACTTAGCAACTGTGCTTTACAAACACCAGAAGAAACAAAGATGAGAATACTCAGTGTTGCAGCGTGTTACAGAGCATATTGTACCATCATAATTATGAGTATCTGTTTGCACATTTTTTTCCTCCCGTGGCACTGAGGGAGGGTCAGTTTGATTTAGTTAAATAACTAGCACAACATCCCCAAGGACTAGATCTTTATTTATATAGTTTGTTGACCACACAGAAGTTTGTGGTTTCATGGGCCTCCTGCATTCTAACAGGGAATTTAGTGCATTGCTTTTTGAATATCTATCTCTTAGCCAAGAAGAGTATTTATCTCATAAGAACAATTTCTCTTCATTTCTTCCCCTCCTCCCCCCACAACACCTGGGAAAGAGAAAATTCTCAGGAATAAAGACTTCTCTGAGAAGTTGTATGCAAATGTATTCATGTTTGACAGCTGAGTTCTAATAAGTATAAACAATGTAGGTCATAGTAATGCTAGGCAGCAAATTCTGGCAGAGGAAAACTTGGCAGCTGGCTAAATTGTAAATTGGAGGATTGAACATTCAAAATTACTTGAGAGCAGGCCTCTCCAATATGAATTTTATTCTTGGTGTATTTGTTCCTAAGCCCTTTAAAAAATATTACCTAGATATTTGTAGCTATTGACTAGATAATATTTCAAAATAGTCTGACTATTCCAGCTATGTGCAGAAAGTTTGAAAACATACATATGGCCCAATAGTGGACAAAGCATTCAAAATCTGACCTATTGCAGCAACGGTTTTTAACATTCCTATCCTGTGCCTATGCAGGGCCAGTGCTATCATTAAGGCAAACTACGTGGTTGCCTAGGGCGCCAAGATTTGGGGGTGCCAAAAAGCAGTGCCCCCCATCTTTTTTTTTTTTTTTTTTTTTTTTTTTTTTACAGCGTTCCTGCGCCCCCTCCCCGAGTGTGCAGTCGCTTCTTCACTTCTCCCACCTCCCAGGCTTGCAGCGCCAATCAGCTATTTGGTGCCACAAGCCTGGGAGGGGAGGAGAATTAGAGCGGGGGCGGCGTGCTCGGGAAGGAGGCAGAGCAGAGGTGAGCTGGGGTGGGGAGCTGCCGCACGGCTCCC